>NC_089035.1:38069166-38437500 GCF_034140825.1 Oryza sativa Japonica Group
GATCCCTTCAATTTAGCTATTAAACAGAACCAAGACCTCAAGTGTGTTTGGATTAGAATTGCCAGTTTAAATCTAGATGTGAATTGAAACCCACCATTAGCCCTGAGAAGAAAGTACCCAAAAGATCAGGAAAACAGAACAATACAAATGCAGTGCTACAATTCTCACCTTCACTAATCCTGGATTTTCTTTGTTCCCTAAGTTAACAGGGATAAAGTGGAGGTTCGGCATCCTTAGCTGAACAGATGCTATATCCGGGAACCTTAAAAATGCACACATATATTTAGTGAATGTATATAAGAAGGCCAGAAGGACTAAATATGACCAAGAAAAAGTTACTGCAAGTAACAACCAAACCAGAGTTACAGACCTGTTGAGAACTTCCTTAGCCATCAGGTATAGTGTATTCTGCACTGATGGACTATACACTCCAACATCAGGAGGACCAAAGAACGTATCTGCAAGAACTTTCTTTACGTCCTGATACCTTTGTGTGAAGCAGAATGACTTTGATGGAATCTGGGAAACATGCTCAAAAGGATACCTGACAAAAAAAAACAACTAATAAGCACACAAACAATTGGATGAGCACCAAGTAACTTAATCTCCCCTAAAATTGATGCAATAGCCTATGTAAAAACTATTCATCTACAAGGCATACTGGTAATATAAATGATGTTGAACTGAACAGACCAGAATAGTTAACTATTATAGTACTGAACTCGCTTATCTCATGCCTTGAATGACCATAGCTTTAAATGAAGATAATAAAATGGTAGAATAGTGGTGGATGACAGAATTTCTCAGGTATATAAGAAGAGTAGCAGACCTCCACCAGGCAGTTACTTCTGTTGCTACAATCCTTTCTCTTGTATCAGGAAGAAGTGTGTAGCGATCCCTCACAAATTTTTCGAACCCGGACTGAGAGAGACAAGGTGGTGAAAGGTTAGCATGCACTAGTACAAATTGAGCATATATGTATGACAAAAAGCAGTCTGGTTTTGTTAAAATTTATATTTCCTTCGTTTATACTTCATCAGAAGTTAACTAGTTAAATTATTTTGCTTTTCTGACACTTCAGCTAGCACTTTACCTCACATTTTTGCATTTAATTCCTTCAAGCATGCGTAGTAGCACTTGTTACAAGTTTATTCCTAGTTCAAAAGTACAATACATAAACTGTCTTTACAAGTGAACCCAAGCAACCCCAGTGTGAAAGGTTAGCATCCGGCAAAAATACCTGAGTTGTCTTTAGCAGGGAGTATCCTTGGATTCCAGAATTTATGAGCAAGTTTCCAGACTTCTTCACAATGACCTCTGTGACGTGCTTCTCAACACCAAGTTTGAACCCTAAAATAAGATAAAATGGAACACATTAATGAAGGAAAATATATATTGCAAAATCCAACTTGAGAGTTGCAAGCATAACAATGATCATGGGAAATTTGACCAAAGCCTAGATAAAGGCCAAAGCCAAAGCTTAACAATGAACATATTTGTATTCTAGATGCTTCTGAACAAACACATCCGGTTTATTACCCAATATTCTTCAGTAAAAGAAATAAAGAAAATGTCCACCATCTGGGACTTATATGATCCTTAGGACTGCTCATGCTACCTAAGAACAAGATATTTTTGTTACCAGTGTTTAGGGATGGTGAAGTAATGTTCAAAAGGTGTTGCCAAGGGCTCATCTTCCCGTCATTTTTCATTTATTCATCCGAAACACATTTGTAACGTTTAGGTACAAATTAATGTATAAATGTAACTAAACAGTTGCTTTTGTAGCTGTGGTTTCACAATATAGAAAAGAGAAAAAATTGCCTGGTGACCCTACTGTTGTAATTTATTCCATTTGCACAACGATCCAACCAATACTGGGAGGTAGGTCTGGTGATTCTTAGCTCCGTTCGGTAGTACAAGTTCCCAACTCCTACTCATCGTCTTCCGCGCGCACGCTTTTCAAACTGCTAAACGATGCGTTTTTTGCAAAAAGTTTCTATACGAAAGTTGCTTAAAAAAATTATATTAATCCATTTTAAAAAAAATAGCTAAAACTTAATTAATCACGCACTAAAACGCTGCTTCGTTTTGTATGCCGGGGAGTGAGGGTTCCCAACCCTTACTCCCGAACAGAGCCTAAGAATAGCTCGAAACTTCTATGGCAGGTTTTATGAGGATTTCCAAGAATATGTAAGGATGCATCTGTATTACACGCTCACGTTGATCTGCGTAGAACTGCTCTTGCTGCAACTATACTTGTACGGTGCTCTTTCTTCTAGTAATATAAAGCCACTTAAAAAAGAGAAGGTTTGAGGGTCTAGCTTTTGTGCTCTGATTTTAGTAGTGTGATGGAAATTTGGTACTGTTGTGATATTATACTCTGTTATTGTTAAATAAACCTGGGAAATTTGACACCTTGACCTCCTGACAATAAAAAGGAGTTTTCTAACTTGAGAGCAGACTAAATAATCCTTATGCTTAACCATTGAAACACACCTCTTCTTTACCTTAAGCTACTGAATGATCACGCAAACAGAAAGCACAAGTGATAAAACTCTTCTCACCGTGGGAATGAGGCTTCCCATCGACAACCACACGCTCCCATGGACGCTCGGCGATGGTCACCGTTGCCTCTGAGACCTGCCCGAATAGGAAGGCACCCAAATATATCAATAAAACTCCCAACTTGCCTCAAATACATACAATCAGTCAAATCACACGCCATTTTTATCTACCTGCGGGTACAGCGAGGTGAAATGCCTTCCAAGAATCACCGCGAATTCCTCCATGGAGACAATCTCCGTGCATTCCTTGGCCTTCACATACACCTGACCGAACAAAACAACCACACCGAATCAATCCAGATTCTAGAACCAGACAAGGAAGCGCGAGGGATCGCGGGCTTACGGTGTTCTTGATGGAATCGGTGGCGACGATGGCGGAGTTGTCGTCGGAGGTGTAGGAGGGGAGGCAGTCGGAGACGACGCTGACGGCCACGTTCCACTCGACGATGACGTGGCCTCCCGCGGCCGCGGGGCGGCGCCAGACGCGGGAGACGCGGACGCGGGACTTGCCGTGCCTGCCCTGGAGCTCGAGGCGATCGGCCATGGCCACCGCAGGGGAGGGAGGGGTCAGAGGCTCAAAGCAACGGATCCGATCTGTGCGAGTGCGCTCTGCGCTGTGCGGGGCGAGCTGCTGCGTTGGACTTGGAGATGGGATGGGCCGGGGCGGATGCGTACGGGATCTCCTTTTGTAGAGGGATGGTGGGGCCCACTCATTTTGTAGAGGGATGGTGGGGCCCGGACACAGTGGGCGGAAGACGAGAGTGACGTGTCCCACGCTCGCGCTGTTCGAGTTGGATAATGTGATGCGGTGAGTCGGTGACCTCGGAGGAAATTGTTTAGCGCGGCTCCGACTTCAGCTTTATTTTTTAAAAAAATACATTACCAACGTGGGTGTAGTTTATTTAAAAAGTTTTAGCTTTACCTAAAATAAAAATAAACTGGCTAAAACACTATCATAAAATAAACTCGAAATAGAGTTGTATTTGGCACAGGTTCAAATAAAAAAATAATATAAACATATATTCTTAGCTCTCGAAATTTATGAATTTAAATTTGTAATTACAGTGATAGTGTTTGAATGTTGTTCCTATTTTATTAAATATATATTTTAAAATCACTATATTTAATTTCTAAACTCTAAAATTAGTTAGTATTAGGATTTGAGATCCAGAGGTGTACGATCGAGCACTAAATTAACAAAAATTAACGAAGTGGACAAGCACTACTCCCAGAAGTCTACCACAGTACCACTACGGTGAGGATATAGATGTAGAACCGACAAGCTGTGTGTGACGTAGTTCTACGGTGCTAGCATAGGTACACACGTATCTCTATGTCCAAGAATCAGTTCATCACGTAATTGCTAGATCTACCTACCATGTTTCATGTCATCATGTGCGACGCGATATTGAAGCATGAGATTCCACGAGATTTAGGCCCTCTTTGCATCATGTCAAATCGAACATTTGAACACCTATATAAAGTATTGAATATAGGCTAAACAAATAATTAATTACAGTGTTTGGATCAAAGACTAAATTTTAGTCCCTGTCACATCAGATATTTGATACTAAGTAGAAATATTAAACGTAGACTAATGACAAAACTCATTCCATAACCCTAGACTAATTCGCGAGACGAATCTATTGAGCCTAACTAATTCATGATTAGCCTATATAATACTACAGTAAACATGTGCAAATTATAGATTAATTAAACTTAAAAATTTTGTATCGCGAATTAGCTTTTATTTATGCAATTAGTTTTATTATTAGTCTATAAAATAGTGTGCAAAATAGAAGCGGCGTCATTATGCATTTATGCATAAATTGTGGTACTTCTCTTGCTTTATTGTACTTTATGCACGGATTTTATTTTGCATAATTTGCAAAAGAAAACCAAAACTTTTATTGCTGGAAAATACAACCAATACTTATTATAGAAAAGTATTCCACCTCCGGACTTCCGCGAGTCTTAGAAAATAAAGAAACAAATCCCCAACTGCCATTAAGTAATAAAAACAATTGAAAGCTAAAACTACCACATAGGTTTTAACAATTAAGCCCATATACGTTACGCCGTCCATAACGAAACAAAGTTCCTCTCGTAACCAATTTCAAGGGTGTAGCACCGTTACATATAATATCATGTTTCTTATGTGATAGCATCATAAATCAATAATGGATCCAGCTTTAACACATGAAGACAACCTACGTGGGGATTGATATTTTTTGATAATTTTTTTTTGTTATCAGATACTTTATCATTTTGGCAACGCTAAATTTACTAACATGGTGTACTGACCCAAAATAAAACCATTTTTTCGTAGAACTAGACACTCTCCTAAGCCAACCACCAAAAATATTTCTACCATTTTGAGGAGAGGGATTTAAAGCAAAGAAAACACATAGTCATGCAAAGGATCCTCTTACGAAGAGAGAGAAACTACCACTTCTATGTAATGACCGTACAAAACAAACTTTTTTATTTGATAGTGTAACCACGATCAATTATTGACAAGTAATTTAGATCCAACAATCGCTTACCTTAACGAGATATTAAGCGAGTTGTTACTGGACGTGAATTCACCGTTCCAAATCCGATGAAATCAATGATTGTCTTTCCCGCATACTGAGGAAACTGAAAGACGCGAGGATAGTTCCCTCAAAAAAAAAAAAAGACGCGAGGATAAAGCAGAGCGGAGCTGGCCGTACCTAAAAGGCTAAAACCACCGTTCCCGTTCGCACACAGTTTGCTGCAGCACATAGTTTCCGTCTCTGCTTACGATGATTATACTTCCAAATTTCACCAATACAAAAACGTGAATCTTTGAAAGATTTTACACGTGATTACGTGAGCCGCACCAGCGTCCAACAAGTGATGAATCATCATCATATCGGATGATCATTGACTCGTGCCGATGCACGTAGAGTTAGCTGTACACCTTATAAAAAAGTGATTTAAGCCATGCAGGGTTTGGTTGGTGTGGAGTTGCGAACTGCCTTTTCTCCAAGTTGTAGCAATCTGGAGTACTTCGTTGTGGATAAAGTCGTAATGGATAGTGTTGATAGCACAGGTCCACACAGCACTATGTTCCAAGCACGTATTGGGATCAACATTGTCGTTTCTTTTGGCGGAGAAGAATAAATACTACTGGAGTTGCTGTCAGTGGTGAAGCCAAAACAAATTAAAGGGGGTGCACCACTCAACCGTACATGTAGTGGCACATAGAATTTTCAAGCCATGGTATACAAAGCGTATGATGGAAATATGATTAAAAATTCCTACTCAGTATTGTAAGTATTGTAAGACACATCGAACCATTGAATAAGGGTGTGTTTTTGTGAGGAGAGGAAAGTAGAAGAAAGCGTATGATTAATTAAATATTAATTATTTTAAACTTGGAAAATGAATTAATATGATTTTTAAAGTAATTTTTCTATAGAAGATCTTTACAAAAACACACGGCTGGGGAAGTATGTGCGCAAAAAACAAGAGATTTTTCTCCATGCTTCAAACCAACGCACCCTAAAACTGGTGGAGTATGAGTACTACATATTAGAATGTGATAAAATTCAAAAGTCAGATAGCTAGTGCCATAACTTCTCAAATTGAAATTTTAGTACTTAGGATAAATATACAATTACTCCACTTTCCTAAATCCCAATGTAAATCATAAACTAGTATCTTCTATAGAAAAGTTACTTTAAAAATCATATTAATTCATTTTCCAAGTTTAAAATAATTAATATTTAATTAATCATACGCTTTCTTCTACTTTCCTCTCCTCACAAAAACACACCCTTATTCAATGGTTCGATGTGTCTTACAATACTGAGTATCTCTTTTGTTATGGCTCCCTTGATTTTATATTTTTAAGTAGGAATTTTTAATCACATTTCCATCATACGCTTTTTATACCATGGCTTGAAAATTCTAGGTACCACCACACGTACAGTTGAGTGGTGCACCCCTGGCTTCGCCACTGGCTGTGCGTTTGGTTGGGCAAGGGCAACATGTAGAGCAAACATGTCGAAACAACGAGATCGTAGAGTACCAGTGTCTCCGGTCAATGGATTGTTTGGCAATGAACTTGCGTCATGAAAACGAACTATTCTAGATTTTGATTCACTGTCCAGACTCCAAACGTCGATTTTGACGTGCACGACCTTTTGACACGAGCTCATGACTAACCGCAGACGATTTTGGGTATATGTTTTGGAGTGGCACCGAAAATTTTTGTGCTTCACTCGTTCCAATATAAATGCAATCTAATACAAATATAACATATCTTAACACTACATATATAAATAGACATATATTAAGATTCGTATTAATAAAATATATCACATATGTATTATATTATGTTGTACTTATATTACAACAAAAGTATTCGTATGCATTAATTTTTAGTACGGGTTATTTTTCAAATAAGTTTTCTAAAAGAATTAATTTGTCAAAATATAAGGCTACAATACTACTATCTGAATCAATAACTCAATTTGAGCAATTTACCACTAATAGCACGTACACGCACATGCAGAGAAGCTCGGTTAGTCGATTAAATTTACCTACGCTGTAGTCAGCAAATCAGTAGGGCTTCACCGCTGCCCATCCACTCCCTCTTTCTCTCTCTCTCTCTTTTGAGCGATTATAATGAATATTTAGAAAGTGGGAGGGTGTTTTATACCCGAGGAAGAAAACACCCTTCCATAGGACGGCCCTCGCGGAGGACGTCAAGGAAGCCGCTTGTAAAAAATGGCAGCCCCCACCCCCCCTATAGATGGCCAAATAGGTCGCCTGGGCCAGCATGATTGGGCATAGGCCGAGGCTAGTCGGGCCAGGCCATCCCGACCAACATGTTGGGCTAGGTCGTGCCTGCGCACGAGTTGCACTCCCGACCCAAGCACGACCCAATAAGACTCGGGTCGTGCCGGGCCGGACCGGCCAGAAAGCACGATGGCTCATCGTGCTTCTCTATTAAATAAGTCTATTTTTCATCTCTCATCTCTTTGGTTGCGTCTTATATGGCTAGAATAAGTCTATTTCCTCCCTCATCTCTTTGGACCGTGTCTTATATGGCTGAAATAAGTCTATTTTGTACACATCTTTCTTTGGGTTGTACCTCAAATGTCTAAATTAAGTCTATGATGGATCCCTCAACTATTTTTCTTTGGTCGCCGAGCCATGAGGGCCCACCGTGCCGAGGGAGCAGCCCAGACACGACCGGGCCGGCACGGGCCAAATTGTCGTGCCTTGGGCCAGCCCGTCGGGCGTCGGGCCATATGGCCATCTATACCCGCTTTCTGGGAGGGTGGTAGGTGGGGACCAACGGTCATCTGCCATGTAAAGAAAAGCTTTGTAGGGACGGCTTTTTTTTTTCTAAAAAAAAACACCCTCCCGGAGAGCTTTGGGCGATTAGTTTTGTAAATCCCTCAAACGAAAAATTATTATGGTACATAAATAATTTAAAAGATAAAAAAATTCCACGACGCTACGAGTAGGCTGAACAGAAATTCGTCGAGAAACTGAACTTGATTTTCTGGCCCATATAGGCAAGAATAAGCAGGATCATGGGCCTCCTAAACGAGACCGCAATGTCCGATAAGAGAACGAATTCAGCCTGCACGAGAGCGTGCCATTCAATCGATGGCCCAAAAATGGAATAAGTTTACTTTGTGACCATCAAAAGTGATCGAAATCTAATTCGTGTCCCTAAACCACAAAACCGGATATCTCGACTTCTGAACTCTTAAAACCGGTGCAATTTGGCGCCTACGTGGTAGTATTGACCGGGTCTCCTTTATACGTGGCGTTTAGGTGGCATTTAGATAAAAAAAATATATGTGGGACCCATTTGTCATCCACACATAAAAGAAATTGTGGGGCCGACATACATGTGGAGCCCACAATCATCCTCTCCCCTTCTTCCTCCTCCCTCTCTCTCCATTCTCTCGCCGCGGTCGGGTTCATCCGGGGGCGGCGGCGGCGGGCGGGAGGGCGTTGGAATCACCTCCTGCTCGTGGTTCTTCGCAAACGCCTCCGGGTCGGCGCAGAGCTCGGCGGTATCTCAGCCGTAGTAGCCGGGGAACTCACCGGAGAGCGGGCGGAGGTAGATGACGCGGTCGGGGCCGTACCACGGGTTGCCGGGGAACTCCATGACGGCATCGACTCCAACCGCGTAAGGGTTGCCCTTGAGACCGGCGGTCGCATCAGTGTCGTGACGATGACCGTGAGCAGGAGGGTGAGGCGGAGATGTGGTCCTTACTGCTCGCTTCTCGACATGGGTCCTCCCTGTCATCCATTTTTTTTCGTGGTGGTGGCGGCGGTGGAGTTGTGGTGCTTCTTGATATGTGCATATGCACGTATGCACGCCAATTTGTTTGCTTGTTGTTGAATTGAACAGCTTGAGATTGTGATGGCTCTATTCGACAGGGATGCAAAGTGACGAGTAGATATTGCGTGTGCCGAAGATGGGTGTGCGCAGCGGGTTGGCATTGTCCGGGACACGAGGCTATACCGCCCACCTCCGCCGCCGCTCCCGTAGACGCCGCTACCGCTTGAGCTACGCGGATTCAACCGGTGTGGCGACGAGGTGCAGCTGCGTGCCCTGAGTACGATTCCGGCGACCGTCGAGGGAGATGGGGTTGTCCTGTCGCGTGGGGGCGCTGCTAGATGCCCCGGCCAATGGTGGTGTGTGGCTTTCTGTCGTGGCCCAGCTCCCTTGCTGCTGTCGCCTGTTGTCGCCCGCCGCCGTCGCCGCTCCAGTGCCTGCCGCCGCCACTCCCACGTCTCCGTCGCTCGCAGGCCGCCGCGCCACACCCGCGCCTCAGCCGCTCGCAGCGCGTGGGTCGCCATCGGCGAGGAGGCCGTGGAGCTCAGCCCGAGCGCCGCCGCCGTCGTCGCTCCAGTGCCTGCCGCCACCACTCCCGCGTCTCCACCGCTCGATCGCCGCCACTCCGGCCCTCGCCACCCGTCGCGGGAGAGAGAGAGAGGGAGTGGCGAGGAGGGAGAAGAAACTGGAGGGAGGGAAGAGAGAGAAGGGACACGTGGGTCCCACATTTTCTTTTATGTGTCAATGACAAATGGGTACCACACATATTTTTTAGTTCTAAATGCCACCTAAACGCCACATGTAAAGGAGACCAGGTCAATAGCGCCACGTCAGTAAAACCGCCCTCCAAAACCGTCTAGGGAGTCAAATTGTACCGGTTTTAAGAGTTTGGGGGTCAAGATATCCAGTTTTATGGTCTAGGGTCACGGATTAGATTTCGGAACTTATTCCCCCAAAAATCGATCGGCAGTGCTGTCGACCTGAGTCCATGGCCGAAGGGCCGGATACCGTGGTTCACTTCATGTTAACCCAGTAGTAGTTTCATCTTTTAGCGAAGTTATTATAAACGCAACTTTATTCCATCACTCTGTTTAATTCCAAAACATCAATTTGCTTCTACTACAGTGACGCCTGAAGACACAATCACACAAGAAAACAGCACTATCCTTGTCGCTGCATCTTGTATTCTGACAGGCACTTGAGAAAATCTCGCACATATCGATCGTTCACCTCATCATCCCCAAACACCTTGGCGAGCTCCTTCACCTTAACCCCGAACTCGTCGCCTTCCTCTCCCACCATGACTCTCCTCAGCGCGTCCACGATGTCGTTGGCCGCGAACGAGCCGTCGTCCTCGTCGCGAGCCACCTCGACGGCAACCTTCTTCTCGGCGAGCTGCCTGGCGTTGAGGCCCTGCTCGAACATCAGCGGCAGCAGCACCAGCCTGACGCCGTTCGCGAGGCCCTCGGCGATGGAGTTCCAGCCGGCGTGCGTCAGGAACCCGCCGACCGATGCGTGAGCCAAGAACTTGACCTGTGGTACCCAGCCTCGGCAGACGACTCCGCGGCCGTTGACGCGCTCCTTGAAGCCTCCCGGCAACCCGTCGCCGTCGCCGGCGTCCGGCGGCGCCCTGAATGCCCAGATGAACGGCAGCTCGGATGCCTCAAGACCGAGCGCGATTCTCTGCAGCTGTTCGGCTGTCAGCTTCACCTCGCTGCCGAACGCCGCGTAGACGACGGAGTTTGGTTCTTGCCTGTCCAGCCACCGCAATGTCTCCTCGTGGCCGGCGACGTCTTGTGGCGGCGGCGGAGGGAACATCCCTATTGGGATCACCGGCTTCTGGTAGAGCTCGCCGAGCAGCTCCAGCCACTCCGGCTCGAACTCCTGGTTGCTCCTGACGGCGACGAGCTGGCATCCTTCGATGGACTGACTGAACCGGTAGCTCTCCGACACGCCGGATTCGTCCGGGATCAAGCTCGGTTTGAACAGCTCGCGCGCCTCGTTGCCGCGGAACGCGACGGTGGTGGGGAAGGGGACGTACTCGGGGACGGCGGTGAGGTGCGCCGGCTCCGTCTTGGCGTACGGGCCGCGGCCCTGGAGCGTCTCCGCGGGACCGAAGAAGCAGAGCGCCGCGGCGCCGAACAGGCTGAGGAACGCGCACGGCACGCCGTGCCTCGAGGCGGCGGCCGGCGCCCAGTACGCGGCGTAGTCGGCGAGGACCCAGTCGGGCCTCGACGGGCCCGTCTCCTGCAGCAGCCGAGACAGCTCGCGGGAGAAGGCTTCGTCGTAGGCCCGGCGGAGGTAGGGCCGGAGGTCGTTGGAGGGGAGGTCGATGGTCGCCTCGGCGTGCTCCGGCAGGTGCTCGACGCGCGGCAGCGGGATGTCCACGACGCGGATGCGCCCCGCGAGCGACGGCGGCACGTCGATGAGGCGGCGGGTGTTCCTCGGCGTGGAGAAGAGCGTAACCCGGTGGCCCTGCCGAGCCACGCGCTTGGCGAACTCGGCGAAGGGGAGGATGTGGCCGAAGGCCAGCCATGGCAGCATCACCACGTGCATGCTGCCGCCGACGCCGTCGCCGTCCATCCGAAGACCGTGGCGATTGGCCAGCACACAATACGGAGTATTTTCCAACCAATTTGGAGGGAGGAGAAGAATGGGTAGCTCTACCGCATTGGCTTGACTATCGATGGTCAAATAGGGCGGCAACGGGCGTATACAAATTGGGAAGGAGCAAAGCAAACAATTTGTGTGGCTGCGTCAAGGATGATGATATGTCATCACGCTTGGATTGGATGTAATGCAGTATCACTATCATGGGTGAAATTCAGATGGCGATATGCAGCCTGTCGCTAATAAATTATAAATATTTCTCCTGCAGCATCACGTTGATGGATACTCCATCTGTGTCATGGATGGGAAGGAGTACTCCATCTGCATGGATGAACTATAAAAAAAAGCGTATATTAGGGTAGGACCAATTTCAAATAATTAAAAAAGGTGAGGCTTCGAATCTAATTTGTGTAACCCACCACCTTATAGAGCTAGCCGGAAGACCCCATAGACATTTCTACTGTGGACCTACTCAAAATTTGAAGCCGTGGGGCCATAAGCATAAAGTCCCACTACACATGAATGATTATAGAATTGCTAATTCTAGAAATTATAAAGGGTACCCCTTATAATTTCGTTTAATCCCTCCCACAAGCATAAAGGCCTTAGTTCGTTTAAACCCTAAGAGATGAGAAATGGAGGGGATTGAGGAGGAATAATTCCATACCACAATAGGTGTGGAATAATCCCCTCCAAATCCCCCTCAATCTACTTGTGGGAGGGATTAAACGACCAAGGCCTAATATTCACTTTCCATCAATTGATGAATTTGAATTATCCCATCTTATAGCTTGTGGGTATAGTTTGTGAAAATATGAGAAGGACAAAACGAAATGATCTAATAGTATATTTTAGTATATTTCATGTCAGTGTATGCTGAATTTGATTATGTATGGACTTTATAATAATTGGTTGTAGCTCGTTGAGCAAATGCCGGAATATTATTCCATTATCAAAAAGGACATTTTATACATAATCAACTAATTATGTTATAAACTTGAAATTTTTTACTTCTGTTTTTATCTCTTATAATATTCGTTGCAATGCCTTTTAGCTAGTACTCCATCCGTTCTAAAATATTACAACTTTTAGCATTTAGATTGTCTTAAAATATAACAGCTTCTCCACCAACATTTCCTTCTCAATCAATCACGACCCATCACCATTCAATTTCCCCACCTTCTCCACTTCTCAACCAATTACAATCTTTCACCATTTTATTTTTCCTACTTTTCTAATAATCGTGTCCAACTCTAATACTCCTTATATCCTGGGACAAATCTCTACTATTATAAAAATTGAAGATGTTTTTGCCGGTACTTTTGGTACGGCATCCGTGCTTGATTCGGTTTTTGAGTTCAATCTCTTTTGGAAATACAGATCCGTGTTTGAGTCGGTTTTTAATTTTGTTCATTTTTAGAAATATAGAATGAGTCATATAAGAGATATCTTTAAAAAACTTGCATGCTAACTTGAGACGATCGGACCCCTAATTGTGGCTCATGATTTTGTAAAAAGAATATCCAAGCGAATTCCCAAAGTGAATTTCACCTAAGCTAAACCGTACAACAATAATAAAATTAAAATAGCCTTCACCCGTTGCAACGCACGGGCATTTTTCTAGTATGGTACTACATAAAAGAAACTATAGTGATGGTGGTGGGTCCACCACAGATGACAGATTAGATAATCAGAGCATGTAGATCGGTCGAACGTTCGGACCTTGAAAAACCCCCAAAATACGTTTCAAATTTAAGGTTGAAAATCCAATTTTTGACTGATAAGTATAGACATGGGCGAAAAGATGAGGCCGTAAGTACATATACTAGGCGAGGCCGGTGGGGGGGGTTGGATATGGATATGACACAAGTTATATCTAGCCTAGTCCAAATCGATAATATGATGGGCTTTATTTAGGAATAAGTTCACCAGACGTTCCTCAGCTATACGTCGAGTCTGTTAAAGGTCTCCTGACCACAATACCAGAAATGTGTACCCTAAACTATGTAAAACCATCCAAAACAAGATCCCAAGGCAGTATAGGTACCCGGTTTTGCTAACGTGGCATCCTAATCAGCAAAAATAAAAAAATGTGGAACCCACATGTAAGTGAGAAGGAAAAATGTAGGGCCCACATGCCAGCATCATCTTCTTCCTTTCTCTTTTCTTCTCTTCTCTTTTGACGCCGACAACAGATGGGGAGAGGTGGCCGCCGACGACTCCGCGCCACTCGGCCTCGTTGACGGCGACGACGACCAACCGGCGCGCTGCTCGGCCTCTTGCTCCGAACAACCCAACCCACAACCCAGCAATGGATGAGAGGGAGATGGCCGCGAGGAGAGCGCCAAGCCTAGCTCGTCGTGGCGTGGGTGGCGTGTGGTGTTGCGGGCGATGGGGTTCGAGGACGACGACTACGTAGATGATGCGGTCGGTGAAGTTGTGAACAATGGCGATGGACTCGCGCGCCGCCGCTCGGACCCAGGTTGAGCGCCTTCTTCACCCTCGAGAACCCAGGGATGGCGTACGAGAACCGCCCCGTGAACGTGTCGGCGAACCTACCGCTGGTGGTGGAGCCATCGTTGACCTCCGCGCGAGCGTTGTTGTCATCGCCGTCTCCACGCCCTCAGGACCAACGGCAACTGAGGGGATAGGCACCGCCGACGCCCCCGCCCTCGGGAGCAGCGGAGGCGGAGGCGGAGACGAAGGCGGCGGCCGGCGGGTGAGAGCGGCGACTGCCTCTTTCCCCCTCACTCATCGGCTCATTTGCCCCCTCTTCGGCCGTCCTCCTCTCTCCCCCCTCTGGCCGGCCTCATCTTCCCCCTCCCCGACCGGCACCAGCTGCCGCCGCCGCCGCCTCTCACCCCTTTGCTACCGACGGGTGAAGAAGAGAAGGGAAGCTAAAAAAAAAGAGAGGAAAAGATGGAGGAGAAAAAAAGAGAGATGTTGACTAGGATGTGGGCCCCACATACTTTTTTTAAATTTTTTTTGCTGACTAGGATGCCACGTCAGTGAAATTGGGCATCTATACTACATTGGGACCTTTTGTGGACGGTTTTACGTAGTTTAGGGATACACATTTTTAGTATTGTGGTTAGGGGACCTTAAACAGACTCGCGTACAATGAGGGACGTTAGGTGAACTTATTCCTTATACATATGACGTATTGGGCCCTAGTCCAACGTAACGAAATGGATAGGGTCTATCTTGACTTGGACCAGGCCTACAACACAAGTCCATGTCCTTCGATGACTGCGGAAAATTTATTTGGGCCATTAGGAAATCAGGATTAGGCTCAGAGAGAAAGACAATAGAATTAGGAGTAGATTAACTCAGGCACATGGCTCGTCCCAAGGAGACATTGATTGTAATAGAAGTTCCAATTATCCTGTCACGTCAGTAAACTACTCAAACTTCTAACATCCTAGTCCAAACAATCAGCCGTGCTCATCTGCAGTAATCCAAGCCAGACATTGATCCATACCCCTATGCCACTGCCTAAGTCGACCAGACCATCGGTAACAGCGAGCCCGGAGTTGATTAAGGCGCAAACAGCCGAGTTCGCAGTTGAGATTAGCATCAGCAGCGAGTTAAAAAGGACTACGGTACTGCACCCTCCTCAAAAGAGACGGAGGCTACCGCCAAATAGAATTGTTAGCTGCAACACCTAATCTGCAGCCTAGCGTAATTAATTAAATAAGCTAATCCACAGATCTTAACACCCCAACATTCCCTGGCACGCAGCGCACGGTCAGCAGCAGATGGCTGGTAGGAAATGGCCCATCTTGTAGCCACTAAACCCAAAAGAATATGCCCGAGATAATACAATCAAGTGCTAAAAGCCACCTTTCAGGAGCCTCAATGGCATACTAGCTGCGTGGATACGTGTGAAACCAGAGTGTCATCTGTTCCCATATCTTTCCAACTTGTTGGAAATAATAATTCATTAGAGCAAATCTTTTACTATAATAGCTAATTCATATAATAGTTACCTATAAATATATACTACCACACATAATTAATATCTGGTCTCACCTCTCATACACACATGTATATTGGAGCCCGTGTTATAGCTGGCTATAAATTTGTAGTCCGCTGCTCTTATTTCTTCTTTCTTATCTTCTTAAAATATGTTTATAGCTGGTTTACAGTACATGCTCTAATAACGGCATTCTGATATTTGATAGTGACATTAATCAATCTTTACTCCATAGTGCTGGAGTACCAAAGTTGTTTGAGATGATATTTCGAAGCACTTCGGTTTGGTGCCAAACTTTTGATATTTGAAGTATTAATTTTCAATACCGCAGGTAAAACATTTCAATATTCTACCAATTCTTTTGTAGTGCTAAAATCTCCCTAGGCTTTTGATTATTTACTGGTGTATAAATTTGTTTTAAGAATATTCAGAACTAACGAGCAGTAGATAATTTTTTAATACCGAGAGTGCCCCAGGTGGAGAGAATGATGGCGGTGGGCCGTCATCTCCTAGGAAGCAGTGCCAAACCCTTCCTTCCTCCTCTCGTCCCACCTCCTCGTCTTGCTCCACAGTACACTCGCACACCCACCACACGCCGTCTCTCTCAAAACAAAATAGAAGCCCAATACAGCCAGTACACCAATCCCCCCACTCCCGGTCCCCTCGGATTCCGCCCATGCCGCCTTCCCGCCGAGAGCCCTAGCCAAGCCCGCTCGCTGCTTGCTAACCCCCCTCCGCGCGCGCTCACCCGAGTCCTAGGGTTCCAGCGAGCGGCGAGGAGGTAGCTCGTTCGCGCGCGCGTCAAATCCCATGGCGGGCGCCGCCCCGCTGCGCGACTCCCTCCGCCGCCTCTGCACCGACGTCGGCTGGTCCTACGCCGTCTTCTGGAGGGCCACCCGCGCCGCCGACTCCCAGCGGTTGTGAGCGCTCTCACTCTGATCCCCTTCCCCTCCCTGAATTTTCTCCCACACACCTCAGTTCAACTCGACTTGCTAGTTGCTACCACCAGTACTGGTAGTGTACTCCGTAGTTGCTGCCGCCGTGGTGGAATTGGCTGCAGAAGAACTGCGCCCCTTTTTTTTTTTGCTTCCTAGGACTGCAATAAATGCCATTGATTGCCACCTTTGCCGCAAACAACTGGACAATTGGTCCTTCCGATGGCGGGTTCATTGATTTTGGCTGGAGCTGAGTTCGAATTGCACTTTCGTTTTTGGCTTTTGTGTGGCAGGAAATTGGTGTGGGGGGATGGGCACTATGAGCGGGCGGCCGGAGCGCCGTCGATCTCCGGCTTCGAGGCCATGGACCTGCTGCTCAAGGAGAAGGCCGCGGCGTTGCGGAGCGGCACCGGGCGCGGTGGTGGCGGCGGCGAGGGGCACGCGGCTGATGGCGCCGCGGGACACAGCCATGACAGGGTGGACGCGCTCGTGCACAAGGCCATGGCGCAACAGGTCCACGTCGTGGGAGAAGGGTAATTTGGTTTTCGTTACTAGTAGTGTTTTGTTTTGGATTTGTGCTCTGGTTCTATGGGGGTAGTGGTGTGATTTGGTTCTGCTATTGCTGTTGCTGGCCAGGGTGATTGGTCAGGCTGCACTGACAGGGTTGCATCGGTGGATCGTTCACGATATTGTTGATGAGTGTGAGGAAGAAGATGAGGTAATTGCCTTCGATATTGCCCTAGTTGGTGGTGTAGCTCAAATTTAAAATATACATGCCTTAAGTACATTTAGGACTAGGAGTTACAATGTGGATTGATTCATAAATTAGTTGCTCTGAACATATGATGTACTGTTCATCATACCATTCCAAATTAGAGCTGCTGTTTCAGAGGACAAATCCCCTTTAATTTGTTTTCTAGGTCACTCTGCTTGCTTTGCTAACTCTATTTGTTGTATATTTTTTTTGTTTTTCTGTAGCGAATGAGCTTGAATTTCGTTGTTACAACTCTTTAGTTCCATCTTGATGCAGGTATTGCTAGAGATGAAGGGCCAGTTTTGTGCAGGAATACAGGTCTTTATGCTATTTCTTTCATGTTCCATTACCATCAGCTTCCCCATCCCTCGTGTTCATCTAAAGATGCTTGCTTCTTAACAGACAATTGCAGTGATACCTGTCCTTCCACGAGGCGTTATTCAGCTTGGCTCCACAAAAATGGTAAGTTACTTACTCATTATGGCCTCGTGAAGGTGCTGAGATTACCTACTCCCTCCGTCCCAAAAAAACTCAACTTCTACAGTTTGAATTTTGTCCCATAAAAAACCACTTTCTACCATCCTACCTACCCTCAGCACGTAAAACGAGAAATTTTATTCCTTCAATACTCTTTACCTACCTATCACTCTTACTATTTTTTCAATGATTAAAGGTATTTTTGTCATTCTCCATCTCCACTAATTTCACCTCGGGATGCTAGGAATGTATTTTTTGTGGGACGGAGGGAGTATATCCTAGTCCTTTGCAGAACAGTAACCCTTTATTTCTGCTTTGCTCACACTTTCCTGTACTAATGAAAAGAAAAAACTTTACTCTATCACGAGGTTCAAAATATATGGTTTTCTTTATATATATTTGTCTGCCCCCAACCCCCCCTTTTTTTTCATTTCCACTTCTGTTTCCTACTTGTAGTGAACTTGAACCGTTCTGCTGACAATTTTGAACAGTGTGCCTCCACAAATTTTGAAATAAAGATTAGGTTAGGGGTCTTATTCTATATCCTATATAATCCGTCCTGGATCCTGATGAGCTAGCAGAAACAACAAAAAATGTTCCTTCTGTTTTTTGTTTTATTTGTTCAATTCAAAATTCAGTGGTTTCTATTTTGTTTCAAAGGTTATGGAGGAAGCAGCATTTATAGATCATGTCAGATCTTTGTTTCAGCAGCTGGGTAGTTCAACTGCAGTTGTTCCGTGTGGTTCCTTTGTACAAGATTCGATTATGAGAACTCCATTTCACAAATCACTTGGTGTGCCTACCTCTTCGCACTCGGAAGACCTTGCTGGTGGTGGAAATACTTATAATGATGACATGATTAACCACCAGTTCAGGCATCAGAAGTCACCAGCCTCGACAATTCAGTCATTTAACCCTGTACAACAGTTCTATGCTGGGCCTACTTTCTGTCGTCCAGTAACTATTGCATCACGTTGTGATCTCTTCCAACCTGACCATGGATCAACCTTTACTTTGAACAGTCAGTCAGAGGACAATAGATCGACAGCTTTACTCAAAAATAGTGTTTCACATTCTAAAACATCAAATGATGCCTTTTCACACGCTTTTAACCCCCTCAATGAACCCAACGTCTCCATTTCAGGCAGAAGAGAGTGTGTAAGCATAGAACAACATGGTTCTTGCCGTAATGGAGAAATGGAAATAACAATAGGCCGCACTGCTTCTTCAAGTTGTACAGGCAAAACAAATATTATCAATAAAGTGGATGATTTGCTGAGTCAGGATTGTTTGGTAGGTTGTCAGGCAAGCAATGCCACATCTGTGAACAGAAAGTTTCAGACAATGTCCATTGTTGATAATACAAAGCTTCAAGATGGTTCTTATGCAATTCCACATGCTGCACTTGTTGACTCTACCCAATATTCAGACTGCTTTCAATCGCTTCTTGGCACAATCCAAGGTAGTTCTTCCAGCAATTCAAATGCAATTCATGTGGATACTTCTCATAATGCTGTCCATGGAAAGAGTAACTTTTGCCCTTTAGGAGATAGGAATGCTGCTAATTCAAGTGACTTGGCTGAACTTCTGGCATCGCCAATACCATTAGAGTTGACTGGGGGAAACGATTTGTTTGATGTACTGCAACTTCAGCAGAAGCCAAATGGTTCAAATAATAGTGAAGTAAACAATCGTCAATCAATGCCTTATGGTTCAGAGCAAGCTGTTAAGTCTCTGATTGGATGTGTGGATGATGATTTCACTGGATTGATCACAGAAGCTGATCCAGACCAGCTCCTGGATGCAATAGTTTCAAAGATAATCACAGGGCACAAGCAGAACGTGGATACCAGTGCTTCTTGTAGTACTACAGTGGCAGGCTTTGACAGACCACTTCATTCTGATTGCCACCTATATACCACAGGACCATCATCAGGGCCAATATTTTGTAATTTTGCCAGTGTTGCTCCTGTAGCAATTAAAACTGAAGGGCCTGCTGCAGGTTCCAGGCAATCATCTTCTAGTATAGATAAATCTGCAGGATGCTCTCAGACACAGGAAAGTTACAAATCACAGATAAGGCTTTGGGTTGAGAATAACCATAGTGTAGGATCAGATAGTCTTTCAACTGGACAAGCATCTGACAGTCTTTCAACTGGACAGTGTAAAAGGAGTGATGAAATAGGTAAATCAAACCGAAAGAGATCTAGACCAGGGGAGAGTGCAAGACCGAGGCCTAAAGATCGGCAAATGATTCAAGACCGTATAAAGGAGCTTCGTGAAATAGTACCTAACAGTGCAAAGGTAACAGCACCAACACATAGATACCCCTATATTGACCTTTAAAATAAAACACATTATTTATCATATTTTTGGTACTTAGATTTCTGTTTGATTAAACAGTGTAGCATTGATACATTACTGGAGAAGACCATTAAGCATATGCTTTTCTTGCAAAATGTTGCAAAGCATGCTGATAAGTTGAAGGGATCTGGGGAGCCAAAGGTATGTTGCATGATAGTACTTATTTTTAGTTATGTATCAGTATCTTGTATGAACAAGGAACAGCCATTAATGAGAGTGAACATCTAGCACAACAGATAATGTGGTACTTTTCCTTGTTATTTAGTACTCCATCCATTTCTTATTATAAGTTGTTTTGACTTTTTTCTAGTCAAACTTTTATAAGCTTGATCAAATTTATAGAAAAATATAATAATATTTCCAATATAAAATAAACATACTATCAAAATATTTACAATGTTATATTTAATGAAACTACTTAGATATGATAAGTGTTGCTAAATTTTTCTATAAACTTGGTTAAACCTAAAGAAGTTTGACTAGAAAAAAAAAGTCAAAACGACTTATAATATGAAACGGAGGGAGTAGTGAATTAGCTGAGCCCAAAACAGACAATCTCTACATTCTTGATATTCTTCGTCGTTCCATTTTCGTCATTAGCTTGCTGCTACTGATAATTGATACAGGTAAATGACAGGCATTACATGATCAACATTCAAATTTCCTATGGTCCTTTTGGAGATCTCCTGGAGTTAAGAGTTTCAGAAATCAGCATTGTCTTGTTTCAGCAAGTCTTTTTGGAACCTGCTGTTCATAATGAAATGTGATTGAAGTTGTTTTAAAGCCAAAGTTGTCAATAAATGACTAATTTATCTGCCAATAGCCCAATAGGTCAAAATTTTCGAAATTGACTGTTTTGTATTTTTCGATGGTGACAGACCTTTACTATCATAAATTTGTGAAGAATGCTATTAACATAATTTTCTTTCTTCAATGGGTACTTTTCAAGTAATCCCATTAGATTTCTAACTTGATTAGCCCCGATAGATAGAAAAGAAAGGTAGATTTCATTGCTATATTTCATTTTGTCAGAGTGTTTTTTATGAATACATTAGTAATCTAACTATTAATTTACTCAAGCTACCCTAATCCGTGTGAGATTTTCTTGTTTCATGGAAGCAGATTGTTAGTCATGAAGAAGGTTTGCTCTTGAAAGATAACTTTGAAGGTGGTGCAACCTGGGCCTTTGAAGTTGGTACGCGATCTATGACATGTCCAATCATAGTAGAGGATCTCAATCCACCCCGTCAAATGCTTGTGGAGGTATTTGCTACTTCTCTGTTTTCTTAGTTCTTGTAAATGCTACTGCACGGTAATTCTGAGTGATGATTCGAACATGTTGTAATTGTTCAGATGCTTTGTAAAGAGAGAGGAATCTTCTTGGAAATAGCTGATCAAATTAGAGGTTTAGGGTTGACTATCTTGAAAGGTGTGATGGAAGTTCGTAAAGATAAGATTTGGGCTCGCTTTGCTGTTGAGGTATTAAATCTTTCCTCGTCTCTCTTCAACTTAGTACCAGTTCTTATGACTATCAATTTTTCTGCCAAAACACCAAGCAAAATCACATTCTAGCGTGATTTGATTATGAAGCTACAAGTGGTGTGGACTGAGTAGTATATCAAAGTTTAATTAAAATATTGAAATTTCTGCAGGCAAACAAGGATGTAACTCGGATGGAAATATTTCTTTCTCTTGTCCATCTTCTGGAACCTAGCACTGGGAGCTCTATTTTGTCAGCAGGTGTTGAGAACACTAGCCTGCCGCGCGATAGTTTCTTTCCATCGTCTATTCCAGCCTCTGGTTTCTCCAACTGCTTGTGACACGATGTACCATACCTCAGCAAGTGGAGCGCTGTGAGTGGGTAAAGTTTCACCTGCCGTGACCTTTTCTCCCTGCCTTGTTCTAGCTGCCACAGATAGTTACGCTGACTCCAGTATCTTGTTGCCTGTCTCCACGGCTGACGTTGTGGCAAATTACTGTTCAGTAAGGGAGAGATGTGTGTTTTGTCCTAACCTTAAACTACATCGCAGCCAGCCTTTGTGAGGGAAGAAGCTTTAGCGTAGGAAATTGTTGTTTTAGGCAGGCTCCACAAGTGTAAGAAATGCAGTACATAAATGATTAGAGATTTAGAGTTAGGATAGCATCAGGTTTTTCTGCTATGTAATATCTGCATTCATGTGCCCATTTGGCTCTCTGGATCTGCTAACCTGGTTGTGTATTTGCAGTTCGGTCTTTTTCCTCTGTTCAGCAAGTACCACTTGAATGAGTGCCTCACCATTTTTTACTGAATACTGAGGTGTGTAATTTGGAACCGCAGATTAACAGAATACACAGATTGTGATTACTCTAAGTAGTACGAGTACCAAGGAGTAGATAATGGACTTGCCTAATACGTATCCGTATCTCATTACACTCATTACGCATATCCACAATATTTCAGGTTAGGATCCCATTAAGGCAAAGTTCCTCCATGGAGGTTACTATTGTCTTTGTTGTATTCCTCGTTTTTTTTTCTAGCCCTGGGATGTAGCTAGAGTGATTCTAATCCCAAATTGAATACGTGTAGCATGCAAGATCGAGGAAAACACAGCAAAATAGTCTCTTGAACCAAAGAAATGGGATTATCCTCAAAAGAATAAATGAGCAACCTAAAAACAGCTCAGTTGAGATACACATATCTTTTCTCTAGGCACAATCATGTTCTCTCCTCTTGATCCAAGTAAATTTGGAAAAAGAAAAAAATGGCAGCAAAAAGAAAGAAAGGAGAAAAAAAAAGAAGAAGAATGAACAATGGAGTGGTGGTCGTCATGATGGGTAAAGCGCCAAGAAGCTGGGAGACAAGCATGGCGAGGCCCTCCAGACCCTGGAGTGCAGCTTGAGCACCTCGTGCGCCTTCTCCTTGGTCTTCACCCCGCACTGCTCCGACCGCAGCGCCAGGCACAGCTTCCCCACCACGCCGCACTGCGCCATCTCCTGCAGCACCGCCGGCGTCGCCGCGTGCCGCGCCACCGACCGCAGCACGCGCACCGCCCGCTCGCTCGCCGCCTCCGACACCCGCAGCACCTTCTTCCCCACCACGGCCACGCCCGCCGCGTGCGCCACCAGCTCCGCGCGCCCCTCCGCGCACGTGCACAGCCGGTCCAGCACGGCCAGCGCCAGCTCGCACACGCGCCGCTCGGGCTCGTCCAGCAGCAGCTCCACCAGCGCCGCCACCGCGCCGGCGCCCACGATCTTCACGCGGTGCCGGCCGTACGGGCAGAGCGCGGCGAGCGCGTGGAGGGACGCCTTGGTGGCCCGCGCCGAGACGCGGTCGCGGACCACGCCGACCACCTCGGCGAGGAGCTCCGCGTTGAGGCCGATCACCCACGCCGGGACCACCGCGTCGGCGAGCGTCCTCACGAGCTGCACCGCGTGCGCCCGCGACTGGAGATTCGACGAGCGGAGCACGGCCGTGAGGGACTCCGCCAGGTTGCCGTGCCTGGTCGAGACGCCGATCAGCTCCTGCTCCGGGATCCGGAGCGACGCGAGGACACCAACCGCCTCCTCCCGCGCCGTCGAGCAGGCGCTGCCGCTGGTCACGACGCGAGATAGCACGTCGAACACCCCGCCCTGGGACTCCAGCATTGCCCTGCTATCCTCGCACTCCGCCGCCAGCTCCCGCAGCCTCCTGAGCGCGCCCACCTGCGCCGCGGCGGCGTCGGACAGGAGCGACGCAACCTCGTCGCTCGAAACCGGTCGTAGCGCGGCCACCTCCTCGTCCACGGCCGACCCGGGGGAGACGGAGGCCGCCCACGACTGGATCAGGCGGCGCAGGGTGTGGTTGGGCGTGAGCTCCAGCCCGTGCTCGAGCGGCTGCCGCGTGACGGGACACGTCCGGCGGGCCCCCGGCGCGGCGAGCCACCGCGCGATCGCGGCGCGGTCGTACGAGATCCCCGTAGGGAGCGTGACGGGGTCGCGCATGAGCTGCAGCGAGATCGGGCAGACGAAGTAGGACGGCACCTCGGCCGCCGCGCTCGCCATCGCTGCCATATCCGTCACCAGTAGTAGGAGTGCACCAGCCGATCGCCACGCCACGCACTTGTTCACCGGAATGCGCGCGAGGGCCAAGAATATATACCGCGAGATGGCGGTGGCGCGCGGTGGTGCGCGTTCGCGAGTCGTAGCTGTTCTTGCGGCTGCGGGTAGGGAGAAGAAGAGGAGGAAGAAGAGGAAGACGCGCGCGTCGCGGAGGTTGCGCGGCTGTGCGTTGGTTTGGTCGCGGTTTTAATTTAAGGCGCGGGGGATTCGTCTAGTGGCGTTCACATGCGTCGCGTCGCACCACATCACATGCTACGCCGCGCTTTGTTTACTCGTCGCTCGCGGTTGGGGTCAGAGGGTGCTGTATTTGCGTTTTAGTCCCTTGGGTTTCTTTAATTTGGGGGGACTAGCTCCCTTTCCTCCTTCACAAGGAGAGGCTTTTGAGTTTCGGTTTGACTTTAATTTGGTGAGGTCATGAGCGTTCCGTGGCTAAGGTTTCCTCTGACTTTTGATGGTTTGGAAAAAGTATAAAGATGACACTGGGAAATTGGGAGCTCAATGTGAACGTCTTGTGCATAAAATCAAAGGTTAGTCTGTAGTAAGATCAAAGGTTATTATTTTGTATGATTATATTCGAAAGAAAACTGTACAATGCTTAAGTTTCTTTTGTGGCGTTGATTATTCGGGACACGTTTATCTTAAAATTCTACTCCAAATTTTGAAGATTTAGTACAACTATTCTAACTTCATGGCACCGCAAATAAGAGGTTTAAGATTGAAGAATTTTGATCCACATGACGAGTTGCCATGCTATGATAGAAGGCAATAAGGTATCAATTAATTGTAAATTATTGCCAGATAAGTAAGAATGATGTGACACTAACTTACTTTGATCACCCAGGTAATGGATTGCCCATTTTGCATATAAGTGATAAATGGACTTCTTTATTTGAAAATGACGCGCGTCGACTATAGAAACTCATCACCGTCCCTTCAGTTACAAAATGCTCCTTTTCCTCATATAAGACGAATAGTCCTTGCTTTGAAACAGTATCAGTACACACACAATTGCTATCAATCCTCAATCAGTAACTACTAACCAATATTATTTCTCATTTTGACCTTTGCTCCAG
This sequence comes from Oryza sativa Japonica Group, assembly GCF_034140825.1. Lineage (NCBI taxonomy): Eukaryota > Viridiplantae > Streptophyta > Magnoliopsida > Poales > Poaceae > Oryza > Oryza sativa. Next base: position 38,094,334 of record NC_089035.1, read on the forward strand.
TTTCCTCGGAGAACACCAGGAGGAGTCTTCCCATAATTCACTCAATCCCAGGTCTCCTTTTGCAAAAGTAACCTATTCCAGTCAGTTGATGGATTGGAACAGTGGGAAAAGGCTCCACTGGTTGACCTGGAAAATTTCCGAGATTAATTAACAAAACCGAGCCGGTCAGAAGCCTAGCGATTAGCGCTGGCTCTGCACTGTTAACACTTTTGTTTATTCAGATCTCTGACCTTGCCGGTGCCCTGCATGTTCCGTTTCTCTTGAGATGTGCGCGCCCCTGTTCGTATTAGGTGCCCTAATTGAGGGCTTGAGTGCTTGACCAACTAATTCCTCAATTCTTTTTTAGTGCTCACCTGATCTAAACAGATGATCAGCTCTTATCTGTCATTTTGAGTTTTTTTTTCTAATATGATCAGCTCTTATCTGTCATCTTGAGGGTTTTTTTTTAATCATTGATCTTCAGAATCTTTCTCTGGATTCATCTTTCAGGTGATGTACATGATCTTTCTTGTTGATGTGACACCAAAGATTTTCTGAGGGGAAAAGTGATCTTTTCTGTATTAACAGATCCGTGATTCAGTGAATTGGTTGCTCTCTACCAGTTGTATCCTTGTAGCAACTAGAGAGAAAATGAGAAAGCGATGTCCACTAGGTTAATTTGTAGGCCAACTTATGGAATCACAGTACTCCAAGTCACCAAAGCTACCAAATTAGCGTTCGAAAACGGCTACATATATAGTAGTGATTGATTAGTAACTCTTAGCTCCAATTGGAACTTGAGAACTGGACCCAATTACCTAATTGGACCACTAGCTAGGGTTATTTTCTGTTTCCAATGGAGTAATTAGTGAGTGAAGGAGTAACAAAATTGCCAACTAACCTAATTGTTAGGTTCAACCAGGAGTTTGGTCCACCGTTTTGCCAAATCTAGGGGTAGATATATTATTTTGGATTTTTCAGAAAAGAAAAGCCTCGTCTGATGTATATCTGTCACTTGCAATTAATTAAGGCTATTGTCAGAACACATGAGAGACCATTTCCTCCTAACCTTGCATGTTGTTCTCCATCATGGCATCATGTCACTGGTACGTTTACGTTGGATTCTAGATCCATCTGGTACATTTACACAATGTCAACGATAACATTATTCAGAGGAATTGATCATCCACATCGATCGATAAAAGAAGTGTTTGACTTTTGCTAACCAAGATTCTAATTCCATCAATTTTCTACTGCTAATTAACTGGAGTAAGCTTTTGTACATGTGTGGCTGATACTGTTATAATCGATGAGGCACCACCGGTAGTGTGTACAAGATCAGAATTCGGCGCTACCTTTGTTCTGCCTAACCCAGCGGTAAAAAGTTAAAAAACCGAACTGACCTGCTATAACTGAACATTGATTCGGTTCGGTAATGGTTGGCTAATTCAGGTTGATTCAAGTGCTTGGCACGAGTTTTTGTCTGAAATAGCAAATGGCTCCATGCGGTGGATGGTGCAAATGTGTTTTTGTCTGACGCCGACGTCGTTTACTTTTTGCCATTTCCACTTTCTTAACTAATTACCTTTCATTAATTCAGGATGTATGTATGCATGCTTAGCAGTAATCTGACTGGTACTACTACCAGTCTATCGATTAGCTTAGCAGCTAGCTAGGTGGTGAGATCAACGCTCGCGGCATTGACCTTTCACCATCAATGGCGTCACACCGTTTGTTTCATTGTTTGAGCATGTGAAAAACTCAGTACTCGTGTTGGTTTTCAGCTAATTAGCTAGCCTGGAAAAGAGCTGACCGGTCTCCTTGCTCTCTTTAAAGTGCGTCGCTGTCGCAATGGATGGCCCAAGGCTGGTACACGTCGGTGCCTCCTCGACGCGCCGCCGCTGAACCAGCCGTGTACTTTTTGGTGCATCATCTGTGCTGTTTTTGGTTTTCTCACGATTGATTCGCAATCTTAGATAGAAGTAGCACACTGCAAATTGCAGTACGGCTCTACGTACGGGGCCACTCCATCAAATGATGTACTACTCCCTTGCAAATGTCAAACATACAGTTAATGATTTCTCTAGCTGTTTTTGAAATACTAGACGTCTTCACAACCACTCTCTTGAAAAATACGCCTGACGAATAGGATTTTTTTTCTACTACTATAAAAACACATCGTCGTTCTCCTCTGCACCCCTTCCCATCTTGTGCAGCGCACATTCCAGAAAAAAATGCTAGAGAAAAACAAAAGGAAATGTGCTTATTGCGCGCTCCATAACAAAAAAGATAAAAAATAGCAAAAGAAAACAGGGGAAAGAAGAGAGGAAATGTGGTTGGATAAAAAGAAATTTCCACTTTATGCTAGATCCACATCTTAGGCCCTAGCCCATTTTTAGTGGTATGGCCCATTGCAATACATGGTTATATTACCAGTTTAATAGAAAAGCAACCATTTGTTCATCTGTTTTGTAGCAGTAAATCATAATCTCAAAAATCTCGAACTAGCTATATATTTTTTTCAATAATCAGATGTAAATATAGTAGTCATAGTATAATTATATTGTAATTTGCATTTAGCTGCAGTACAATTTGTATGCAACTTAAAAAAATTCCACGCTAACACACTATTTTCGTGAAGCGGAGGTCGCGAGACTGAATCTCCTCGTCCGCACGTGCACTATGATTTTTTTTCTTTCCAACTTAAACAAATCTTGGAGTAATAAACCTAATGGTTTAAAATTAAGTGAAAGCTACATACATGTTACGTTGTGATTACATGCAAATGACGCAAGTTACAATACAATTGCACCATAACTATTATGTACTTACATTTGATAAATCGTGAGAATGCTGATGACAAAAGCCCAAAAAACTTTACGTAAATGGCGGCCTGAATCGTAGTGAGCCTTAATGGACCAGCTTTACCACAGGGACAACGTGTTAACCAGCCCAATTACAAATATGGTTCAGTTTAAATTTGGCCCATCTGTAGATGAGGCCGCAAATTGGGCCTCCAGAAAGTGAGTAGGACTGGCAATCAACCTCTTCTAGTCAAAGACACCCTTGAAAGCTACTCCACGCAAGCATCCATAGCAAGGAAACGCTTTTCATGGACAGAATCGCGCAGCGTAAACACAATTCCCAGCAATTCTGTCAAGTGTGTCCGGCCAGTGGCCAACGGGATAGTTCTTCGTCTTCACGTTGTACCTAGCCTCCATGCCACTGTCCCTGAAGGCCTGAACAATTTGATGAGTGTAATCATGACACTGTCCACTGTACGTATTTACATTCCAGAAGTGAAATTAAACAAAAGGATTATCCCAGTAATACTTCAGTTGCAACTGCAAAGACCTGAAGATTAAAGGAAGGTGAAAGAAACTGTGTCTTGATTTTGATCTGGAGCATGCGTGAATGTGCGTAGTCAACTCTTCAAGTAAGAGTAGTTTTCTATGATGGTTATTTTTTTTGGAAGATTTACTAATGCAAATGATGCTGCTTAGATGGCGTCATTAGCTAGGCTGCTGCAAGGATAAGGCACCGTATACGTGTGGAGAAGCCAGCAAAATGCATGGATCGATGGCATCGGAAAGAATGCATCAATCCCGTAGTTACTGTTGCCGAGGTATATTAGCATACTATATTCAGTCTAAGAGTTGAAATCAACCGAGTTGACTGCAACATATATACCAATTCTACTGCCTAGTGCTGATCAGTGATCACCTCCTCTCTTCATCTTCTCTTACAATTTAATTGCTCCAATTGTAAATACTGAACACACAAAAATTAAATATTAGAACCATAATTAGATAGAAAGATCATAATAATTAATTCTGCACAATTCTGCTACCTGGAATGTCAACTCATATTGGCTGGTTAATTACTCACATGCATATATATACATGCGATTTTGTGAATGTGAAATTGTAAATGTGATCTAGTCCCATGTGTTCTATCCCATTATCATCGCGAAACCACAAGCCCTGCACGCACTGACGGAGGATATGGCCATTTGTTTACGTCGTTCGAGTACAATTTGATACTACAGGTAAGCTAGGGCTAGGAGGGGAGATCGATCGGTTGGGAGCTCCCTCCTTGGATCATGGGCCAGCTTCTTCTTCTTCTCCTCTCTCTCGGATCCAGACCCGGCCATGTGCATCCGGCCCTAGGCACCCTGAATTCTGTAGAGAGGGGAGCTCCCAAGGTTGATCATTACTGCTGCTGATGCACAAGTCAGACGAGCAGTGGATTCCAAGCATGAGGCTGCGACTGCGAGAGGTTAACTGAGGGCGGCCATGCATGTAGTCGAGCTCTCTCCCCTACGCAATCCATCCATGGCGCCGAGCCGATGCATCCATCCGTCGTGCGTGTGAGGCGTTGACCCTGTAAAATATTGCGCGCACGGGTAGCGCAGTGAGCAGTATCCGGTACTTCTGCATTCCATGCACCCTCGAATCCTCGATTTTGCCTTGGTCAATGCAATTCTGGTACAGTATACCTGTACTTTTTATACATCTAGTAGTAGTGTTGTTGATAACTGCATGTACTTGCATGCATGCATTTCATTGCTACTTTTGACAGTTGAAACTAACCACATTTGGATCATGCAAGTGCATATATTTTGTTAAGTTTAACCACTTGTGTCAGGGACCCAAGGACGTACAGTTCATTCTGAAGATCACCACACAACTCACTTTACAGCAACAGTTCAATGGTACAGCAGTGATGCACTATGCATCCATATGAATTAATCACAGGGATTACTTTTTTTTTATCATTTTGCAGAATTGGCCTTAATCACGTACTGAATGTGCAGCTGGATGGTCTTTATAGGACATAAGAATTGGCAGCTTGATTTAGCTAGTCTTTTATTAATTTAACCCAGCTCATTAGCCTTTTAGTTTAATTGAACACCGTGATGATGCAGATAACATTCTACTGGCTGTAAAATCTAGAAAGATACTGAGTGACTACAAGTGGATCCAGACGAGCAATCTCTATCTTTCAACAAGATATATGAGCAGTCATGCCGAGACCAATGAGGCAATGGCAGCTACTACTCTCCTGTGAGTTTAATTGGGCTGCTTTTGTTTGACTAACAATCTCGACCGAGCACAAGGGAGACAAGGGACACATGCACTGTGGAATGCTTGCCATGCAAGGTATTAGTTGCTTCCCTTGTTAAGCCACATACAAAAGAACTGTACATGCAAACTATTCATTCACAGTGAAGATGCCGCCAAAATAAGCTACTAGATCTATAGAATTTGGATTTTTTTTTTCATCGATCGATAGCCATTTCTTCTACTGACTATTGCGCTGTTAAATTGTCATATCAAGCTAGTCTCGTAATTTCAAATAGTTCTTGCTATCTTTCTTCTACTTTTCATGTTCTGCTAGCTAGATCATTGAGAACACATATGCATATATCGAAATACATGCATAAGCAACTTCAGCTACAGTAAAACGGGGGGAAAAAAAAAGGACTTCTGCCGCAATGCTAGCTTCAGCAGAAGATTTTCTGAAGTTGAACCTGCACATAAAACTTGTGATTATAACATCACTACTCCATATAATCAAATATTTTTCAAACTTTATTGTATTGGCTCTATCTCACAAGTATACCAATTACCCTTAATTACTCCCTTCACATGAGTGATCTAGCACCTAGCTCACCCTCTCCCTCTTCAAAACAAGCATAGCTCTATATGTAGTTCTTCCAAACAGAAACAAAAGAAAAAAGTTACAAACCAATCGCAAGAATAGCATGAGATCGATTAGCTAGAAGAAAAAATTTTAATCGTATATATATTTATGGCATGTAAAGAGCCTCCAATCCTTGGCAATCCACGCTCCAATCATGATCAGGAGCGCCGATCATGCACTCATGGAGGCTCATGGCGTCGTCGGGAAACGAATCCAACGAGTCGTACTTGGGCTCCTCCCATGTCGACAAGCTCGGCACGATCGAGCACCACGACGACAGGCTGCCGGCGCCGGCGACGTCCGTGGGCAAACCTAGCGAGTCGAAGCAGCTCTGATCCATGGCGAAGTTGAGCTCGCCGAGCGCGGCTTGCACGCTCGCGTCCGTGCACAGCATGGAGGTGGTTGCGGTGGTTGCAGTACTCGTCGGGTCGTTGCCGCTCGCTGGACTGGACCACTCGCCGAACCCGTCCTGGTTCGGGTCGAACTGCGCCGACGCCGCCGCCAGGATGCCGGGGCTCAGATCGCTGGACGCGCTGAACGTGTCGAACGCCTCGTCGACGTGCCCTCCCGACTCCGGCGTGACGGCGCCGAGCCCGGCGTCGGTCGGCGGGTGGTTCAGAAACTTGGCGTACAGCATTGCGAGGTCGATGGTCGAGCCGTCCGCCGCGGCGGCGACGTCGGGCATCGCCTGGCCGGGGTTCGCCGGGTTCCCGACCATGCCTTCCAGGACCATGTCAGGCCGGACCGGGCCGGGGAACCGGTGGCCGAACGCCGCGTCGCGGCCGCTCGAGACGGCGTCGGCCGCCGACCGCGCCGACGACGAGGACTTCCCGCGGCGGTTCTTGCGGCAGCCGCCGCCGACGGGGACGTTGCGGAGCGAGCCGCCCTTGGTCCAGTACCGGCGGCATCCCTTGCAGAAGTAGCGCGGCTGGCTGAGGCTGTAGTTGTTGTAGTAGCAGAACTTGGTGTTGGGCGAGTCGCAGCGCGGGCAGTTGGGCGCCGCCTCGGCGCCCTGCTTGTACCGGCGATCCACCAGCAGCGACGGCGGCCGCGGCGCGTACGGCAGCATCGCCTCGTGGTGCGACGACGACAACATCGATCTCTCGGCTCGATCGCGATCAGCAGCCTCCAAGCTAGAGATAGCTAGCTCGCTTGCGGCCAAGAATATATATGGTGATGTGAGATGTTAGCTCAGCTCGATCGATCGGTGGCGCGAGAGGAATTGATTGATGGAGGTGGCAAGAGAGGGGGAGAGGGAGAGGGAGGTGGTGGGGTTTTTATATGGATCACAGGGTGAGCTACTAGTAGCACAGGGTGGGAGTTTTTTCCGGTTACTGGCGCATGTGCATGTGAGTTTGCATGCAGACTTGCAGAGCATAGATCGATTTGGGGCGAGCTGTAGTGAGACTATTTGTAGGATTTAATTTGGGGTTAAAGAAATGAGGTTAGGCAGGAGTAGCTCCTAATTAATCACCCCCAACAAACTGTGCTTGTGCAGTCCCTCCTTAGTGGCTACAGTAGTCTTATTATCGCATAATGACGCAACAACCACTGTGCTAGTGATCAAAGGACATTGGTACAAGGCAAATTTTCGCGTCGATCTGGAAAATAATGGAGCTTCAACCCTGTGCATCTTGTCTCAGTCTACAGTTTTATACTGGCACACAGGACTGATACTCCTATATCTCAATTGCTCTCGTGCAAAATTTCGAAATAACTACCCTCTATAAAAGCTGCTACGGTGTTGATTGTGGATTAAGGCCCTGTTCGGCTGCATTAGCCGAGCCAAGAATCAACTGGCAGCTGGCCGCTGGCTGCAAGGCAGCAGCTGTAAAAAGGCAGCCCAACAAGCCTTAACCCAAAAAACAGATCAAGTAACAAAAGAAATTTAAAAGAATACTACTACTACCTTTATTTCTTAAATATCATTGTTTTTTAAATATGTGATGTAGTTATTTTTTAAAAAACTTTGACTGACAATATTTATATAATTAGTTAGTTAATTAGGAAAAAAATAAAAGAATACAGCTAAATCTATCATCAAAATTATCTTTAAAAAGATCTCCCTCCATCCCAAATTGATTATTTTATATGTTTATTCACCAAAACTAAGGATAATTTAAATCGCATCAATTAAGACATCATGCACACCATTTTCCTACAATGCATGCATTGATTAAAACACCACGCCAATTACACCATTGTCATGCACACATTCTCCCTTGCTACATTAATTATATTCGATGGAATTCGTGTCCATGGGATTTATATGATGATCAATTTGAGAAATTTTGGATTTCATTATATGATGATCAATTTGGTAAAGAGGGAGTATCATCAAAAGCACTTTAAGCATGTCTAATATATTTGTCTATTTGCACAAATATCTATTGATAAAAAATAAGTAGTCAAACACATTAAAAAAAATTCAACCTTTATGATATGTCTACTAGTGTAAAAGTGGAATTGTTCTCGTCCTCCTTTCACCCCATCCCTCACTGTGCGAAACACACATCTGCTCTGCGTAATTGTCAGATCCAATGTTCTTCAGTCGCTCTCCTAGCCTATCCCATACGTTAGAACCCATGAACATGTTACTAGTACTCCCTTCGTCCCACTCACTACGGCGCTCACATATTTTAATATTTAACTTTTTAAATATTTGACCAATAAATAATTATTATAAATTCAAATTTATTTGATGAAAATAACAATATTGGATTGTTATTTATGTTTACTTTCATTATAATATATAATTTTATTGCTATAAACATTATAATATGTGAGAAAATTTAAAACCAAATATTAGTTTTGAAGACTGTGTCAAGTTTGACTGCGGCTTAGTGAGTGGGATGGTTGAAGTGTTTTAAAGAAATTGAGAGATTCACGACGTCACGATAAGTATCTCAGGTACTTATAGGGATAGGGTGTATGTGTGTGCGTTTATAGGGGTGAGTGTAAGCGTATGAGCGTAAATATTTGTACTTTGCTTTAGAAAAAAGTACTTAGCTAGTAGTAATTCAGTCCACAATTCCAGTTGATAGAATAATAAGAATATAAGGTGCATGACTATACTGCGAGCCAATTATTAGCGTGGTCGGTGCAACACGGAGCCGTTGCGCCCAAGTGATCGATGGCACGGGCTGGCGGCACGCCCCTTGCGGTGGGCGCGCGCGCACGGCCGGCTGCTCGGCTGCTCCTAGCGCCGTACATAGCCGGGAAGAGAGGCCGTGTGCCGTGACGCGCGCGAGCTCGCGGTAGCGGGGGGAGAGCCCCACTGGCCAGCCACGTGCAAACCCCAGGCCCCCCCGCGGTGCCGGGGGTGGGGTGCGAGGGACGCAAATCCCTCGGGATCGTTCACGCCCATTTTGTTATACACTCCCCTCTCGATCGATGCGTCGCGTGCGGCGTACCGTCGTTCGACGGGTACGCTGTGGGAACCGCGATTTCCTCACACGCGGTTAGGCTCTCGCGACGCAACCGCGCATCACGGCCACCGGACCACGACGCGCGCGCGCGCGCACCCGCTCGATCGCAAGTTAATTTTTGCAACCAGATCCAGCTGCATAGCGGGTTGGCGCGCTTTGGGACTTGGGATACGCGCGCCCGGGTTACTTGCACATGTGCATGCGAGTTTGCGACGCATAGAATCGGGCCGACCTGTATGCAGTGTGAATATGTAATTTAGTTTGGGGTTTAAGAAAGAGATTAGGGAGCTCCCAACTGATTACGTACCCCTAACAAGCCGAGATTGTGTGCAGTATAGTCTCTCTTAAGTTGCTACAGTAGTCGTGTCATGTCATCGCATAATGATGCCACAACCAATGTGCTCCTGATCGAAGGACGTTGCTTCCACCGTTTCGGGCCCCTTTGAATCACAGGAATGAAAAAACAGAGGAATAGAAAAAACGTAGGATTTTTGTAGGAATGGAACCGTAAAAACAGAGGATTGCAAAACATAGGAAAGTTATGTTACTAGCCCTTTGAATGGGTATAGGAATTTCACAGGAAAGAGAGTGTCAGGAATTTCACAGGAAAGAGAGTGTCAGGAATTTCACAGGAAAGAGAGTGTCAGGAAGTGTATTAATACATGTCACTTTGGCCTTATCCACAATATCGCAATATATATTTTCTTCTAAAAGAACAACAATGATGCATATGTCTGTCATTTACCTCGATCCTACGCACACATGATGGAAAAAAGAGGTTAGGGTGGATGTTTTCTTTCCTATGTTTTCCATGTGAAATGAGTTCCAAAGGAAAATTTCCTCTAACTTTCCTATGCCCTAATCCTATGAATCAAAGGCTGCTACAGTGCCTAATCCTAAATCCTATATTTTTCCTATGAAATTCCTATTAATCAAAGGAGGCATTCACGTCTAAATTAAATGACAGTTCTACTGAGAAATGACAGTAGTAAAAATAAATAAAAAAATCTACGTCCAGCTTACAGTACGAGAACTGATAGGTGCAAGCAGACAACCCAATGGTTCCCGCATTTTATCGCTCCATGCACGTCGAAAGAATTTCGATGATTCTTTCCACGGTTAGTTGGTGCATAGTGATGCGTGGCATGGCGGTGCCCAGCCTGCTACAACAGGGCCTCATAGCTAGCCGAATTATTGTTCTTTTTTACCCTGAGGGAAAGCTGGCTAGCCGAATTGGTTCGATAAAGTGTCTCGATACATTTTGAAAAACATACAAATTTTATATTTTAGAATAAATAAAGCATCAGATCAATTTGAATCTCTCCATAATTACAATATTGTTTATGATACTCATATGGATATGTGTCTTTAGTCGAATCATGAGAAAGTGTTTTCATCCTCTAAGCTGATATCTCCTTGTTTTTTATGTCATCAAAATAGTGATAACAAATTGAAAAATGTTTGGTAGATCAATATATAAAATATAACACTCCACAAACATACAAATTTAAATTCAACATACTCCCTCCATTCCATAATATAAGGCACAACCACTTTTTTAGAGATTCTATAATATATAAGGTATGCATGTAGGCATGCATGTAAGCATGCAATTAACCATGACATCTTCTCCATTAAATTATTATTTTTTAAAATCATCCACTCTCATGTTACATAATCCTATTGGATGCATGCATTATATTTATTAGGATGATCCAAACTACAAGACGATAATAATTATTTATTGGTATTTGGGTTAAGGTGATTGTGCCTTATATTTTAGAACGGAGGGAGTATACAAATAGAAACACAATTTTATATTGTATAAGTTATTTTTGAACTTACATATTTGTAAAGTGATATATCTCATATTGATCTACCTTACCATTTTTCAACTTTTTAAATAAATTATGAGTGGCATGCACAAAACGGGAGGATATTCCCTCAAGGATGGTATCCACATTCGAATCTTGTGATACGACTGCTTAAGTTGTACTTCCTGTGTTCTACAATATAGCAATATGGTATAGGATGAGAAGTGTGCTCGCGAAAAAAAGTATAGGATGAGAAGTATCCTTAGTATAAATTTATTGTATTAGGGTGTGTCTAATCCTATAGTAGATTGTTATATTTGAAAAGAAAACACTTAGTAGGCATATCTATTCAAGGAATGGTTTATTAATTGGGTATCTTCTTTTCTTTGATGATGACGATTGTTTTGTGCTCGGGGACTCCACAGCAAAACCGGGTCCTATTTATGTTTGTTTCCCCTGATCCATCGAACTAACAACGGCGCCCATGCATGCAAGGTGGTCCAAAGTACGTATAGACAACAGTACAGTACAGGGCTACTGCAGGCTACACAGACAACAGCGAGATGATGACAGATTGACGTTTTGACAGGTCGGTGGCCGGTCCCTCGCCCAATCATACCTCGCCAAGACACACGGCCGGACAAGCGCGCACTGGTGTGCCTGGTGGTGTGTACTCTGCCGCCCTCCATCCGCCCCCCTCCCCCCGCCACCCGCACGGCGCCTCTGCGACGTACGGCACGGCGCACGCTCGACCGAGTCTTGCACGGTGACATGCCTGCCATGCCATCGCCGCCTACTACTACTGGTACTGCCTCGTACCATCCGATGTCTCTCTGCGTGGCCCAGCCTCTCTCGATCGCGATCTGTCGTGTAGGGCAGCTAGCTGGTCGGAGTGGTTTTTGATGGCGACAGTGAGTACATTCCGACTCCGGCCGGACGTGTACAACGTTTATTTGATGGACGTACGTACCGGTCGACTTGCGCGGTGCTGATCACCCATGTGGCTCGTTGAGGTACGTCGTACGGGCCCGGTGGCATGCATGAGCGTTCCTTGGCCCTAATCATACGCAATTAAGGGGGAACACGGACCATCAACCACAAATTTGACTTGCTTGCGCGAGAAAGCGATCCAGCTGATGAGATAGCTGCAACAAGATGAGCTCGCTCTGACAAAAGTAATGAGGAGCTCTAATTTTATATGTTGAATTTGAATTTATGTGTTTATGGAACAACATATCTCATATTGATCTGTCATTCGATTTTAAAAATTTGTTAATAACTACTACTATTTGACTGTCATACAAAAATAAGGGATATCCCATTAAGGAATAAAAAGAGTTTCTCAGGTAAACGTAACAATGCATCTAGATTAATCTATTAAATGGAAAACAAATAAGATTAAAGTTACATATTTTTTAAGAGAATTTATTCCATACCACTAAGTTTACTCTAATTCAACGATTTGTCATATACTTTACCTCCATTTATAATACACCATTGACTTTGTCAAAAAAATTACAATGTATCATTGAGTAGATACTTTTAAGGAAATGACTAAAATACCCTTCAAGTCATATAAGGGTTGACACTTGATTGACCCACTAGTAGTTATTTTTTTAAAAAAAAATAAAATTTTGTGTGTGTATATTTTAAGATATAGAAGTGTGTGTGTATATTTTAAGATTTTCTTTCTTGTTTTTTTAAATTATTATGTAGCATATATATGAAAGAGGTAACCCCATAAAAAAGAATTATAAAGCATATGGATGATGATTTATGTGAAAGGACATTAACACAAGAGTATTCTATTAGTACATAAATTATAAATTATATTTCCAAAAATAATAATACACGCGAAATAAAAATCTTGAAATATACACACTTCTATATTATGTAAGGAGGCTACATAAAAAAATTTCATGTTTTTTGGAAACTTCTACTATATCAATTAATTGTTATGCCTTTGTCGGTGATATGGGCCCGGGGGTATCAGGTTTAGAGGGAGGAGGCTGCCCCCCGATGCCACGTAGCCCTCCTCCGAGGGGAGTCAGGCCCGAGGTGGGGTGGCGGCCACTCCTTCCCTCAAAGACTAGTCGGAGGAGGCTGCCCCCCGATGCCACGTGGCCCTCCCCCGAGGGGAGTCAGGCCCGAGGTAAGACGGCGGCCACTCCTTCCCAGAGACTGGATGGAGCAGGCTGCCCTCCAATGCCACGTGGCCCTCCCCCGAGGGGGGTCGGGCCCGAGGTAGGGCAGCGGCCACTCCCTGGCCGAGACTAGAGGGAGAAGGCCGCCCCAGGCGCCACGTGGCTCCCCCCCCGAGGGGGGATCGGGCCCGAGGTCGGGCGGCGACCGCCCCCCTCCCGTGACTAGGGGTCGGGCTCCCCCGACCCCCTCTCTAGGTCACCACATACGGTGGGTTAGGTGTCCGCCTCCAGGTACCCACCTACCCGCATTTATGGCGTCCCGAGCAGTCGCGCCACGCCGCATTTAATGCGGCGTGCAGTGCACTCAACCGGTCTGTGACCGGTCGAATGACCGATGGGACTGGCTAGTGCGCCTGTGCGCTGCTTGTGTGTCAGGCGGCGTGCAACCTGACATGTCCCATCAAATAGTGATGGTGAGAGGTTCTCATCCTCTTATCCCAGCCGGAGTCGGTCCTCCTGCTCTGGTCAAAGTAAGGCTCCCGTTTCCCGGTGTAATAGGAGCCCAGAAGTCTTCACCCATTAAATGGTGACTAATAGGGGCACCCCCCGTGTTAGGCGGTAAGATTTGACAGGCCCCATCATCAAGACGACGTGTGCTTGGCTTCCCAAGTCAAGAGACAAGACATGCATTTAATGCAAAGATTATAATACTTCTCCACCAGAGCTAGGTTAGGTTGTTGGGCCCATGTGGTAACCCCTTGAGGTATAAAAGGAGGTCCAGGCCTAGTGATGGAGGGGGGACTTCCGAGCGAACTGGCGCTTGGGTCTCGCAACCCCAAGCACTTGTGTTCTACATTCAATCAATCATGCACAAGAGTAGGGTAATGCACTTCTCAGTGGCCCGAACCTGTATAAACCTCTTTTGTCTCATCGTCTTGGAGGGGCCTAACCCCCTCAAGATCACACAGCTCCGCTCACCAAGCCCTCGAATATCACCCGTTGCCCCCGGCCGAACTCACAAAGGGGGCCTCACGGTTCCCTGGTGGAGGAGTTCATTCTTTGACATCTGGCGCGCCAGGTAGGGGGCGCGTTCGTGATTTTTGAGGTTCTTTCGAGCGCCGGCGTGGTGAGTGTCGCGCCGCCGCTACGGGGGAAGGTGCAGCATCCTCAGGAGTGTCGCGCCACCCTAGGCAGGGGGCAAGGCCCTCCACATCCCCACCAGGTAAGCTTGGCTACTAGGTCTTTGTGGCGAGTCTTCGGAATGTCCAAGGGCCCCCCAAAGCTCCAGCCCTGCCTCACCGAGAAGTACGACGATGGCGCCGACCCCTCCAAGTCCCTCTAGTTCTGCACAGCGATCATAGAGGCGGCGGGGGATGGCGACCGGGTCATGGCGAACGTCTTCTCATGGCCCTCAAGGGCCAAGCGCGGGGTTGGCCCATGAGCCTGGGAGGACTCTTGCAGTTTTGAGCTCCGGGTGCCGTCGAAGCCCGGGACCCCCTGTGATGGCTTTTCTGTAGCGGCTGGCTTTGGTCCCACCAGCTGACTACGGTGCCCGGCCCGGCTCAACTGATCGTCCTTTTAAGCTTCAAGTATTTTCAATTTTTCAATTCATTAGCTTGAAATCTTATATTTATTTCCCCCCATTCTATTCTCATGGCCCTGCGACACCCGCGTGTTGCGCATTTGTTTGCTCCCTCGGTGGTAAGAGCCCAACCTCTCTCCCATCTACATGAACGATTATTTGCTAAGTGTGGGGGCTAAGTTTTCTAGCCTTATCCTAGCCTTAAGTTGAGCCCCGGGTGCCGTCGACGCCCGGGACCCCCTGTGCTGGCTCTTCCGTAGCGGCTGGCTTTGGTCCCGCCGGCTGGCTACGGTACCCGGCCTGGCTCAACTGTAGACGGGGATTGCTGGCTCTAGAGTTTTCGGCTCTCACAGTCATGCGAAAGTAATCGTCCATGTAGAAGGAAAAGAGATTGGAAGGAGGCCACCGAAAGGAAAGAGCAAACAGAATGTGTAGCGTGGGGACACGGGCTCGTGGGAACCTGACCTCGTTTGCTAAGTGGTCACAGGCTTCCCATGATGGTTCGGAACCCATGGTGGGGGGGCCTCTTCGAGCTAAAGGTTTGTGTTTGCTTCATTCATACAAGCAATTCTTTACTATAAGTGTGAGGGCTACGATTCCTAGCTCTATCCTAGCCCTGCGTCGAGCTCTGGGTACCGTCGACGCCCGGGACCCCCTGTGCTAGCTCTTCCGTAGCGGCTGGCTTTGGCCCTGTCGGCTGGTTACGACGCTCAGCTTCGCTTGATCGCAGGCGAAGATTGCTGGCTATAGAAAGTTCAGTCCTCACACTCGCGCGAAGATAATCATTTGCATAAAATTATTGTTGCTTATATTTATCTCTCATCCATCTCTTCCTCGCGGTCCCACGGTACCTATGTGTCACGCGCCGGCTTGCCTCCCTTGGTACAAAAAGTTTGTATTCGCTTCATCCATTCAAATGATTCTTTACTTAAAGTGCGGGGGCTATGATTCCTAGCTCTATCCTAACCCTGCGTCGAGCTCTGGGTACCGTCGACGCCCGGGGCCCCCTGTGCTAGCCCTTCCGTAGCGGCTGGCTTTGGCCCCGCCGGCTGGCTATGGCGCCCAACTTAATTTAATCGCGGGTGAAGATTGCTGGCTATGGAAAGTTCAGCCCTCACACTCGTGAAAATAATCGTTTGAATAGATGAAGTAGAACATGAATAGAGGTTAACAAATGGCAGGGGCAAGCGAGGTACACGGCGTAAGGTCACGGGCCCGAGAGAATCTAACAACGTTTGCTGAATATATACAGAAAATAAGTTCACAGCCTAAGGTATGGGCTAGCGAGTCGCCCTCAGGCTGGGGCGAAAAAGGCGCATGGGTCCTAGTGCCAGCAAAGAAAGAATAAGAGATCGGGCCACACATATCATCAGACTAGGAAAGTGGCGTCAACCCTGACCACCTGGGGAAGGTTTTGGTCAGGGCTAACGCCGGGGGCTACTGTCGGTGATATGGGCCCGGGGGTATCAGGTTTAGAGGGAGGAGGCTGCCCCCCGATGCCACGTGGCCCTCCCTCGAGGGGAGTCAGGCCTGAGGTGGGGTGGCGGCTACTCTTCCCCAAAGACTAGTCGGAGGAGGCTGCCCCCCGATGCCACGTGGCCCTCCCCCGAGGGGAGTTAGGCCCGAGGTAGGACGGCGGCCAGTCCTTCCCAGAGACTAGATGGAGCAGGCTGCCCTCCAATGCCACGTGGCCCTCCCCCGAGGGGGGTCGGGCCCGAGGTAGGGCGGCGGCCACTCCCTGGCCGAGACTAGAGGGAGAAGGCCGCCCCAGGCGCCACGTGGCTCCCCCCCCCCCCGAGGGGGGATCGGGCCCGAGGTCGGGCGGCGACCGCCCCCCTCCCGTGACTAAGGGTCGGGCTCCCCCGACCCCCTCTCTAGGTCACCACGTACGGTGGGTTAGGTGTCCGCCTCCAGGTGCCCACCTACCCGCATTTATGGCGTCCCGAGCGGTCGCGCCACGCAGTGCACTCAGCCGGTCTGTGACCGGTCGAATGACCGATGGGACTGGCTAGTGCGCCTGTGCGCTGCTCGTGTGTCAGGCGGCGTGTAGCCTGACATGTCCCATCAAATAGTGATGGTGAGAGGTTCTCATCCTCTTATCCCAGCCGGAGTCGGTCCTCCCGCTCTGGTCAAAGCAAGGCTCCTGTTTCCCGATGTAATAGGAGTCCAGAAGTCTTCACCCATTAAATGGTGACTGACAGGGGCACCCCCCGTGTCAGGCGGCAAGATTTGACAGGTCCCATCATCAAGATGACATGTGCTTGGCTTTCCAAGTCAAGAGACAAGACATGCATTTAATGCAAAGATTATAATACTTCTCCACCGGAGCTAGGTTAGATTGTTGGGCCCATGTGGTAACCCCTTGAGGTATAAAAGGAGGTCCAGGCCTAGTGATGGAGGGGGGACTTCCGAGCGAACTGGCGCTTGGGTCTCACAACCCCAAACACTTGTGTTCTACATTCAATCAATCATACACAGGAGTAGGGTATTACGCTTCTCAGTGGCCCGAACCTGTATAAATCTCTTTTGTCTCATCATCTTGGAGGGGCCTAACCCCCTCAAGATCACACAGCTCCGCTCACCAAGCCCTCGAATCTCACCCACTGCCCCCGGCCGAACTCACAAAGGGGGGCTTCACGGTTCCCTGGTGGAGGAGTTCATTCTCCGACAGCCTTAAAGGCAATTTTGGTATTTTTTTAAAAAAAATATTCACCCCAACAGCATACTATTGACGTAAAAAGACAAAGTCAATGACATATTTAAAAAAAAAGAGACAAAGTCGATGGCAAATCGTTGAACAAGAGTAAACTTTCCTCCAAAAATTATATTGGAGGTGTAGTTATTCGTGAGTTTAGGCTAATCATTGTGCTAAAGTGGATTGAGAACTTAAAATAAAATCATGCGAATGACAAATAGCCAAAAACAATAAAAGGAAAGCGTTAGTGTCCTGATTGGTCCGCGCGAAATTATCGGCTTTGTTTGTGTCAAAGAAAAAGATGAGGAATCGCAAATTCGCAATCCAAACAAACGTGCAAGGCCAAACGGCAAGTCTTGTGAGTGGCAGATCGCCAGATACATGCACTCCACTCATGCAGGTGCCAAGTCCTGAGTCCTGACAGCATTCTAAGTTCACGGCCTGATAACACGATATATACCCTTCTGTAATAAAGTGAAAACATTTTGAATTTGTCGCTAGATCACAACTCGTAGATGCTGTAACTGTGAGGTAATTAAGCACTGATAACAAGTCAACCATGGATCAGCAGATCAAACAGGAAGTGCTTGTACAGAGCAGGAAAAAAAAAGAGTAACTATAGAATGTTCTGTTCCGGGGAGAATCCACAAAGGACGAGATACTGCAGTATATACTGAACTGAATGCTTGCAGCGTGCCCCCACACTGTAAAAGTTAGAGCAATGTATCACGTTACTTCATTAATCGGCCAAAGAGTACACATGGAACTGACGCTGTTCGTCACCGGCTGAATTGTCTTTTTGATATGCATACACATTGGGTCAGGTACTCAGGTGGTTTGTACTTTCAGACGATCTCATATTCAGCGATCGTTGATGTCTAGCTACTTCTATTCATGTAACGTTAATGCTGTACATATACAGTTTTACATGAGCTAACATGCATGTTCTTGTCTGAAAGTAACTTATATAGTACTAGTAAAACATAAAAGTTTAACAGCCGTCTTCATTTCATTGCCGCATAAATAACATTTTGTCTGCGAAGTATTCCTCCGTTTCACAATATAAATCATTCTAGCATTTCATTAACATCAATAGGAATGTGGGATATACTAGAATAACTTACATTGTGAAACGGAGGGAGTACTATGTTTCTTAGGCAGCAACAGTTCAGATACCTATTAGATTAGGCTTTGGGGATTATTGATCCACTGCATTCTCTCTTTTTCTTCCCCTGTTTTATGTGATTTTCTGAAGATGCTTTCACAAGAGTTACAGGCTGCAAATTTTACCTCAGAGGTGATCCAGCCCTCTGTGGGGATCACGGCAATGATTTAGCTGGGACAGACCCGCTACCTAAACTGTTAGAGTTGCTTAAGCCACACTCTTCCGTTTGAGCTACTAGTAAGCATCAGCCACACACGCAGAGGAGAGTAGTATCAGCAATCATAACATGGACTATTGCAATTAATTGCTCTGTGCAGGGGAGAAAATGAGCAGGCAATGCAGTAATGCATGCAGGCCAGGATCATGGCGATTGGCAAGGGCCAAGGGCTAGTAGACTTGAACAACCTTACATTGATAGGACAGTCGCTGTACAAGGATGGATGGATGGATTGGTTGGAACAAACAAACAAGGGCAATACGCTGGCATTCGTGCATGGACCAGGGCCTTGTCCAACAGACTGAGAATTAAGCGTTTGTACGTACTGGGAACAGTAGGCATGGAGGATGAGCTGCATGCACGCAGGTACAGGTGCAGTGCATGAGAAAGCAACCGTTAGCCTTGTGATGGAACGACAAAGTGGGATATGGAGGATGGACGAATATTACGTGCAATTCCGACAAACCAGTTCTATCCAATGCATCATATATAGGCTCTTCTCAGTTATTTTATTATTTATTGCCAAAAAAAAACTAAGGTTAGTGATGGCAGAATTAGGAATGAACCATGCTTGTGTCCAAACTCCAAAGTCGCCTCAGAAATAGTCACGGAAAATAACAAAACACTACCATGTTTCCTCAACCGTGTATTCAATATATCTGGCTGGGAGCAGAGGACTTGCTGGATGGTACCAAGACACCGTGATCAATATAATAGTATATGCTCTGCATATGTATGTACTTATTACCAAAAATTTATCACAATTTGAAAGGCGTAATATATTGAGCCTGGAGCACTGAAGTATACTTTGATCCCTGTTCAATATCCTACGCCGACAGTTACACTTTCGATCTGAATAATGGACTTACCAGCTGGTACAGATCGATTAATGAACGTGCTTACCCGTACGTGTTTGGACCAGTTAGTACTCATTACTACGTACTTATAAATCTACCGGACTACCGCGACAACAGCCAGCAAGCTTATATAGGCAATGGCTGATCAATCAAGGGTGAGAGATCTATGCAGTGTCCAAAGCCTAGGCATGACAAAGTAAGTAACAAACCATGCACATCCCCTCTTCGGAAAAGTTGAGAGGTGTAAACTTGTGATAGGTAGTACGTACAACGTACGAACGTACTCCATCTCGGTGCAAACTGTACATGGTTTACCAGGCCGGCCGGCCGGCCGGCCCGGGGACCATGCGATGCATGATGCCAGCATGCAGCTGATGTGCACCTCACCTCATAATCCCTTCCTTGAAACCCAATCAACAGAGACAATACGCGAGCACGACAGGGCTCTCGCTCAGCTAGCGCAAGGGCGCGCGGCGCGTTGACAAAACCCCTCATGCACCGCGAGTCGATCGAGACCGAGACGCCCGCGCGCCCCGGCCGGCCGCGAACCAGCGATCGACGACTGAGCCCCGCGCGTACGGCGCCCGCGGGGGCCGCGCGGCAGGGTGGGGGGTTGCCGGCGGGTTGGTGTGGCCGGCTGGCCGCATGGGAGGAGCGCGTGGGACGTGCCGTACCGTGGGTGTTCTGCCGGGTGGTGAGGCCGCGGGCGCGCGACTGGCGCGAGTCCCCTATGATGCCTGGGCCTGTGGACCACGCGGCGGAGAGACTCGATCGCGGCAACTGCCGCGCCCGTCGCCCGATATGGTGTACGCGCGGGGGGGGTCACATGGGTTTTGGATCCGTGCGCCTGCCTCCTTCAATGCGCGACGGCGACGTCGGCACGAACCGGAACTGGAGGGAAGTGGGGCGCGGTCTTGTTGGAGATGTCGACCGCAGCATTGTCGTAGACGACGGCGGCTGATCCAGATTCCGTCGAGCGACTAGCGTGCAGGCGTGAATCTGCGCCATATGATCGATCGAGCGCCCAAGTTAACAAGCCTGGCAGTCGTGTCCGATGCAACAATCTAGCTAGGCCCAGACGCCGAGTGTTATACTGGTGACGGATTCGTGAACAAGGCGAGGTCAGGTGAGAAAATGACAGGTGTGTGTTTTGGCAAAGGGAGTGTACGTGTTCGGGCCTAGCCCAATCATTCATCCTGATTCCTGAATGAAAAAGGCCGAAAGGAGCTTTTCATAGTGCGGGCCTGCTCAGATCTCGTGATAAAGGCCCAGTTACGACAATACGATCACACCCCAGAAAACAACCAATTAACGAATTTGTTGTATATTTGTCGACAAATTTTCCTCCAAAAATTTATCAAATGTAATTACAGTATAATCGTAGTGTAATTATGTAACTTTCAAAAATCTCTCGGTAACATGTTATTTCAGTAAAATAGAGGTCGTGGGAACAAATCCTTTCACATATGTGTGTGCTGTGATTATTTTTCTTCCTCACTAGAACAAATCTTGTAAATAGATCTAACGATCAAAATTACGTGAAACTTACATACAAGTTACACTGTAGTTACATGCAAGTTACAGTGTAATTACATACAAGTTATAGTGTAATTATACTACGATTATACTATAATTACATCTGTCAAATTTTTAGTAGAAAATTTATCGACAAATATATAGGTGGTCCCACCAATTAATGTTCTTTCTTCATCAGAAAATGTCATCTGGAATGCAAACGAAGGAAAAAAAAAAAGCAACGCCAGTTCAACAACAATCTTGATACATTCTTCCATAAAGAACCAACAAATTCGTTGTGTTCGCTCCGGGATATTGATAACTTAATAACTTTAGGCGTGCGCTTTTTGTTCTTGTCAATCTCATCCTCTTCTCTTTTTCTGTTGGGAAGAAACCTCTCCTTGCTCCTGCGTTACAAGTTGGACAGGGACCCATCAAGCTAATGAGCGATCCGACACGTACATACAGGACAGTGGATTCTGATCATCAAGATATGTGTGCTAGACTGCTAGTGTAGTGCAGTGGAGCCTTTCGCTGTGCGTTTTTGCACACGTCGAGTACGTGTGCCTTCGCCCTTCGCCGATCGTTACGCGACAGCCGATCGATCACGCGTCCAAAGCCCGTCAATCGAGTGGGCATGCATGCATGCGCTCCATCTGGAAAGTTAATTTAAGCTATTTCTGAGAGTGAGATCTCATCAGATCAGATATATACTCCGTACTACATTCGTGCTAGTCTCCTAATCTAGAAGATTAGTAGCTACAGGGTACTATATATCTGGCTCATTTTTCCTGTTCTAGCTTGTAACAAAAAATTCACTGCTATGATCTGAAACGTTGTACTCCATCAAAGTATCAAACGAATCCACTTGGAAATTTCGGACCGACCGGTTTTAGATTCCCGCCAACTGAGCCTGTGAAAATAGTAACCGATAAAAACGAAATAAAAATGGTAAAAGATATAGAAACATAAACATATTTCTCTTATACCGACTGTTTTCGTATTTTACCATATTCCACTTGGAAATTTCGGACCGACCGGTTTTAGATTCCTGCCAACTGAGCCTGTGAAAATAGTAACCGATAAAAACGAAATGAAAATGGTAAAAGATATAGAAACATAAACATATTTCTCTTATACCGACTGTTTTCGTATTTTACCATATTCCTATTGAAATTACCTTTTTATAATATTGATAATTACCATATTTTTAAATACCCTAATATGTGTGGTTTGATACATAGTTTAGAGGCTCGTTAATTCCTCAATCAAATCCTAAGTTGAGTGCATGGCATAAGAAGGGAGAAAGTTTATAATTTAAGCTAGTGTAAGCTTGAATTTGTTTTCGCATATTATATTATATAGTTATATTAAGTTAAATATATTATTTTTACAGCTTAATATTTCCAGAATTTATATCGGTTTCCGGGCGATAACTCTGTTTTTCCTCCGTATAGTGACATTTCTGATTTCCTGATATTTTTTACACCGCTTTCATTTTCGATTTGACCCTTTTTATCCTATTTTCTAGAATAATATGGTTAAAAAATGACTGAGCTGTTTTTCGACCATTTTCTTCCCTATGAGTGACCATGTGTGTAGAAGATTTATCCATTTTCTTTTTATTTTTTGCGTACTTTTCCTGTGGCTCATGCAGAACTGAAGGGCTGGAAGCCTGGAACATGCATATACAGTACTCTGTTGTAAATTTTACAGACGTCCATTAATTATTAGGGTAATTTGGAACCATGCCATTATAATTTTGTAAAGTTTAAAATATATCATCGGTATCTCAATGACATGCAGGACCCATATGAGTCAATGACATGTAGGTCAGGATGGCATATGTCGGTGACATGGGATCAGGAGTATCATGACTAGAGGTTTGAGGCAGACACAATCGCACACGTGGCCTGGTACCCCCGAGGGACGTCGGGCCCGAGGGTGATGCGTTCGCCCTCCTCTTAGTCCCCCCGAGGGGGTCGGGCCGCACCCCCCTCGGCCCCGAGGGCCGAGGCGCCCCGACCCCTCGTGGGTTTTTGCTCCGCGTGTATGGGTTAGGTGAGCACAGTGGGGCTCACCTAACCACATTTATTGCGGTTTGGCTGAGCGTGTCACGCCGCATGTAACGCAGTGCAGTGCACTCGTTTATCCGGTCTGTGACCAGTCACAGAC
This sequence comes from Oryza sativa Japonica Group, assembly GCF_034140825.1. NCBI lineage: Eukaryota > Viridiplantae > Streptophyta > Magnoliopsida > Poales > Poaceae > Oryza > Oryza sativa. Next base: position 38,117,611 of record NC_089035.1, read on the forward strand.
CGGTCAGATCGCGGGTTAGGTGGCGACAGGCGATCTGACGCACGCCTCGCCCCATCCCGTCAGGACGAGGGCTTCTAGGCGCTCGTCCCCAGCTGGAGCTAGCGTGTTACCTCCCAGAGATGGCACGTTAGTCCTGGTCAGATATATGCCAGGCTTCATCCTAACCATTACAGGCAAGATGTTGTGTGAAGAAGGGCGAGCATGTAGATTGCTAAGCTGACACGTGGTGGACAAGAATGACCGACGTGACTGGTCTGATACCAGTCATGTCGTCAGCAGACAGCCACGATTCCACGTCGCACCTGCTCCCGGCGAAAGTGGAGGTAGTTGTGGGCCGTCTCATCAGAAGGTGACTCGGACGGCAACTATACAAATCTCCGTCCATTTATGAAAAGGGGGGGTAAGTCCCCACAAAAAAGAGAGAAATGGTGCATGTGGTATCCCCTTAAAATATAAAAGGAGGACCTTGCCCACTGAGAGGGGGGACTGGACTTTTCCAGATTAGAAACCCAGAACAAGGGAGAGGCTGGCTGATACTTTGTAGCTCCTTCATACACAGATCTCCCAAAACACAGGAGTAGGGTATTACGCTTCTCAGCGGCCCGAACCTGTATACATCGCCCGTGTCTTGTGTGTTTCCTGTCTCGCGAGCCTTCCACATACAGAGAGCTTAGAATCTCTCCCTGAGTCCCCGGCCGAACCGGCAAAGGGGGGCCTGCGCGGTCTCCCGGTGAGGAGCCCCACGCTCCGTCATCTGGCGCGCCAGGTAGGGGCTCTGCGAGGGATTTTCTGAGCTCTCGCACTCTTTCGTGTGCGCCAAGCTTTTCCTGTTCAGCCCAATGGCCGAGCCAGCAAAGGCGCACGACCTCTCCCCGAGTATGAGCGGTGACGACGGGGAGCCAAACCCACGCCGTCGAGCTCGTACTCCACCGCCCCCTCCACGCCAAAGTCCTAGGCGGGAGAAGGCGCTCGAGAGGGCCGAAGGATCCGCGACTTCGACACCCACAGGAGGTGGAGAAGGGCGGCGAGATGGGGAGCGTCGCCTCCTCGTCTACGGCGACGGCAGCACGCCCCAGGGCGCGCTCCAAGCTGCGGGCGCGCTCCTACGTCACCCGCCCGTCGCCCATGACCCGGAGTCTCCAGCCCAACGTTGGCTGGACGATGTGGCCAAATTGGTCATGACTGCACGGCAGCGCCTAGATGCTGGTGGGCGGTCCTCCGCCACCAAGGCCTCTGGTGCTGCTACCACCGGCTCCGCATCGTCAAGACGGAGGGCGCGGCGAGCGGCAGCCGCTGTTCGCCATTCGGCCGCCACTCCTCCGTCAACGCCTCCGACCCGGGAAGATCTGCGTGGGGAACCGGATGCTCGCATCAGTATCGAGCGCCGGCGTAATGGCCGACGTGCTCCCCACGCAACGGAGGGCGCCTCCTCGTCCGGAGTGTCACCTCACCACGGACGCGGGGATCAGCCCTCCGTGCCCCCGGTTGGTGGTGTCGGCTGTAGAGCCTTTGTGGCGAGCCTTCGGAATGTCCGTTGGCCCCCAAGGTTCCGGCCCACCATCGCCGAAAAATATGACGGGAGCGTCAACCCCGCCGAGTTTCTCCAGGTCTACACGACCGGGATCGAGGCCGCCGGGGGTGACGACAGGGTCATGGCGAATTTCTTTCCCATGGCCCTGAAAGGACAAGCGCGGGGTTGGCTAATGAACTTGCCACCTGCGTCTGTCCACTCTTGGGAGGATTTGTGCCAACAGTTCACCATGAACTTCCAAGGAACATATCCGCGCCTAGGTGAGGAAGCGGACTTGCACGCAGTACAGCGAAGGGATGATGAGTCACTTCGCTCGTACATTCAGCGGTTCTGTCAAGTCCGCAACACCATACCATGCATCCCTGCGCACGCGGTGATTTACGCGTTCAGGGGGGGTGTGCGGCACAACCGCATGCTTGAAAAGATCGCCTCCAAGGAGCCCCAGACTACCGCGGAGCTTTTTCAGCTCGCGGACCGAGTGGCTCGTAAGGAGGAGGCATGGACCTGGAACCCCTCCGGTTCCGGTGTGGCAGCTTCGGCCGCCCCCGGATCCGCCGCTCAGATAGGGCGGCGTGACAGGAGGAGGAAGAAGAGGTCAGCCCATACCGACGACGAGGGTCATGTCCTCGCCGTCGAGGGCGCTTCGCGGGCCACCCGAAAGGGGAGGCCTGCGGGAGGCAAAAAGAACGAGGCCGGCGCTCCCAACAGGGAGCGCCCAACCGGCAAGTGGTGCACCGTCCACAACACTTCCCTTCACGACCTCGCGGACTGCCGTGCAGTCAAAAGTTTGGCTGAGCGGACGAGGAAGTGGGAGGAGGAGAGGAGGCAGGAGCGCCGAGAGGGCAAATCCCCGGCGGTTCCTTCCGGTAATCGGCGAAGTGAGGCCAAGCAGAAGGCCCCCGCCGAGGACATCGATGACGGCGATGATGACCTAGGTTTCCAAGAGCCTGGGGCCACCATTGCCACCGTCGATGGGGGAGCGTGTGCTCACGTTTCTCGCCGGAGCTTCAAGGCCATGAAGCGAGAGCTTCTGGCCGCGGCCCCTACTCATGAGGCGACGTGTCGGGCGTGGTGGTCGGAGGTTGCCCTCACCTTCGACCAGACCGACCACCCACCGTGCATTGCCCGGGGAGGGTAGATTGCGATGGTTGTTTCTCCCACCGTTTGCAACGTGAAGTTGGGGCGTGTCCTCATTGATGGGGGAGCGGCCCTCAACATCCTTTCCCCTGCGGCCTTTGACGCCATCAAGGCCCCGGGGATGGTGCTCCGGCCGTCCCAGCCAATTATCGGTGTGACGCCGGGGCACACATGGCCGTTAGGTCACATCGACCTACCGGTCACCTTCGGTGGATCCGCCAACTTCCGCACGGAGCGGGTGAACTTCGATGTGGCGGACCTCAGTCTGCCCTACAACGCGGTCCTGGGGAGGCCCGCGTTGGTGAAGTTCATGGCGGCGGTCCACTACGCCTACCTACAGATGAAGATGCCGGTCCCCGGTGGCCCCATCTCTGTCCATGGCGACCTCAAAGTCGCGCTCACTTGTCTGGAGCAGCGCGCGGACCACCTCGCCGCTGCATCCAAGCCCGAGGGTGGCGACGAGAGGCTTGGCGCTTCCGCCCCCGCCACCCCGAGGCAACGGATGATCACAGGCGACGAGGTCCCGGTCAAGGAGGTTGCCCTGGGCGACGGCCCGTCCAAGACCACACGGATCGGTGGTCTTTTGGACGGCAAATAGGAAGACGCGCTCGTCTCCTTCCTGCGGGCAAACGCTGACGTCTTCGCATGGAGACCGGCGGATATGCCCGGGGTCCCCAGGGAGGTGATTGAACACCGTCTCGCCGTGCGGCCGGGCGCAAGGCCGGTCCGGCAGAAAGTGCGGCGGCAGGCCCCAGAACGTCAAGCCTTCATCCGCGAGGAGGTGGCGCGACTTCTGGAAGCCGGATTCATCCGTGAGGTCATCCATCCGGAGTGGCTGGCGAACCCGGTGGTCGTTCCCAAGGCGAACGGCAAGCTTCGGATGTTCATCGACTACACCGACCTTAACAAGGCATGTCCTAAGGATCCTTACCCCCTGCCTCGCATAGATCAGATTGTCGACTCCACTGCGGGGTGCGACCTTTTGTGTTTTCTAGATGCATACTCTGGTTACCATCAGATTCGCATGGCTAGGGAGGATGAGGAAAAAACTGCGTTCATTACCCCCATAGGAACCTATTGTTATACGACAATGCCCTTCGGGTTAAAGAATGCAGGTCCTACTTTTCAACGTACTACTCGAATTTCTTTGGGTAACCAATTAGGACGTAATGTTGAGGCTTATGTCGATGACTTGGTTGTAAAGACGCGCAACCAGGAAATGTTACTCTCAGATCTAGCGGAAACTTTTGAGAGTCTCCGCTCCGCCCGCATAAAACTAAACCCCGATAAGTGTGTGTTCGGTGTACCTGCGGGCAAGCTTCTAGGGTTCTTGGTCTCTGCCCGAGGCATTGAGGCCAACCCTGAGAAGATACAGGCTATAGAGCGGATGCGCCCCCCCAGCAAACTTAGGGATGTGCAATGCGTCACCGGTTGCATGGCCGCCCTAAGTCGGTTCATATCGAGGCTGGGAGAGAAGGCGTTACCCTTATTTAAGCTTCTCAAACGCTCCGGACCGTTTACCTGGACGGAGGAAGCCGAAAATGCCCTCACCCAGTTGAAGGCGTATCTAAGCTCTCCCCCAGTTCTGGTCGCCCCGGAGCCAGACGAGCCCTTGTTACTCTACTTAGCGGCGACCCCGCAAGTAGTTAGTGCGGCATTGGTTGTGGAGCGCGATGAGAACAATTCTCATTTCACGCTTCCCCACCCTGTGCCGACTTGGCCCGGGAGAGAGAAGGGAGGAGAGGCTCCCGAGCCGAATGGTGGCCCAAGGCCCCCGACGACCGGAGTTGGCCCTCTGCCCGCTTGTCAGACGGTGCTAGGAGCCCCCGACCCCCAGGAAGGCCCTGAGGCCACTGTGGGAAGGCCGCACCTATCGCCCTTCGACCCCGAGGCTAACCCTGTGCTGACCCGACCCGGGAAAGAGCAGGGAGAAGAGGCCCCCAAGCCGAACGGAGGCCTAAGGCCCCTGACGACCGAAGTTGGCCCTTTGCCCGCTTTTCCGACGACGCCAGGAGCCCCCGACCCCCAGGACGGCCCCGAAGCCACTGTGGGAAGGCCGCCCCTGTTATCCTCCGACCCCGAGGTCATCAGCACAGAAGATAAGTGCGCCCCGCGAGGCTGCTTGGACGAAGAGTGCCCCAGGGATGCGGCCCCTAGCGAAGAGGATCGGCCCCACCGAAAGGTGCAGCGGCCCGTCTACTTTGTTAGTGAGGCCCTCCGGGACGCCAAAACCCGATACCCTCAGGCCCAGAAGATGCTTTACGCTATTCTGATGGCCTCGAGGAAACTGCGCCATTATTTCCAGGCGCATCGGGTCACAGTAGTTACGTCTTACCCCCTCGGTCAAATCTTGCATAATCGAGAGGGTACAGGACGGGTGGTGAAATGGGCAATCGAACTTTCTGAGTTCGATTTGCACTTTGAACCACGCCACGCTATCAAGAGCCAGGCCCTCGCCGATTTTGTGGCAGAGTGGACCCCGGCTCCCGAGCCCGTCTCGATCCCCGAGGCCAGCACGGACCCCTCGCAGCTGCCTCACACCGCCCACTGGGTGATGCAGTTCGACGGCTCCCTGTCTCTTCAGGGCGCCGGTGCGGGGGTCACGTTGACCTCTCTGAGCGGAGACGTCCTCAGATACTTGGTCCGCCTCGACTTTCGAGCGACCAATAATATGGCAGAATACGAGGGACTCCTTGCCGGACTAAGAGTGGCAGCTGGACTGGGGATCCGCCGCCTCCTGGTGTTAGGCGACTCCCAGCTGGTCGTTAACCAAGTCTGTAAGGAGTACCGGTGCTCTGACCCACAGATGGACGCCTACGTGCGCCAAGTACGGCGTATGGAGCGCCATTTTGACGGGATTGAGCTTCGGCATGTGCCCAGACGGGATAACATGATTGCCGACGAACTCTCACGGCTCGCGTCCTCGCGAGCCCAGACCCCACCGGGCGCCTTTGAAGAAAGGCTTGCCCAGCCGTCGGCGCGACCCGACCCCTTAGGGGAGACGGATGCGCCTGACCGGCCCCCGAGGCCTGTCGGAGTCCAGGCCTCGGGACCCGAGGGGAGTGCTCCCAACTCCCTTAGATTGATTGCTTGGATCGCCGAGATCCAAGCATACCTCACAGATAAGACTCTACCCGAGGACCGCGAAGGGAGTGAACGCGTCCATCGCATCTCCAAACGCTACGTGCTGGTAGAAGGGACCCTCTATCGGCGCGCGGCTAATGGAATCCTCCTGAAGTGCATTCCTCGGGAACAAGGCGTTGTGCTTCTTGCCGATATCCATGAAGGCGAATGCGGAGCCCACTCCGCCTCGCGCACCTTGGTTGGTAAAGCTTTTCGCCAGGGTTTCTATTGGCCGACAGCTCTTAATGATGCGGTCGACCTGGTCCGGCGATGTAGAGCGTGTCAATTCCACGCCAAGCAAATCCATCAGCCGGCCCAGGCCCTGCAGACCATACCACTTTCGTGGCCATTTGCTGTCTGGGGACTCGATATCCTGGGACCGTTTAGGCGGGCCCCGGGCGGGTTTGAGTATCTGTATGTCGCGATCGACAGGTTCACTAAGTGGCCCGAGGCTTATCCGGTCATCAAGATCGATAAGCACTCCGCACTTAAATTCATTAAGGGCATCACGGCCCGGTTTGGAGTGCCTAACCGTATTATTACGGATAATGGCACCCAATTCACTAGTGAACTCTTCGGCGACTACTGCGAAGACATGGGCATCAAGCTCTGCTTCGCCTCACCTGCCCACCCCAGAAGCAATGGCCAAGTGGAGCGCGCCAATGCGGAAATCCTCAAAGGCCTTAAAACCAAGACCTTCAACATACTCAAGAAGCACGTCGATTCATGGATCGAGGAGTTGCCAGCGGTGCTCTGGGCAAACCGAACTACACCAAGCCGAGCAACCGGGGAAACGCCTTTCTTCTTGTCTACGGCGCGGAAGCGGTTCTCCCATCCGAGCTCACCCTGAGGTCTCCTCGGGCTACCATGTATTGCGAGGCTGATCAAAATCAGCTTCGCAGAGATGACCTCGACTACTTGGAAGAGCGAAGGCGGCGCGCGGCCCTCCGAGCCGCGCGCTACCAGCAGAGCCTGCGGCGCTACCATCAGCGCCACGTCCGGGCCCGATCACTCTGCGTCGACGACCTCGTCCTACGCCGCGTCCAAACGCGTGCTGGATTGAGCAAGCTTTCACCAATGTGGGAGGGTCCGTATCGAGTGGTCGGCGTTCCCCGGCCGGGCTCCATATGGCTGGCCACGGGCGACGGCACTGAGCTGCCTAACCCGTGGAACATCGAACACCTTCGTCGCTTCTACCCCTGAGGGGAGGGGGTCGGGTGTCAGGTTTCGGGCTCGGGCCAACCCCGCACCCCCCTCGGGCGTGCAGGGTTGGCCGGGGGCTACAACATATGCATATTCTTATTTCTCTTATATCTGAATTTCTATAAAAGCAGTTTCAATTTCCTAAAGGCTGTATCTGTGCTGTTTTTTCCTTTTGAAGAATCTTGACTTGAAATAGGTCACTCGTGCTCAATCCTGCCCTCGGGGGCTCGGGTCGGCTAAAATCGCCAAACGGGGCCCAGAACCGAGCCGTGCCCCGAGGCGTGGTGAACTCCGGGGGGGGGAATCGGCAAAAACCTACAATCGGGTCACCCATAACCCTCGGTCACCACGTTCCCGGCCTGGCCAGTCTCGACATGTGGATCTCCCCAGGCACTAGCCCCGACCCGCGCCTTTTGAGGACCAGAACCTGGGCACAAGCCCTTATTCAAGCTAAGACACAAAAGGACCACGGCACAGATCATCCTCATCTCATACTCACAGCAAGATGAAATTAACACAAAAATTTCTTCATTTTTGATTACAGATTAAGTTGATCTATACAAAAAAGAGGCCCGAAGGCCTTAGAAGAAAGAAAAGAAGAAAAAACTGAAGAATGGCGGGGGTCTGGGGGCTCAATCCGATGCGCCCGGATCGTCGGCCTCGACGTCACTGTCGTCTGCACCACCGGCATTGCCCTCCTCGTCGGAGTTGGGGGCGAACGCAAGCCGAGGGGCCGAGCCCTCGAAGCTGTCGACGATATGGTCGGCGGCATCCCGGACCTGCGCGCGCGCGCAGTCCTCGGTCCCAGGAGGGAACTCATCCAACGCCATCCATGGAGAGAAATTGGGGTCCCTGGCCTGGTAACTCGCCAGGACGAGCTCCACCGCTCCTTGGGCGAGGTCCCTCGAGGATGACTTAATTGTCTTCTCGAGCTCCTCGGGGAGCCGTTGGAGGGCCCCGACCATCTTCGAGAGGCGCTGGGCGAGGCCTCCCTGGTTGGCGGCGTACTTTACGGTCCGCCCTCTCCAGAGGCCCACTTGCCGACCGGCGCAATCTAGGCGGGAGACGGCGTCCCAAAGCATGCCGGGCCCTACCTCGCCTGCCAAGCGGAGGGCTTCGACCTCCCCGGCGGACGAGTCCAGCGCGCCCTGCAGATCGGCGATGGTGCGTTCGGCAGCTGCGAGGCGGGCGGCTAAGTCGCTTTCGCCCGTGGCCGCCCCGCCGCTGCGCGCCCTCGCGTCCAGCTCCTTCGCCCGCGCCTCGAGCTCAGCGGCCCGTTGGTTCAGTACGGCCCTCTCGGCGCGGGCACCTTCCAGATTGCGGCGCGCCTGCTCCTCCTGCGCTGCCTCGCGGAGGGACAGGTTGACCGCCAGCTGTTGCGCCGCGGCCTCGGCCCCCTCGAGAGCTCGCTCCCGTTCGGTGAGCGCGTCCTCGCGAAGGCGGAACGTGAACTCTTCTTCGGCGCAGGCAGCCTCGTGCGCCGCCAGCGTTGCTTCCCGGATGGCGACGGCGGCCTCGCGGTCCGCCAGATCCCTCTCCACGACGCAGGCGCGCTCTTCCAGCGCCATGGCGCACGCCTCGAGGGCCTCTTCGCGCCGCCGGGACGCCGCTTCGGTCTCCGCCGCCCGCTGTTCTCGGGCAGCGGCAGCGTCAAGCACCCCCTGGGCGGCGTCGAGCTTCTTCCCTAGCTCCGCCTCCCAGCTCCCGTATTAAAGGCGGAGGGTGTCCTGCGCCTCGTTCATCACGGTGGTGGCAATGAGGGCAGCCCCCCGCTCCTCCTCTATTTCCTTGGCGATCTCCGCCAGCACCTTCTTACGAGTTTCAAGCTCCGAGACGTGCCGGCGGTGAGCCTTACGGCCCACCTCCACCATGGCCTCCACCGAGCGTCGCCCCTCTTCGACACGCGCCCACGCGGCGTCGAGCTCCGCCCGCTCTACCTGCAGGACCTCCACCTGGGCACTTAACCCATCCAACACCGTGGTGTTTGCGGCGGCCAAGGCCTGCAGAAGGGGCTCTGCGTTCAGTAGGGCGATAGAAGGCGTGGGGAAGAGCCGCCTTGGAGAGGATGCCACGCGGCTCGGGCCGCCGATGGAAGTGCCGGACTCGGGGATGTCCCCCGGACCCGGTTGGTCCTGAGCGTCGCCCGAGGGAGTAGGCCCAAGCGACGCGCCCGCGGCCTCGTCGCCAGCTGCCCCGGAAGTTGTCGCCTGAGTGTCGCCTGAGGGAGTGGGCCCAAGCGACGCGCCCGCGGCCTCGTCGCGAGCTGCCTCGGAAGTCGCCATCGCCTCGTCCTGGCGAAATCCGACCTCCTCCCGAGCGGCTTCCCCGGCCTGGCGGGCCCGGGCGGCCTCCTCCCGAGCGGCTTCCCCGGCCTGGCGGGCCCGGGCGGCCTCCTCTCGAGCGGTTTCCTCGGCCTGGCGAGCCCGGGCGGCCTCCTGGGCGGCCTCCTCGGCTTCCCGTAGGCGATCCGCGGCCTCTCGCCGGTCAGATTCCCGCCTGAGGGCCTCTGCGGCCGCCGGATCCTCGGCCTCAGACTGGCCGGACTTGGAATGGCGGGAGGGACGCGACGGGATCTCGCTGAAACAAAAGAAAAAACCAGAAGACGAACAAGATGGGTGAGTGAAAACTCGCGTTGAGAGATTGAATACAGCCACGACGGGTGAGAGACGAACCTGCGAGGGGGTCGGTTAAACGACCACTTTGGAGGGGAAATAAGGTTTCCCCGAGATGGTTCTGTCTCCCCCATCTTACGGGGCCACTTCTTCTTGCGCTCCCCCTCGGGCTGCGATGTTGGCGCGGCCCCCTCCGGGCGCCTGTTACTGGCACGCGCCGCCCCGCCCCCTCGGGGAGGAGATGGGGGAAGTGTTCCTCCCTGCTTCCTCTTCCCCCGGGCGTTGGCAGGGCGGCTGCTCCCCGGGCCCCTGTCGCGGGACCCAGAAGCACGACCCCCTCTCGGGGTAGATTGTTCCCCCCTGCGGCTCCCGCCTGCGCCGTCGTGGCCCTTTGGAGCTCGCTCCTCTGAGGCCCCGACCGCCATCATAATGGTCAGGATGGAGGCGCGGTCTGGATCGCTGCAGAGGGGGAGGATTCCTTGGGGAATGAGGGCCGCCTCTACGGAGTTGAGATTCAGCACCCGTTGGACCAATATCTTGAAGTCCTCAGGAGCCCAGTCCCATCTCACTCCCTGGTGGGTCCTCGTGAAGTCTTCGGACCCGGTGTACTCCCAGGCGCCCCGAGCGCGTCACTGGAGCGGCGCAATCCGACGACGGAGGTAGTCGCCGTACACCATGGCCCCTGTGAGCCCCTGGGATCGCAGGCCCGCCAGGCGGTCGAGGACGGCGTCATAGCCATCCCCCAGATCTACCGGCGCCCGCCAGCTGGAGACCTGCGCCGGGGGCTGGCTCGGAAGTCGGAGGCGCGCTTCGTCGGCGAGGGGAGTGTAGAACCAGTCGCTCTTCCAGTCGTCCCACTTCTTGCGGAGGGCGCAGGGGATGTAGCGGTTCAGCACCGGCCCCCGTGGCTGGAAGTAGCAGCCACCGACTACCGATGGCGGCGACACCGACTGCACGGTGAAGAACCACCGGAACAGCCGAAGAGATGGGCGCACCCCAATGAACATCTCGCACAGATGCGCGAAGATGGCCAATGTCATCACCGCGTTGGGGGTGAGGTGCGCCATCTGGAGATCGTAGAACTCCAGAACATCCATGAAGAAAGAAGAAAATGGTGGAACCAGCCCTGCCATTGCAAAGGGGAGAAAGAAGACGAACCGCCCCGGGTAGTCTGGCGCCGGGCGTCCCTCGCCCAGCGTGACTATCTCCCGGCCGGTGGCAGATTCCGGCATGAAGCGGCGCGACAGCCCAGCCTGCCTCTCGCTCACGATCCGGGAAGGCGGCAGCACGCTACCATCGAGCAGAGCGGAACCCCGTGCCATGGCGCCGGAGGAAGAGAAGATTAAGAGCGAGCGCGTGTGGCGAAGGTAGGGCACAGGAAAGAAGGAGTTAGGGCGCAAGCGGCGAAGACAAGGGGAATAATGGCGAAAGGAAGGAAACAGATCCCTTCCTCAGTGCCTTTATACTCTTGCTAACGCTGTGCCCGGCTCCTCGCTTCTCGCGCCCACTATTTCGCCCCCTCGTTTCTCGCGCCCTCGCTTCCACTAATCCCATTCGCCCGCTTGCGGCGCATGAGGTGGGTATGCGGTTGTGGCAGTCGAGATAGATCATATCGTGCGCGCGTTAATTACGCTTGCCGACCGAAGCGACGTTACCATATCTTCAGACGAAACGAATCGCCATGTCCAGATTCGTGTGCTACTCAAGTAATGTGGCAGTCTTGAAGAGACCGCTCATTGTTGACAGCCGAGTTACCATTGCCGATGTGCGTGGTTTGTGACCGTTGGGTTTCTGCCCAATTGTGGAGACCGGTCCCACCTGTCACCAGGTCTTAGGAGTGGCGTCACGCCCGCCCGTTTCCCTTAAAGAAGGCGATCGCCCTGGCATAACGCCGGGGGCTACTGTCGGTGACATGGGATCAGGAGTATCATGACTAGAGGTTTGAGGCAGACACAATCGCACACGTGGCCTGGTACCCCCGAGGGACGTCGGGCCCGAGGGTGATGCGTTCGCCCTCCTCTTAGTCCCCCCGAGGGGGTCGGGCCGCACCCCCCTCGGCCCCGAGGGCTGAGGCGCCCCGACCCCTCGTGGGTTTTTGCTCCGCGTGTATGGGTTAGGTGAGCACAGTGGGGCTCACCTAACCACATTTATTGCGGTTTGGCTGAGCGTGTCACGCCGCATGTAACGCAGTGCAGTGCACTCGTTTATCCGGTCTGTGACCAGTCACAGACCGGTCAGATCGCGGGTTAGGTGGCGACAGGCGATCTGACGCACGCCTCGCCCCATCCCGTCAGGACGAGGGCTTCTAGGCGCTCGTCCCCAGCTGGAGCTAGCGTGTTACCTCCCAGAGATGGCACGTTAGTCCTGGTCAGATATATGCCAGGCTTCATCCTAACCATTACAGGCAAGATGTTTTGTGAAGAAGGGCGAGCATGTAGATTGCTAAGCTGACACGTGGTGGACAAGAATGACCGACGTGACTGGTCTGATACCAGTCATGTCGTTAGCAGACAGCCACGATTCCACGTCGCACCTGCTCCCGGCGAAAGTGGAGGTAGTTGTGGGCCGTCTCATCAGAAGGTGACTCGGACGGCAACTATACAAATCTCCGTCCATTTATGAAAAGGGGGGGTAAGTCCCCACAAAAAAGAGAGAAATGGTGCATGTGGTATCCCCTTAAGATATAAAAGGAGGACCTTGCCCACTGAGAGGGGGGACTGGACTTTTCCAGATTAGAAACCCAGAACAAGGGAGAGGCTGGCTGATACTTTGTAGCTCCTTCATACACAGATCTCCCAAAACACAGGAGTAGGGTATTACGCTTCTCAGCGGCCCGAACCTGTATACATCGCCCGTGTCTTGTGTGTTTCCTGTCTCGCGAGCCTTCCACATACAGAGAGCTTAGAATCTCTCCCTGAGTCCCCGGCCGAACCGGCAAAGGGGGGCCTGCGCGGTCTCCCGGTGAGGAGCCCCACGCTCCGTCAGCATATCTCAAATTTTGTAAAATTATAATGGTATGATTCCAATTTTTCCTTATTATTATAGCCACTTGCAGTAATGCTTGGATTATATTGCTCGTTGTGAACTCAGTGGATGGGATCAAATGACAGGGCTGCTGGTCACCCCCCGAATGCATCTGGCATTGGATGTTGGTGTTGGTCATGCATACAAGACGACATCAACTATTGTGCGTGGCTGATCTGTTTGGATAACCTAGCTTAACAGCAAGTAGCAACTGCCATAAAACAGTATATAAGCTCAAGTTGCCTTCTCACACATACTCTTACAGTCTCCTTAGGTCGAAATCTGAAGGAATTCAAGCAAACAACTATACGAAAATTAAACATAGTTAACTATAATTAAGCTGTGCTGCTTGCCTGCCACTAGTCTGCAGATCTCTTATATAACTATATATACTTCGCAATTCCCTTTTCTCGCTTTTTCTTATTTTAAACAGGCTTTAGTACTTCAATTCCTTTCCATTTTGAAAAAACAAGTACATAAAAGCGTAGGCATGGCAAGATAGAACACACAACACGACGAGGAGTGTATGAACATGTATGCTTGATTGATTGATCAGCTTAAATTGCTTTAATTTTGTGTCCTGAATATGTTTTTTTTAGAACTGTCCTGAATATGTAGAACTTCGGTGCGTCCCAAGCTGTGCCGCAACGATAAGGCCGACACGGCCGATGAGGCACGTCCGGGGATGCATTATTGTCTGGACAACATCAGGCGCTTGCTAATTGATCATTGACGGCTTCTTGATTAGAAATCACTCGCTATAAATGTTGGAGTACTTGACATACACCTCTTTGATAAGATGCCTTGAAAATACATATTTCAAATTAATTCGAGAATTATTCTTACATATTTCAAATTACTTCGAGAATTATTCTTCTATATGCTATAAAAACCTTAAAATATGAAATTATTACTTTGTGTATAATCTAGCACCGAAGGATCTTGAAATATTCCATAAAGAATCTTAAAATACGTTTTCCTTAGACGGTAGTATGATGGGCCGATATAAGCACGTTTTTTTAGCAGTCCGGCCCAGAAAGCCCAGGCAAACAAAAGAAAACGTACGCGCGCCAAAACGAAACCAGGATCCGACAGGAAGTTGACACGTCGGACGCCACCCTGTCCTACGTGGCCGGAACGGACCACCCGCGTATTGACAAGTCACCGCCGCGGTGGCGCCACGGGAGCCACGTGTCACGCGCCCATGAGCCGACCGGTCGCGCTCAACTAGTGGAGGCTCCGGCATGCAGGATTATGATTGCCATTTGTTTAATCCAGTCTCTAATGATGGATGGTTAGTGCGGTTTGGCGTCCGTTGCATTTGCGGGTTTCAGCGAGCTAGACGCCCTAGACCCTCTCCGGCTCGTAGAAAACTCGGTTTAAACACGCAACTCCGTGGGCTCGTTTCGAGTTTGTATTTTGTCTTTGTGTGCTTTTAGCTCGGTGCATGGAAGTTGCAAGCATCTTAAAGTGGAAAGTTTTGTGCTTGCCGGAAATCAAATGCTCAGTTGTTCTTTTCACTACTGTTATATCAATCGTGCAGGGACTCTCGAGAAAACATCCTTTTATTATTTACATGCTATCGAAATAGTTATAAAAAAATTAACTAAATAGATTAATATGTGGTAAAACACTCCACAAACATATAAGTTAAAATTCAATTTCTTTAAGTTGTAAAAAAATTAAATTATAACTATTTAACGTATATTCATAGTTTTTTTCGTTTCTTGTACAGGTTAAATTTGATCTTGCATATTTGTAGACTGATTTATCACATATTAATCTATCCTATTACTATTTTAAAATTTGTTCATAACTATTTAGATGATACACAAATAATAATAATGTTCGAGAGTTTAGAATAATTTCCTCAATCGTACTGCACTACTGATACATATACGTCCTGCCTCTCAAAACCATGGAAGATGCCGCTGTATTGTGTGTTCTTTTTGCTTAATTAAACTTACTCTTTCTGAAACATAATTTTAAGGACTACCGGAAAGATAAGGAGGTCGCATAGTGCTAAAGCTCGTAGGTTCAAATCTTCACCCCCTCCTTAATTCAAACATATAACCTCCGTTCTAAATTAAATCAATCTAGAATAGAATAAGACATTACCTAATTCAACGAATTTGGTAAACAAACTCTTATTTAAATTTGTTTATGTAATATCATATTTTATTTTAGATTGATTTATTTTGGTACACAAGGAGTAGGTGATTTCTACCAATTTTTTTTTAGAGAATATGGGGAATTGGAAGTCTGAAACTGAACTACGTACTGAAGCACTTCCGTGTAATTCTGCATCTGGTCAAAAAGCCTGTCTGTCCTGTGTGTCTCCTCTGAATTTTGCCGGTAATCCGGCTCCCTTACGTACAATAGGTAGTGTGGTGCATCTTATCTCCACGACTCCCCTCCATTACTCGCACATGCCTCTGAATTGATCGACAAGTCCACAGGGTAAGTACTTCTGTTAAAGTCTTTCTTTTTTTTCCCCCGCGGTGCCCACTAAGCAAAGAACAAAAATCACACAGACTGAAATGACGGCGACCCGAAATATCTTTACTATTAAAATTCCACTGCGCACTGTCACCTTCCTATATAAACGGCCACCCTCGCCGTGCGACGAGAGAACTCTTCTCCCACGAGACCAACGTTTTCTACTGTGCACGTGCGTACGTTGGTTTCCTCTTGGAGTTTTACACGAAGGAATTGAAGTGAGCTACCAAGACATGGACGTCGAACAGCTGCAGCAGCATGCCAGGAGGCTTCTGTCGAACGGCAGGGTGGTGTCGGCGGCGGCGGCCGCCGGCGCGTCGCCTGGTCCGGCTGGGCGCGTGTTGGAAGGCGGCGCGGCGGCGGCGGCGCGTCGTCCGGCACCGTTCAGCTCGCTGGACGCGACGGTGATCACGGTCCTGTCCCTCCTCCTCTGCGTGCTCGTCGTCGGGCTCGTGCTCCACGCGATCGCCCGGTGCGCGTTCCGCGTCACGCGGCGCATGTGCTACGGCCAGGAGCCGCCCGGGGATCACGGCGACGAGGCGGCGGCGGAGCGATGCGCCCGGGTAGCCAGGAAGAAGCCGGGACGCGCCATCGCGGAGAAGATCCCGGCGATCGTCTGCCCGGCCGGCGGGCTCGATCGGCTCGCCGGCTGCGGCTCGACGGAGTGCGCCATCTGCCTCTCCGAGTTCGCGCAGGGTCACCGCGTCCGCGTGCTGCCGCGCTGCGGCCACGGCTTCCACGCGCGGTGCATTGACCGATGGCTCGCCGCGAGGCAGACCTGCCCGACGTGCAGGCGGGAGCCGTTTGCGGCGGCCGCGGCCGTGCAGCTGCAGGTTTACCCTGACGCCGCCGGCGGCCAGCACGAGACGCCTTAGCACCAACGTGACTCAACTGTACAGTAGGCTATCACAGTAGTTGGGAACACAGTGAACATTTTTTTGCTTTTCTTTTGTCATCCGAGATACTGTGGTCATTATCTCTGTTTTTTTTTTCTTTTCTGTTATGTTCATGTCGAAGTGACCCGGTTCCGATGAAATGAAGGTGAAAACCACCCGAGTAAATTTTACTGAAAACTGCAAAAATATGTACCATCAGGTTGTGATTTGGTTCAGGCTTGTAAACCCATTTGCAAATATTGCACGGAGAGTGCCAACTTTTGAATCGTCTGAATTGTTTCAGACACGATGGGAGCTGCATCTGGAGTGTTTTTTTTCTACTTTCGAGAGGTATAATACTCTACTAAAATATTATATATACAATAGAACTGAACAAAAACTCAACTCAGGAGTATAATATACATACTCTCTCTAGTCAAATTTATTTTATGTTGAGTTTAGTTCTCCCAACGTCAAATATTTTTACTAGATCAAGTATCTCTTAATATATTCTAAATACAAAACAAAAAAAAATCCATGAAATTGACGATATATTGTGTGATCTGTTCCACAATGAAATGGGCAACAGGCCCATTGAGTAAATTCGGCCCACGGACGTACTCCAGGAGTGCCAGCCTGCTACAACACTAGTCTGACGTTGTGACTCTACATTGTACTGTACATACGAGTATTGGTATAGTAGTAGCAGAATTAGAAAAAGAGGAATCGGCCTACGGTGTATCTCGTACTATAAAAGATGGATGTTTGTGTTGTGGATTTGTGGTGGCGTGTATCTCCCTCGTAGTCTGAAAAAGTTAACTAAGAACGCATATTTGCTAACCACGGGTAATTCCAGATTCCCTTGCTACTGGTTAAGAATCGTTTTGACTTGTACGGGGTTGCTGAATTTTCTTTGCCGATGAGTTATAGATGATGACGGCCGACTGATGAATTGGTGACTTCCTGAAGTTCAAAGCAGGTACGCTGAATAATGCGATGCTTATCGCTGTTTCTGAAGACATCATTTTCCCCTCTGTCTCACTGCAAAGTGAATCACAATACCATGTGCCATATTCGATTGTTTGCTGCAAAATGAACCTTCCGGGGAGGAAATCTAGTCAATTTATGAATAGTTTAGCGCAATAATTAGCTGAAATGGGGAGGCATGAAGCACGCTTTTTGACTGCAAGTCGGTTACATCTTCATTCCGTCTTCCCCCCGGCCGTCCAGAGTGGGAGCTGCAGCTACCACTGCCACAAACCTTTCCGCCTCACTGAATTATTGGCTCACGTAATGGGTTCTCCTGAGGCCTTCCACTACTGGAAGCTGCAAAGCACTGTACTATAGCTAGCGTGTGCCTCGTTAATTATACTTTTCTGTTGCCAATAATGCAGCCACTATTGCCCAGAACAACTGACACTAATACGCGGGCAAAGTGATCAACTGAGCCGTAGTATTCGCGTATCAACTTATCATATCCCCCAGTGCTGAAAGCACCAACAGGATATCAACATATGCTGTTCTTCCGGCATCATAGGATGGAACTGCGTCAACTTTCTGAAAGAGGGTAATACAGTATGAATTATTGCTGCTTTGCGTGGCTGGAAAAGTCAATTATTGGGGGAGAGTTCGGTTCTCTGCCGGCTGCTTGCTCGACCGAATGATGCATTCTGCTGTAGCTAGTGATAGTGCTACGCATTAGTGTTTTGTACGGTCTTAATCAATCGTGGTCTGTAGAATTTGATGGAGCAAGCTCTTCGTGTTGCATCCTTGGTCCAATCTTGTGCTTGATATGTCCGAGTCACAACGCATGAAAGTTGTTTCGCGTAATTTGTGTCGTATATACTCCGTATCTCCTAGCAGAAGAATATCACGATCATCCGACGAGGACTTGTGTTGACGTGACAAAATGGTCCGCGTTTTATTCGTGTGGCCCTGGTGTAAATCGGTTTAGCTCAGATCGCACCTCGGTAGAAAAGTGAACCCGTAAATGGTACGACAATTGGCGAGTTTTCTCCCCTTAACTTTGTCTTTTATTTTGCTTTTCTTTCATTTTTCTCTCTTTACTACTGTAGGCAGAAGCCAGAAAAGCTAAAGAGACGAATTTCCTCTCTTCTTTTTTTGAAGGAACTGAACACGGTGACGCCACAGGAGCAAGTAAGCAAGAGTATTTACTCCCAGAAGCCCAATCCATTGATCTTCGTGAGACTTTCAGGAGAATCCAAGCCCAAATAGGTCTCAGGCGAACGGCGACCAGCCCAACAGGCCTATAATTGGCATCCAAACTAAGCCCAAATAGACAAAAGCGCGGCAGCTGGACACCTTGCTATTCATCCTGGACTTTCGCAACGGGAAACTCATGGGCCCTCAAGGTGATTGGCAGCGCAGGCCGCCTTCGCCGTGCTAGCAGGATTTTTTTTATTAGTTTAAATTTTTATTTACAAAAAAAAATTATTCAAACTTATATTCTATCCGTCCTATAAAAAACGAATCTAGTACCGCATGTGATATATTCTAGTATGATGAATCTGGATAGATATATGTCTAGATTCGTAGTACTAAGATGTGTTACATCCGGTATTAGTTTGGTTTTTTATGAAACGGATGGAGTATGTATTTAGTAGTGCATCTCTACCCTCTCTTAAACGGTTTTTATGACATAACACACGACTGTGGATGCAAGTTAGCAGCCACGCGGAGGGAGGTCAACCATTTTACAGGCAGCCCTCTTCCGCTCTCCTAAAGGACTACAAATGGTTGCTCGTAAAATCTTCGTG
This sequence comes from Oryza sativa Japonica Group, assembly GCF_034140825.1. NCBI lineage: Eukaryota > Viridiplantae > Streptophyta > Magnoliopsida > Poales > Poaceae > Oryza > Oryza sativa. The sequence continues at coordinate 38,136,392 of NC_089035.1, forward strand.
CGGCCATTAACATACACCAACGGATATGTCACATATGCCACGTCATAAAAAAAATCATCTTGGAGGAAAATAGGGTTGTAGATTTATAAAGAGTAAATTTAACAAAATTAAAGGTAAGTTGATCAAATTACAGTAAAACTACATATTTAAGATAATATACCACAAAACTATATATTTAACATTAAATTTTTCCCAAAACTAGATATTCAAGGTGGAGTGCCGTAAAACTATAGATATAGAAAAATGTTATCACAAAATTACGGGTGTTTACAACTCAAACATAGAAGGATTTAAAACCTAAATTTTGTAATTTTGTAATTTTGTGATTTTTTACGATACTTGGTCATAAACCTAAAATTATGCAATAAACTTAGGCTGCGTTCAGGATAAGGGGTTGGGAACCCGAAGCACGCATTATTGCATAATTAATTAAGTATTAACTTTTTTTTAAATAAAGGATTAATATGATTTTTTAAAACTACCTTTTTATAGAATTTTTTCTGCAAAAACCTCACGGTTTAGTAATTTGAAAAACGTGCAGGCGGAAAACGAGAGATATGAGTTGGAAAAAATTAGAGGAATAACACAACATTAGTGTCAAATATATAGTTATAAATATGTAGTTTTGCTATAATTTAGTTATAAAGCATATGCAGTTTTGTAAAATTTAATCATTTATAAAGCTTTGAAAAAATATTTTTGTTTAACATTTTATTAATAACTAAAATTAAAAATATTCTGCAAGCAACCGGATCGCTGTCAGCCTATCACCGCCTCACCGGCGAAGGCTGACGGGGTCACGGGAGTAGGTTGCGCGGTCGGCTTCCACCGCACGCCAGCACGCCCCGTCCAAACCAGCCGGTGGCCCACCGGCCATTAAGAAACCGACTCCGACGTGGCCGTTCCGGTTTCGGCACCGAAAGTCCGTCCGTTTCCGTTGCCAACTTGCCAATACCCACCGACCCGGCACGCCAGTCCAGGTCAGGTCAGACACCTTCGGCTTGGCTGGCTCAGTGGTTCGCCCAGGTCGCCTGCCTCGTGCTCTGCCGTGCCGTGACGGTGCCATGTCACGTTCAAACGGCGAGGCAAAGGGGAGGAGGGTAGCTGAGCACACACGCGGTCCGTGCTTCTGCAGGCGAAGGTGACGCCGCAGAAGACTAGTCCAACGGGGCGGCTTCCACGCATAAAACGGCTCCCCTTGCTGCGCTTTCCGTTTCGGCTCTCCCATTTGTCTCGCGCTCGCTGTCTCGCGTCAGCGGCGGAGCTCTCTAGAAGGAGCAGAGGAGTCCCCCCCAAGCGATCGATTCGATCCCCTCCGCCGCCGATCGCCTCGCCGAAGTCTCCGAGGTGTAAGCCCGTTCGATCTCTCCCTCTCCCTCTCCATCCTTGTTTCGATCTGATCCGTGGAATCGCTTCGCTGGATCGCCGGTAGAGCTTCCCGTGCTTTGTTGTCCGGGTGATTTTTCCGGGGAATTTCGCGCTGTTTTCGTGGACTGTTTGTGTTGACCTCGGCGTTTGGACGCTTGCGGTTGATAGCTGTATCCTCTCATGACTAGCAAGGGAATTCATGGCGTTTGTGTACTGTATGTTGTATAGTCTGATCCTTGGTCGGGTTGTATGCTGCAGTTGCAGACAGCAGAGCAGTTCCAATATCACTTCTGGAGATGATCTCAAACTGCATAATACCTATTCTAATACTTTCTATTTCCTTTCTAACAATCCGCTGCGCAGCTAGTTGTATGTTACTTCAGTCGATACTTGCATCATGCATCCAGAATTCCAGACAAATAGTTGTATGTTACTTCATGTTGTGTTTTTTCCTTTGTTAACATGAAACCTCTGATGTGTCACATCGTGATTGTGTTTACCTTTATTGCGTAGTTTTTTTTAAAAGATCCATACTGCCTTACTGAAATCAAAGCGAACTCAAATGAAAATTCTTTCTTATTTTGCATGATCATACATTCAGTCCCAGGTGCCACTTCTAATGGTTAGTCCCATGTTGTGTTTTTTCCTATACCTGATCAGTTCCCTAATGATATGATCTGTATTTTATTGGTTGTTCGTTGGCATGTTGTAAATGTTTAGTGATTGCTACTTCATTTTTTTTATCATGCACTTTATTTGGGCCCAGGAGTAAGCTCGGTGGCACTTAAGCAAAACAGTGCTTAAGTTAATATGCACAATAATTGATTTTTGAATGCATTCTGAATACTGATATTTGTTGCAGAAACACTTGAGGGATGGCTGAAGAGGATATCCAGCCTATTGTCTGTGACAATGGCACTGGAATGGTCAAGGTTAGTTAATTTTCCTGCCACGCTGTAAAACTGTTAGTTCGCACAATTGGGATGTTCAGATTCTCTTTTGCCTGCTAATACATTTGTAGCACCCAACGAATTGATCATTTCTTCATGTGGAATAGGCCGGTTTTGCTGGTGATGATGCACCCAGGGCTGTCTTTCCTAGCATTGTAGGCAGGCCACGCCACACTGGTGTCATGGTTGGTATGGGCCAGAAGGATGCCTATGTGGGTGATGAAGCTCAGTCGAAAAGAGGTATACTGACATTGAAATACCCAATCGAGCATGGTATTGTCAACAACTGGGATGACATGGAGAAGATATGGCACCACACCTTCTACAATGAGCTCCGTGTGGCTCCTGAAGAGCATCCTGTATTGCTGACCGAGGCTCCTATGAACCCCAAGGCAAACAGAGAGAAGATGACCCAGATCATGTTCGAGACCTTCAACTGCCCAGCGATGTACGTTGCCATCCAGGCCGTTCTTTCGTTGTACGCCAGTGGTCGAACAACTGGTATGATGATTGCTGTACAAAAAAAACCATTTGATTTTAACATACTTATCTAAAAAAAATTGATTTTAATATCCAATGAGTAGTCGAACTGCGCTAACTAGTTTATAAATGCAGGTATTGTACTTGACTCTGGTGATGGTGTAAGTCACACTGTTCCAATATACGAAGGATTTACACTCCCGCATGCTATTCTTCGACTCGATCTTGCTGGGCGTGACCTTACCGACAACCTTATGAAGATTCTCACAGAGAGGGGTTACTCCTTCACCACAACTGCTGAGCGGGAAATTGTCAGAGACATAAAGGAGAAGCTCGCCTATGTTGCTCTTGATTATGAACAGGAGCTTGATACTGCCAGGAGTAGCTCCTCTATTGAGAAGAGCTATGAGCTGCCTGACGGCCAGGTCATCACCATCGGAGCAGAAAGGTTCAGGTGCCCGGAGGTGCTCTTCCAGCCATCTTTTATTGGTATGGAAGCTCCTGGCATCCATGAAGCCACATACAACTCCATCATGAAGTGCGATGTTGATATTAGAAAGGATTTGTACGGTAATGTGGTCCTTAGTGGGGGATCTACAATGTTCCCTGGTATTGGTGATCGTATGAGCAAGGAAATAACTGCACTTGCCCCTGGCAGTATGAAGATCAAGGTAGTTGCACCGCCAGAGAGGAAATACAGTGTCTGGATTGGTGGTTCCATCCTGGCTTCTCTCAGTACCTTTCAGCAGGTATCCATTGTCTCAATGCATATACTTTTGTTTCATCTGCTTAACGAGATTACCAAACTATGTGTCTTAATGCATTTTTAGTCCATTGTCTGCAAGACACTGCATCCTTGCAAACATTTAACAAACTTTTTGGTGTTGCTTTCTTTGACATGCTCCTTGGGCCATGTGCTGTGGACTGTGTCAAAGGGTGGAGATGTACTTGATCTTTCCATTATCTTAAAACACAAAGGCCAAGACAGGACTTTACTAGGAAGTTCAATATATACTTAGTTCATGGATTAGAAATAATGATTTTTAAAAGGAAATCTTAGCGTCAAACTGTTAAGTACCGACCATGTCAAAAAAAAACTAGTGTAATTTTGTTGCATACTACATGATGTATAAGACATAACTCCTATTACATAAACCTGATTGTTTGTGAAGTTTTTAGACAGTTCTCTTTGTCTAGTAATATGCACTACTATTTCTTCTTTGAAATTGGTATTTCTATTGCTGATCATTTTGCTCTGCAAAACTAATGACATCCACTTAATTTGTCACAGATGTGGATCTCCAAGGCCGAATACGATGAATCTGGTCCAGGCATCGTCCACATGAAGTGCTTCTAAGTTTGTGGGCAGATTTGTACCATTATCAGCTGATTGAGACGTGATCTGCAGATTGTTTGCATGCGTCCCATGGTTTCAGTAGCACCTGAGGGCTGTTGGCCATGGGGCAATGCGGAAGGTGAAGTCAATTGGTGTACTGGAAGAAATCTGTCCAGGTAGTGTGCAGTGTAGGTCGTCTGAGTCGGTCAGTTTTTTCAGACAATGGCATCGCATCAGGGCATTCCTAATGTATGCAATGGATTGTTGTGTTGGGTTTCACCGGGCAACAAGGATGTTTGCCCGTGCAGTTTGAAAGCTTTTTGTTTCGAATTTTCTACTAGCCGAATTGCGGGTCTTAATGATTGTACCTCTAGTTTTGTTTTCTCTCTTGAAGATAACTTATTTTTGTGTACGTAGTAAAGGTTTATTTGTATTTGAACGACTTGTAGTGTTTTGGATGTTATGCTTTCCCCCTTGGGACTGAGTAGCTTGTTTAAGCTCCCTGAGCGAAGGCACGTATGCGAGGATAGTATCACCTCGCTGTTTGGGGGTGAAAATGCACATTTTAACCTCTGGTAAACCAAAAATACCGTAAAAAATGATTTGTGTGCGCATTAACAACGCCGCCTAGGTACGGCCCAGTCCAGGCCAATTACGCTTTCGGGCCCAACATTTCGCTGAACGCAAGTGACAACTGCTGGGTCCCAGAATCCATGCACCGAACGAGCCAGCCAATCACAGCACAGGAAAACCGAACCACGATCCGCGTGACACCCCACTTCTCGCTCTCCCACCCCCAGCCAATCAGAATCCAGGAAACCCCTCCCCACGGATCGCGCCCCCACGATCCGCGTGCGCGAGGTCAAATCGCAATCCAAGCCGTCCACTCCCCTCCGATCCAACGGTCCAAACCCATCTTCCCTCGTGGAAACCGCGCCGCTCCGCCCAAAATTTCCCAAACTCCCGCCCTCCTCTCCCCTACTTAAACACCTCGCATCCTCTCGAATTCCCCATCTCATCCCAATCCCCCAAATCCACCCGAGCATTCGAAGCTTGTAGAAGAAGCCCTAGCCTCTCCTCCTCATCACCGATGGCCCGCACCAAGCAGACGGCGAGGAAGTCCACCGGCGGCAAGGCGCCGAGGAAGCAGCTGGCGACGAAGGCGGCGCGCAAGTCGGCCCCGGCCACCGGCGGCGTGAAGAAGCCCCACCGCTTCCGCCCCGGCACCGTCGCGCTCCGGGAGATCCGCAAGTACCAGAAGAGCACCGAGCTGCTGATCCGCAAGCTGCCGTTCCAGCGCCTGGTGCGGGAGATCGCGCAGGACTTCAAGACCGACCTCCGCTTCCAGAGCTCCGCCGTCGCCGCGCTGCAGGAGGCGGCCGAGGCCTACCTCGTCGGGCTCTTCGAGGACACCAACCTCTGCGCCATCCACGCCAAGCGCGTCACCATCATGCCCAAGGACATCCAGCTCGCCCGCCGCATCCGTGGCGAGAGGGCCTAGGCGTGATCTGCTCGAGAGGCTGTGATACCCTGGTAGTTCTAGTGGTGGTTCCTGTGTCTAGTCTGCACATGTAGAGATTTGATGGGGTTCCTTGGTTGGTGTTTGATCTCAGATCTGTCATGGCCTAGTTGGGGTGTTGCGTATGTAATTTATCTGTCTTACTCTTATGTGATCCCATGGTGTTGGAATGAAATGGAAGTGAAGAATTCTACTTATCACCAAATCCGAAAATTCTCCTGGAGTTTTTGCTTCTGGCATGGCTGATGATGTTCTTGTTACGTTTTTAGTTTTCCTTTTTATTAGGAAATTTCCTTCGAAATTCATTTGAATTGGCCGCTTTCCTTTTGTGCATTTTGCTCCAAATGCAAAGGCGTCCGTGTGTCTGACAAGGCCGGGCCCACTGTCATTCACTCAGTCCTGGGAGTGTTGTTATTCTCGTGCGCGTTGTGGTTAGTGGGGGTGCGACCGAATCCCAGCATTAGAAGGGAAGGGAAGCTTCTTTTTCGTACCCTATTCTCTACGATCGCCGCCCCCCAAGCCAAATCCACGCATCGACGCGGCAGGAGCGGGCGGCTGCTGCGAGATCGGCGGCGCCGCAGATCTCGCGCCCACCAGCGGAGATGAAGATCACGGCGCTCCTCGTGCTGAAGCCGTCGTCCTCCGGCGGGGGAGCATCCTCGTCCGGCGGCGGCGGCGGGTCGGGCGGCCCCGAGGCGGTGGTGCTGGCGAACGCGACGGACGTGAGCCACTTCGGGTTCTTCCAGCGGGGCGCCGCGCGGGAGTTCATCGTCTTCGTCGCGCGCACCGTCGCCCAGCGCACCCAGCCAGGCCAGCGCCAGTCCGTCCAGCACGAAGGTAAACAACCCATCGTCCTCCTCAGATCTGCCTCCGCACTTAGGGTTTGCTTGCTTTCTGACCCGATGCTCAGATCCGGTCTTCACATGGACTTGGATTATGTGGGATATAGACTTTTACCGCTGATCCGATAGTAGTCCAACATAGTTGGAACATCAGCGGGCTGTGGAACTACAGTATTAGCTTGCTTGTGGATGGAGTAGGTAGCGTTGCCTGTTAGTTCAATCTGATACGGTGTTGGGCTTCATGGGAACTATTTGCTTGTTTGTGGATAGGTAGTGTTGCCTGTTAGTTCACAATCTGATGCGCTGTTGGGTTTGTTTCAACATGGAACTCGTTTGTGGATAGGCAGTGTTGCCTGTTAGTTCAATCTGATGCGCTGTTGGATTTCGTTGAAAAGAGTGACCTTGTGTTCGTCGTAAGGATATCTGGTGAAAATATGGGACCTGATTCCAACGTTTATGACGAGTTATGATGCAATTGTTTGTGCAATCTGCAGTCGATGTTCATTTTCGGTCTAGTGATCAGGAGAATTCAGTTTGCTGTTGTTAATGAACGGTCATGTAAACAAGTTGTCCTGATATTTGCAGAATACAAGGTCCACTCACACAACAGGAATGGTCTTTGCGCAGTTGCATTTATGGATGATCACTATCCTGTACGAAGTGCATTTTCTCTTCTGAATAAGGTATGAGCCTTTGTTCTTGACATTCCTGTATTGCATATCCTTGTATTTGACCTAGGATCAGATTCACAAGCAATAAGGGATTGTCTCCTTGCTATTCTCAGTGGGATAAAACATTTGATCTTCTGAACAGGCACAAAAAATTATGTTGTGCATACAAGGGTGATGCTAAGCTGATGCATCTTATTTCACCCAACATTAGCAGTCCTTTTTCTTCACTTCTGTTCAATATGTTTCTGCAGTGGTTTGTTGAAAATTAATAGAAACAACCTATGTACAATTTTCTATGGCCTGGTTCTATGTTGAACAGAACATACATCTTGTTGTGTTCGGATACTTTGAAGCTTACCCTTCTATCTAGGAACTCCTTTTCATTCACCTAGCTATATAATGGATCTTCGAGGCTGAAACCTGGCACACTATATCATTCCGAAACTCCTGAGTCCTGATAACAAGTATACACCTGAATCAATGTTTTAGTCAATGAGTAGTTCAGTTCTATTTATTTCATGCAACCACTCTACGTCATCTTTCATACATCTACATACATGTGAATACGTGATTAGATAATTTATTAATGATCCATGACCCTTTGATCTGCTAGAGTAAGTTTCATGATGCAACACATCAGTAGTTAAGAATTATCCTAATTATCCAGTTATTGATAGAATTCATTTTATGAAGGTACTTGACGAATACCAGAAGGCTTTCGGGGACTCTTGGAAAGCTGCTACAAAAGATGCAACAGATGCTGCCCAACAGTGGCCTTTCTTGACAGATGCTTTGACAAAGTTTCAGGTAAAGCTTTCCATGAACAAAAATACAATCTGTTTATGGTTTCATTGATCAGAGGTAATGGAAATGTTCTACAAATATTGTTACACACTATTGACCTGGGGTCAGGGGATATTTTACCATCTCCTTTATGGAGGACAACCGAACCTTACAATAAACAAAGAAAAGTGTAACTGAAGAAGTTCATTTGTTTTACAATGTATTCTTCCATCATCTCAATTGAAATATGCTATGCTTGTTCTTGGATGAAAAGAGAAATGTCCATTAGCCATATGATAAGTTATTTGCTGCTTTTGGTTGGTGTCTGAACATATTATATGCTTTCGACTTATTAAGACAACTGCTTTTGTTTGTGATTTTCTTCTTGTCCTTGTTGGTCCAAACTGCCAGTACTTAAACACGCACTGCATCCTGCATGAATGTTTTCTTATGAGATAACTTGATTTCATTATTTTGTAGGACCCTGCAGAGGCTGACAAGTTAATGAAAATCCAGAGGGACTTGGATGAAACAAAAATTATCCTAGTAAGTATTTCTTACCAGAAAAAAAAATTATAGAATAGCTCTGCCATTCATATTGGTAAATACCAACACTTCTTGTTCTAACAAACTCAATGACCCGATCTTGTGCTGGAGCTTACGATATTGACTTGAATTCATATTATCTACTGTTATGAATTGATATCTCATAACTTATTTTTCATATGGGTAAAACTGCTTGCTGATGTGCATTGTTTATGTTCTAATATTTGAACAGCATAAAACTATTGAGAGTGTGCTCCAAAGAGGGGAAAGATTGGATAGCTTGGTTGAGAAGAGTTCAGACCTGAGTGCTGCTTCACAGGTAATCATGTGTTTTCATGTTTGCTTTTTTACTTGATGAGTGCTTCTTACTTTTTGTTCTCACTGTGATTCCTCAAGTACATTTGTTTAGGACTACACATATTTTTCACGCGCATATGTCTGTTGAATTAGTGGGGTTTTCTTTTCTATTATGAAGAAATTGCCAACCATGGAAATATTGTATAAGCAAATCCTTGATTATGTAAATAGTATATATGAATCTGTTGGTTATGGCACAGCTATACTTATGCCAGGTTTTTGGCTGTAGCCTATGATAATTCTAGTCTGTTTATTATGTGACGGGAGCAAAATATGATAGAACCTTAAGCCCCTGTTTGTCTAGGCTGTCATTCGTCTATTTCAGTTGTAGAATCGCTGGACCCTTTTTAACTTACATTTTTTGTTTGTTAAGTTTTATCTTGATTACCGTTTGTCTCCAGAATTTTGTTGAGGGATATTGTTTTTCTTTTCTTCCAGATGTTCTACAAGCAGGCAAAGAAAACAAACCAATGCTGTACTATACTCTGAAGTTTGGACTTTCCTGTCCTTAAGATGAAGACTCCAGGTTAATTTTGCTTATGGACATAAGAACCCACTTTTTCTGTATTTACTAGTTTCATTTAGGTCCGTTCCCGTAAAATAAATTTCACCATATGTATGACTTCTTACCACACTTTTTTGCCCCCTTTTCAGAAGCCGACCGATACTGTTTAGTTCTACAGTAAGATCAATTGCCGTGAATCGTGCCAAAGTAAAACTGTCAAAACTATTATTCTTTGGTGATGAAGGAACCTTCCAGGGTTTATGTTCCAGAGCAACTAACACATTCATTGAACTGCATGTCCCGCCAGCAATCGCCAACATCTTGTTTCCACTGGATAGATTGTTGAATTCTCAAAGCATGTTGGAGTACACGCTCTGTTTGCTACTCGTAATTTATGTTATTGATATGATTGGTATTTGATGTCTCTACTATGACTACAGTATTTTAAAGGTACACTCGATTACATTGCCGGTAATAGGCATATAGTAGTTGCGTACCATGTCGAGTTGATCATGAGTTCATGACCAGCCCCGTGTGAAATCCTCGGTTCAAGTTCTTTCTGAGTTGCATATACCATCGCTTTACCTCAACGGACAATAAATGAGCAGGACTTTTTACTCGGATTATCCGTCGCATATGCTTGTCAAAAGTATGAATCTATTCACTGAACCACTAAATACGAAAGGCAGACGAATCCAGTAGGATAAGTCAAATGGGGTGTGTTTTATTTCTAACAAAAGTTGGATGTTTGAAGAAAATTGGGAATTTGGAAAAAAAGTTAAAAGTTTATGTATAGTAAAGTTTTTGGTGTATTATGATGTGATGGAAAGTCAGAAATAGGGGAAAACTAAACACTGCCATGGTAAAGCAGCTCTTCCCCGAGCTGACCGGAAGCTCGAGCAGCCTAGCGTGAAGGTAAAGCGTCCAGTCGCCTGCGAGTCCCCCTCCCGCCCTGTAGCTCTCACTCGAAGTCGAACCCGGTGCCATATTCCACGCGTAAATGCTAGGCCATTAAAGGCAAACAACTTCTACCTTGGAGAGTTGGAGGCTTGGAGCCCATTTGCGAGACCCCCTCTCCGGTTAACCGTTTCGCCGTCACATCGGGCGCACAGCTTAACACGACGTACTTGGTCATAATCTCGCACCATCCACGTCGGCGTCGGCGTCGGCGCCTCTGCTCAACAACAACTACACCCCCGCTAGCTTGCTGCGTTGCCGTAGTACGTGGCGGTACAGGACAAAGCCGTGCTCGCCTCTAGTAGCTCGACTTAGCTCGGGCCTCGATCACCTGGGGGGCGAAACGCGACGACCACAAACGCACACGGCCACCGCGCTACCAGCCATCGCGGATAGAGGGGATAGGCCTCCGCGCCGATTCCGTTGGAGCTCCTCGCCCCTCGGCTCCCAGCCTCACTTTCTCCCCTCGCTACCTCCCAAAACCCCTAAAAAAAACGCCCAATACGTACACCGCGCCCGCGTCACGTCACCTCACCGGGTCAGTTCCCGCGCCGTGTGACCAATACTCAACACTTAAACCGCGCGCTTTTTAGCCGACCCGAGCAGCCGGAGAGTGAGGCGAGGCGAAGCGAAGGGAAGAGCGCGAGGCAGAGTAAGCAGACGAGAAGAACAGCGCGCGGCGCGGTAGCTGAGGAGAGTGGTGCGGAGATGGATCACGAGGCGGACGCGTACCGGACGGACCTGATGACGATCACGCGGTACGTGCTGAACGAGCAGAGCCGCAACCCGGAGGCACGCGGCGACCTCACCATCCTCCTCTCCCACATCGTGCTTGGCTGCAAGTTCGTCGCCTCCGCCGTCAACAAGGTCACACGAATCCTCCCGTTGTTTCATCGTTAGGCGTACGGATCTCTCGGTTCTCACTCTACTGATTGGCACGCTGAACAAAACTTCTCGGGTTGTGCATGCAGGCCGGGCTCGCCAAGCTCATCGGGCTGGCCGGCGAGACCAACGTTCAGGCAAGTGTACCTGGCAATAACTGTCATCTTTCTCAGTTTCTTGTCTCTGAGATTGAGATAGTGAGGACTGAGGACTTGCTTGGTGTGACCAGGGAGAGGAGCAGAAGAAGCTGGACGTGCTGTCCAACGAGGTGTTCGTCAAGGCTCTCGTCAGCAGCGGCCGCACCGTACGAACTCACTCTCTTCTCCCCTTAAACCATTTCTTTGCTCAGAGTGTTCTCAATATTTATGGTTTTTCACTGCGATCGCGTGCAGTGCGTTCTTGTCTCCGAGGAGGACGAGGAAGCGACGTTCGTGGACCCTGCGCTGCGTGGGAAGTGCGTAGCTTCGGATCAGAAACGCGACCTCTCTGCTTCTTGATTCGAGCAATCTGTTGTTCTGTTTTTCCTGACAAAATACATGCATGGTGCCGGTTTTTTTTACAGGTATTGCGTGTGCTTTGATCCACTCGACGGCTCCTCCAACATCGACTGTGGCGTCTCCATCGGAACGGTGCGTACACATGAAACCACCAAACCGAAAAGATAACACTGACAACTCGGAAGAACGGCAAGTCGCTGTTCAATTTGCAGTTTTGGCATCCTTCTAGGATGGTGACGTGAAAAAGGGAGAACTTTTGGCCAAAGCAACATATGAAAAATACTATTCCTCCATCAGTTGTGAATTACTGCTAGCATGCTTTTCTGAGGACACGAGTACTGCTTTCAAAAACTGAAAATTTCAGCAGCAAGGTGTTGTGTGAGTGTGACAGTGAAAAGTTGATAGCAAGTCTTAACTTTTAACGGATTCTAGACTCTAGGGTCAACTTGAATTGTCTTCGAACAATACTCGATTCGATTCGTCAGAAGGACCTTTAATGGATTCCTGTACTACATGTTCTTTCTCTTGTTTTATAGATCTTTGGGATCTACATGATCAAAGATAAGGAGAATGTGACTCTTGAGGACGTGTTACAGCCTGGAAAAAACATGGTTGCTGCTGGATACTGCATGTACGGCAGTTCCTGCACGGTAATCGACCTCCTAATCCATCCTACTCTATAAATGTCATAATTCTCACCTGAATATAACCTGTGTAACTAATTTGATGCAGCTTGTTCTGAGTACTGGAAATGGTGTCAATGGCTTCACACTTGATCCATCTCTCGGGGAGTTCATATTAACTCATCCAGACATCAAGGTTTATAAGACAATTTTTTTTGACTAACTGTTTATGAGACAATTAGTAGTGATACTTCCGTCTTTTAATGTACACTGATGAGCGGGCAAAATACTCATATGTGTGTTCTATGCTTCACTCTGTGCAGATACCAAAGAAAGGGAAGATTTATTCAGTGAATGAAGGGAATGCGAAAAATTGGGACGAGCCTACCGCAAAGTACGCGCTACTTATGTTTTCAGAATAGTGTACTTCCTGAAGAACCTGAGCTAAAATCTACAACAATCATTTACAGGTTTGTGGAGAAGTGCAAGTTCCCTAAGGATGGTTCATCACCTAAATCCTTGAGATACATTGGAAGGTGATCATTTTTTTTGGGTGACAATGTATATAACCTAGCTGTAGTTATTAATAGGAGCTTTTTTGACCCTCTGTTGTGATTCATAAAAGTTTCTAATAGGATGTAATCACCACCAATTAACATTGTAGTGACAGTATTGCTTCCTGATGATTTGCAGTATGGTTGCTGATGTCCACCGTACGTTGCTATATGGAGGAGTATTTTTGTACCCTGCAGACAAGAAGAGCCCAAATGGAAAACTCCGGTACACATTAAGCCTACTCTCGGCATCTCACTTCGCTTATGGTACTTCCAATTTCATATTGATAAACAATTCTGAATTCACCAAATCTTGGAATTACAGTGTTCTGTATGAAGTTTTCCCCATGTCATTCCTGATGGAGCAGGCTGGAGGCCAGTCTTTCACAGGCAAAGAACGGGTACTTATTTCTTCATTCATTTCATCTTGATTAAAACAGCATGCATGTTTAGTATTAGCATCTTGAGTTCTTGAATCCTGATACATTGTTCAAACTTGTTGCTACATTGGCAATGCAGGCTCTTGACCTCGTTCCTACCAAGATTCACGAGAGATCCCCAATATTTCTTGGAAGCTTCGAAGATGTGGAGGAGATCAAAGGGTTGTACGCTGCACAGGCGAAGTAAGCTCGGTTTGATCGATCTGGCACCATCAAGGCGTGCGAATGGACTCCCTGGCCTTACTGTAACATGCATGATTCGTCAGGCACTTCTTTTATTCGTCTTACTGTACGTTTGTAAAATTCAGTGTAATAGTGTTGAGGCCTGGAACAGCTTCATGAGCAACTAAGGCCTTTTCTACTATTATTTACAAAATACATACACCGTGCATCTCTAGCAGCTAAAGCACTAATACAACAAGTCACTAAGGCAAACCTGTGCTTCCTGTCTTCCTGGCAAAATATTTTTTCAGTTTTGGGTACCCCTTTTGAGTAGATATTTTACGGTCCTTCAGAAAGTGTACCTGCGGTGCGGGTATCAAAATTTTACACTAAAATTTTAGTACCTCAAGGTAGTTTGGCACTTCTATTAAACACATGATCAATGGCGGTGAAGGATTGTTCTGGTGTTATACTACTGGTCTACTGCCCCAAGTGCTCAATGTACTGAGCATACAGATCCCTGCAAACTTGCAAAGATGTCATCTTGCTGTTACACGTGTAAACTGTAAACTACTCAATATATCGTTCTAAAATCTGAACTGATGGACAGTTCATCACTTACATGGAATACTGGATGGCATCCCGAGCAGCGGTCACAGGCAGTACCTCATTCACGGCGACCTCCTTGTTTTCATTCTTCTTGTCTGAATAAGTTCAGAAACTACAGAGTTAGCTGAAGAAGAATAAAACATTGGTCAGTGCAGCGATTTGAGAACTAGTAGGAACATACAGTCTTCAAAGAAACGCCGGATTTCCTGGACGCGATGAGGCGAAAGCTCACTGAGATCGTTGTAGTGGCGGTACTCAGGATCGTCCACGCAGACGGCTATGATCTTGTCGTCCTTCTCTCCCTGTCTCATTGAAGATTTAGCTCCAATCGGTCAAGCTGGAGTCGCGGTTGACGATGAATTTGTATTGAAAATGGATGCGGGGTAGAACCGACCTGATCGATCATGGGCATGAGTCCGATGGCCCTAGCTCGGAGAAAGCAGCCGGGAATCACTGGCTCCTGCAATTAAACGTTTGGACATGTGTTGCAGTGATTATCGCACAATTTATAACAGCATCAGCATATACAGTTGAAGGATGATCACCTGCATGAGCACTAGAACATCCATTGGATCGTTGTCTTCGCAGAGCGTTCGAGGGATGAAGCCGTAGTTGTGGGGGTAAACCACTGACGAGTACAAGACCCGATCAACCTGTACAACAAGAGCCCAAATGGTAAAAAAGTTCCACAGAGCATATGGTCCCTGACGTGAGTGTATAAATACAGTGTTTGATTACAGACCATGATGAACCCCGTTTTCTTGTCGAGCTCGTACTTCACCTTGCTTCCCTTGGAGATCTCCACAACCTATCCACGCAAAACCAAGAAGAAACGCATCGTTAGTCAAGTGAGTGTAAATCCAAGGGAAGAATCCCTTGTGGCGTGGCATGTGGCGAGGGCGCTTACAACGTTGAACACAGCCGGAGCGTCAGCGCCTGCAAATACAGAGAAAACCCCACGGTGTTAGCATCGGCAGATAGGCCGGCGGGCCATGATCTTCATCGGCGCGGGGGCGCATGTTTGTGAGAGAAGGAGAGAGAGAGAGAGAGAGAGAGAGAGAGCAAAAGCTCAGTGAGCTCACCGGTGTCGAGGTCGTGCCAGGGGTGCGCGGCGACGGACCTCCGCGACAGCGACGAGAGGATCCTCTCGTTCAGCCGCGGCGCCGGCCGCTTCGGCTTCGCCCCCTCGCCTCCGTCCGCCTCGCTCATTTCGCACGCGTGTTACGTGTGGGGGTGTACACGAACGTCCCGTACTCCCGTCTCCCGTGTCGCGGGCTCTCGGCGTCTGTTGTGTTTGCGCGCACGCACCGCATATATGCGGTCGCGGCGGGAGGCGGTACGTACCACGTAGCCCCGCCACGGCCCGCCGCTTCTCGCGAGTTCATGCGGACTTTTCCTCGGAGGCGACTGCTTTGCCTTTGCCGTTGCCGTTGCGCCTGATCGACAACTGGCGACGCGGGAGGCGGAACCCGGCCACACTTGAGATTGCTCGCTTCGTGGCCAAATTCTGGCTCTTTGCACGGTTAATATTGTGCCGGTCGGTGCGTTTTGGGAAGATGCTGCACGGGGTGGTCCATAACTTGGAGCACCGTCCATGGACGGGGAAGTGACGCGAGCGGCTCTCGCTGCAACCGCTCACGCTCCTGTGCTGGCGTGGGATGTGGCGTGGGATTGGGATCCACGGTGAAGTTAGGAGGTGTACTGTATCTGTGACTTTGGGGTATTTTCAGGCGTCGGATTTGCAGCGAATGAACTAAGATAGATCGCTACAGTAGAGAACAAACAGTGTTGCCGTACAGTTCGGTTTACTGTTTGTATAGAGGCAGCCTCCATATGTGTCGCCAGAAGTAAGGGCCATTAAACATCTCTATAAAAATACAAATACTATGCATTATACTGTTCACTTGATCGGTGATCAGTGTTGTTCCCTCGAAAAAGAAAAAAAAGGACTTCTTTTATGGACACCATTCAGTAAATATGGTTCAGATGAACCCGTCTACGAAAAAAAAATGCTGTCCTAAGCACCAAGGATCGTACAAACCTAACGAACAGAGCAGATTGACAGCCTCCATATGGAATTTTGCATCAAAGCTACAGATAGCATATAATGCTCAAACAGAACAGGGGAAAATATAATTAATTTTAAGTCAGAATTACACTAGAAAAAGTTTTCAGTTTCGAATCATTTGAAACAACACATGTACAAGTAGGTGCCGTACATACACTCTACAAGTTGTTGCAAAGGATGAACATAAGTTCAGTTCCAAAAAAAAAAAAGGAATGAACATAAGCTTCTGAATTCAGAAAACATAGAGACATGTGGACTCACATTAACCCAACTGACATTACCAGTTTCGCCTATTTGGATCTACTGTGTTGATTATTGCTTCAAGCTTTCAAACAATTGTGAAACCAATTCCAAAACTAAGAGAAGTATCTAACAGTTCAATGAGCATTCTGACAGAAACATCTCAGTGAAGAACATCTCTAGTATCAACACATCAACCTATAAAAATCATTTTTACAGGCCTTCTGATAGAATTCACTTTAAAGGAAGTCGAAACCAACACAGACCAAAGAAGCAAAGCAAATGCTGAAGGGAAGTGGTTCATTTTCTATCAGATGTCAGCATGCATGCAGATCTCCAAGAAATTAATAGTGCAAGCAGCAAATGCACTTACAACACAACGATATGATTTTAAACTAGTTACCACTTTATTGTCCCCAAACTAGCTGAGAACTACTTATCACATAAACTAAAAGCCATCATACACCTAGCACCAAACACAATTGTATGATCATATCCAGTTTTATTGGTCCAGCAAGCAGTGAGAATAGTTTATTCTTAATATTTGTCGGCTTCACCAAAAATACAGAGACTAAATGCTCAAGTAAAACAATGTGGCATTATAGAACCCCTAGTAGATACTAGCAACTATGTCAGGCTGTGAGCCAGTCAACTTATAGTAGCAGCAATAAACAATACTAGATCAATCATGAAGCAACTGCACTTTATCTCTACAATCAAACAACCTAGTTCGAGGGGAAAACAATCCAAGTCCTAGGACTAAATATTAACTAGATGACAATTTATCGGCAAAGTTGCGAAATAGGATCATTATCTAGACGGCAATTTATTGGCAAAATTGTGAAATAGGATCAACTGCCAAGCACATGACGCGGGAAGCACGCAAAGTTACTGAAATTTCTAAGCAGTCAAGCATAGTATCATTCCAATTCTGCCATTGTATGCACATTATTCAAGCAGAGAGAGCTGACGCACATCTCAAACACCCATGACAAACGCTACACCAAGTGCATCGGTTCACTCGTGGTGCATATGTGATCGAACAGTTTGGAGGTGTGAGTTCAAGAACTACTTAAGCCTGGGGCGCCTTATCGGCGGCCGGCTCCGGCTGGGGCTGCGCCTGAGCAGGGGTGAGCGCCTTCTTGATGGAGACGGCGTGGATCTCCGCCATGTGCGGCGCCAGCGCGGTGTTCACCATCCGGTGCCGCTCCAGCAGCCGCTTCCCCTCGAACTTCTCCGACACCACCTCAATCTCGTAGCTCGCGCCGCACCTTCACACCAATCGATCAACCAGTCACCAAACACAAGATCTCTTCTCTTTCGTTCGTAACAATGGAAGCAAGCAAATTAAATACTCCTATACAAAGGTGAAGAACAATTGGAGTTTGGGGGTGAGGAATTACCCGCCGGAAGTATCCGTCACCACCTGAAACCGTGGAACCAAAGCAGAAGCGGCAGTTAGGGTTTAGAACGGCAAAAGGATGATGGATAAGCGGCGAGGGTTTAGGGAAGAGAGACTCACGAGGCTGGAAGGGCTGAGGGAGGAGGTGATGGCGGCCTCGACATCCTCCTTGGTGACGCCCATGGCTCGCGCGTCTCTTCGCCGCCTCTGCCTCTTCGAATCTGTGTTCTTCTGCGGGTTGAGCGAAGGAGGAAGACGACTTGGGATGGCGCCGGCCGTTTCACCCTCTCCTTTATTTGACCTCTTTCAGTTACCAGAAATATTCCTACTTGATGTGGATTGGGAATCATGAAAAGGTTTTTTGTTCTTCCCAATCTCTCCGCTGGATTGGGAATCGAATCTTCGGTTTGATCCCGGGCATTCTCTTTTCTATGGTGGTGAATTTTCGCTAAATTCATTCTTTTCTATGTGGTGAAATTTAGTTAAATCCATTCATGTTTCCCGAAGAAATTCGAATATTTTTGGCTAATACTTTGTGTCGTACTTTTTGTGTTGTTGGCTTGCTGTTTAGAACTTTAGATGGATACAATTTCATGACCGGGCGTGAGGATTTGGGGCGAATTCAAGCATGGCTGGAATGAAGATTGACTTTGCTGGTCAGTGAATAGTTTATAGATCTCTTTTTGTAGCTAATGAAATGATCATGTAAAATGTGTCTTTTCTGCAAGCCCTGGAGACACCGCTGCCGTGTGGCTGTTTGGCTGTTTGGCTGTGATAAGTCTTGGGACGGTGATACGTTCCCTGTTTGGCTGGGTGTTGTGATGTGAATCATATACGCTGTAAAAATGTTACAACTTGCTGGCTCTTTTTTAATAGAGATTGGAACAGGGTGTTCTTGGCATGTGGATCTACAAAAATTACGCAAGACATCACCACAACAAATATTAGTGCTTCGGGATTGAGTTGATTAATCTGGTAACAAAAGGTTGATTCAACATGACAGTAGAAACTAGCACCTCGATCAGAAATTGTTACACAATTGTATCATATGCTAAAACTAGAATCCATCAGAAATAGTAGCACTTCAGCACATAACACATGCCATTGATTAAAAAATACACATTACTCATGGTTGACAATCGGCAGGAGCTTCCTTCATACTTCATGCCGTTCGGAGGGGTGGAGAAACCAAAATGACACCATCACCTCGAACAAAAAGGAAGGGGATAGTGCGTTTTGTGGTCTGGAAAAAGACACGATTTAGCAATAGTTAGTACAGCATCAACATGTTCACCAGAAATTTCAGAATATAGCAGTAAGAAATATGTCCCAAAGCATCAGATTATTCCCAATAAAAAGTATGTAACCGCAATTATGTTACACTAAACCAGCAGTTAAGCACTATATGCCCAGCAGTCTAAGCACCATAGGTACTTTGAGAAAAAAATGTGCACAACAATATAGATGTGTAGTGGCACGCACAAGGTGGCAGCCAAACAACTCATGTGCATGGGTTAAAGCAAACATATTATCCACATTGATATTCCATCATCAATCAATGGTCAGGGTTAACCAAAACAATTATAGCATGACTTTCAAAAGTACTGATCACAAAATTTGCAACAAAAGGTCAAAACACTTACGCGCACAATTTCTTCATATGTCTCATCGTCAATCTCAACTGTTGTCACGATCTCCTCAACATCTCCAAGAATCATGTTTAAATGTTGATCGTATGCCTGGATAAAGAGGTACAAGAAAGACATCTCAGCAACAGCCATCCCAACTCCCAGCCATATTATGTTATAATATGGATCTCAGCTCTCAACAATGCAGAATAAATTGTACAGATGCACTAGAAAGGGTGAGAGTATCATGAACCAAAGACATTGCAAGGCAATGTACAATTGAAAATTTTATCAGCATACAGCATTGCTATTCACATCCAACATGAGAATCTAAACAAATTTGCACAACCTCACCATGATGCTAAGGGGTTATTAAAGTGAGAGTCACGTAAAGCCTGGAATCATCTCCTGCTCGACTGCTACCCCCACTATCCTGAATAGTTCACACACAATTTCGACAAATTCCCACACAATGTCAACTACGGGAGTGCTTATTATCCTTCCTCACAATTTTTTTTTTACAGAGGCACTGTAATTTTGTTCCGCATGAATACATGGCTCATAGATTGCCACAACTAGTTAGGATTATCACCGTGGTATCAACCAGACAAACCAAAATCCCCATACAAAGCGAGTCGTCGCCTTACATCTGTAACTACAAGAGAGCAGGTCACACCAAGCCAGCAAAATCAGGTTCCCAACAGTAGAGTATTCCCCGTATTTCCCCTCCACAGAGAAGGGCCAACCACAAGCAAAGCACGAAATTCGAAGAACAAACAATAGGAGGAGAAGCAGGAGCGTTTACATACATGGAGCTTGCCGCGGAGCTCGCGGTCGGACCTGAGCTTGACGTAGATGCGCTCGTCGAGGCTGAGCCTGATCAGATCCAGCGGCTCCTTCACCGCGATCTCCTCCTCAGCCGCCGCTGCCGCCGCCGCCGCCGCCATCGCCTCCTCCTCCCCTCCGCCGCGCGCCGAGACCTAAACCCTAGCTTACCCAACTGAACTCGCCAAGCTGCGGGTAGGCTAACACCGCTGGTGTCGCTTCGGCTTCAGATGCGCTCGCGTTTTTTCCTGGTGGTGAGATGCGGCCTTAAGGCCTTTTGCTGTGTCTCGGTTGCGGCGCCCACGCGACAATCGCCTGGAAGCCCAATGGGCTTTATTAATAGGCCTAATTTGCACAAATTGAGACTTTCAGATCCCTACTTTCAGACTGGAATAAGTTCACTTTGACTCCCTTAAAAGTAACCCGAATCTAATATATGTCTCTCAACCGCAAAACCGGATAGAACGACTCCCTAAACTATTGAAACCAGTGCAATTTGACTCCCTTGGTGGTTTTGGAGGGTGGTTTTGCTGATGTGGCGCTGACGTGGCGATGTTGACCTAGTTTTCGTCCCACGTGATATTAGAATTAAAAAAAATCTATGGACCCACATGTGATTCACACATAAAAAATATTGTGGGCCCCACTGACATGTGGGCCTACATGTCATTCACTCTCTCCTTCCCCCTCCCTCTCTCCACGTTCTCTCTCTTTATCTCCCCCATTTCTCTTCACCTTCTCTCTCGTAGCGTAATCTGCATGCAAGGGCGGCGACGGCAAGCGGGAGCCGGAGTGGCGGCGGCGGCGGCGGCGATGGCTGACGCGGTAGCAGCGGGCGGGCGCCAGCTTCCCCATCGCCATCGACCTTGACCTCGGCGTATCCGCATGCGTGATGGCGGCGGTCTCCGAGGATGCAGTCCACGAACCCAGCCCGGCAATCCGGCCAACCCCCACAATGCTCCACGGGTCAGCCTCGGCAGAGTCGAGCAGCAGTACAACAAACACACCAATGTAGCAGCATAGGAGAAGGCGAGCAAGCAAGAGGATGTGTATAGCTGTATAGCTCGATTACTTCCTGCTCATCAAAAATCATGTCGAGAAGGTGATGATATGCCTCGCCTTCATCCCAAGGCAGGCATCGCTACATGCATACCATCATGGCCAAAGGCGAGGATGGAGCTCGGCCTTCTCCTGGCGCCTAGCCCAAGGGCTTCGACCTCTATGGCTGGGCGTACAGTGAGGGACTCCATCGGCACCACGGTGAGGATACTCTTTGGCGGGTGTGCTCGTTGGCGCCATCGCCGCCGCTGCCGGCACTGAACGTGAGCAGGCAGATCATCGGGACGCTGACCGACTTGACGCTGCGCGCCATCATGGGGAGTGCGGCTTCCGGTGGCGTGAGGAGTTCCTGGAGACGCTGGGCGAGGCGCAGAAGAAGGCGATTAGGTTCGGCGTCGCTGACCTGTTCCCGTCGTCGAGGCTCCTCCCCGCCGTCGAGAGCCAGAGTGGTGACGGCCGGCGGGAGCTGACACGGGAGCTAGCTGGAGCGGTGGCGGAAGTGGGCTGGAGCTGACGGAGGCTGGGAATAATCCAGCGCGCTAGTCAGAGGCAGCCGCAGCCGCAGCTGCCTCGTTGGAGGTCTGTGGCGTGGGGCGGTTTCCACCGCCGCCGCCACTCAAGCCCCTCTTGTCGCCGCCTCCTTCTCCTCCGCCACCACCCGCGTTAGCTCCTACCTGCCGCCGCTTCAGCTCCCGCCGACCGCCAGCACTTCGGCCCCCGCCCTGCCGCCGCTCCAGCCGTGCTCCCCGTGGACGGTGGAAGGGGAGAGAAAGAGAGAAGGGAGAAAGAGGGGGAGGAAGAAGAAAGAGAGAGGATGACATGTCAGTGGGCCCCACTTTTTTTTTTGACAAATGGGTCCCACATATATGTTTTTAATTAAATGCCACCTAAGCGCCACATCAAGACCAGACTAGATCAACACCGCCACGTAAGCACCACGTCAGTGAAACCACCATCCAAAACCGTTAAGGAAGTCAAATTGCACCGGTTTCAATAGTTTGGGAAGTCGTTCTATCCAGTTTTGCGGTTGAGGGTCACGGATTAGATTCAGGTTACTTTTAAGGGAGTCAAAGTGGACCCTTTCAGACTTGTGTGGCCTAATTAGGTGGGCCAGGATAGCACGATTCAGCTTTCTGCTGATTGTAAATTTTAGATGTTTCGGCTGTTCTGTCCCATAAAAAAATATCGGGACTACCTATATGTTTGTCGACAAATTTTTCTTCAAAAATTTGACAGATGTAATTATAGTATAATCGTAGTGTAATTACACTGTAACTTACATGTAACTACAATGTAACTTATATGTAAGTTTCACATAATTTTGAATCGTTAGATCTATTACAAGATTTGTTTTGGTGAGGAAGAAAACAAATTATAGCACACACATATGTGAAAGAATTTGTTCCCACGACCTCCATTTTACCAAAATAACATGTTACGGAGAGATTTTTGAAAGTTACATACAAGTTACACTATAGTTACAGTGTAATTACATACAAGTTACAGTGTAATTACACTACGATTGTACTGTAATTACATCTGTCAAATTTTTGGGAAAAAATTTGTCGACAAATATATAGCAAAATCAAAAAATATGGGGCATTTGCAAATTTGTCACCGGTTTTTTCAATATTGTAAGGATGCCACTCAAATGACAGTTCTAGTGGTATTTTTGTAATTTTTTAGTGGCAGTTTTGTAATAACGATTTAAAGTAGCGGTAAATTTACAATTGCCCCCAAAAAAAAATATAGGATGTAACATACCATACGTATTACTATATTCTTTTTAAATGGGATAGACAGAGTACCTGGTAACCGGGAAAAAGAACAAAACAACCCAAATTAATTTCTAGGTAAATTATTTATCTGTGATAGCTTTTAAAAGTTAAGATTTAAAGACTGGAAAATAGATTACGATTAAATAAAAACCTAGAATCAACTCTAATATTAAGTTTTAATATTTAATTATGTTGTTGTGGCTTAAGCCAACAAGTAGAGAGAGGCTTAGCTCCTATGTAAATTCTATAAATCTACAATTAATTTTCTGAAAATTGCTCAGGCCTTGAAAATATTTTTTTCGTGAAATCTCCTATCTCGGTCAAAATTCCAAAAGCAACGCCTCATGAAGGGATCGTTTATTCGTTTGTATAAAACAGGACTAAGTATAACATAGCTGTATTATTAACTGATATGTCATTACGATTTCCAAGTTTGTTGGCACCCAAATAATCCTTTTCGTCTAAAAGCCAGGAGTTCGTATGACTAATGCCTTCCATTTCCGTTTACCTTCTTTGCTTCTTCCATTTTATAGGGTGACGTGACATGATTTATCCTTGATTTGCATGTCTGATAGTAATATTAGAATGATCTTTGTTTTTATGTGTGACGAAACGCCATCTTGCCGCCCTCCTCCGCCTTTTGTCCTCCTCTCAGTAACACGTACCCTTTTGTTGTCTTGTGTTCTGGACGCTGGCATGGATAGGAAGAAGTTCGAATCCAATTCGAACTACCGCTTTCGTCGACGTTATAGTGGCAATTTCTTATGCACACGAAACGCATTTGAGTATTCGAAAAACGCCATCTGATGATGATCTACGACGCTTATTACAACCACGCAGCTTTCACAAAAGCGAAAGGCAACTCAGTGACTCAATTGGGATGCAGTGCAGATGAAAAAAAAGTAAGCTTTGGTCGGCACAGATGTCCTCAGCCTGAATAGGTGGTTGTACCTGACGAATATATGTATTGCCCCTCTTGGCATTTTCTTTCTCTGTGTTTTATATATTGCCTCGTTCTTCTTCTCCAAAAGTCTAACCTTTTATCGCCATCAGAAAAAGGGAGAAAAAGAGATGGTGAGCTCTACGTTCTTGTGGATGTGGTGCCTATGCTGCAAACGTTTATACTGCTGTGTAGAAGTAGTAGTAGTAGTGATGTTGCCTTGCTTTCACTGATCCTGCCGTTGAATAAAAAGAAGCATCGGTTGCATCAATCTGCCTTTCGCCTTCCTCTTTTCATCTTGACACAAACGTATCGGTTAAAAGCAGAAAAGTCGTATGCAAGGGTACAGAAGCATGAAACCAACGCATCTTTTAATCTGACAGCATATGCTACACAAGCTGCAAGATTTGACAATACGAGCAAAGGGTTTAGCTGCAGCAGTCCAGAACCAAATCATTTGTTTGTAAACAAGAAGTTTGACTAACTACATTCTCTACAAGAGAAGATAATGAAGAGAAATCGAGATGATAAACCAGTTGCTTGCGTTTATCTTTTCCTGTTTTAATTTCCATCAGGATTGCTGGCAATTGCGTACGGCCATCTTATCGTCTGCCCCGGCCTGATTCGTGCGACGACCTCGAAGGAGTTTTAGTTAGCGCAGACGCAAGCAGATGGAATTGTTTACATGGTGTAGTGGTTGAAATGACGAAGCCGATGATTTCATCCAACCATCTGATAATCTATCAGATCCTTTGGTCGCCAAATCCTTTTCTGTACGGCACGTCTCGCACAACGCCACTGTTTCTCGAAACCTGAAGTTCTGTTGTTTTTTTTTTCCTTTTCAGAAACACGGCGAATTAAGGCTTAAATAGGCCTGTCCTTGTTTATCATTATGCCATGATGTTCAGATCACTGACAGAAACGCGCCACCAAAACCTCGCCCCGGGCCGCGACATTAAAAACTGCCGTCTCATTTGATCCAAATCTAATCTGGCCCCTCACCTGAGTGAGTGACTGACATCTCCGGTCACTGAACGCAGCGCACGCGCGCGGCAGGCCTGCTCGCCGGCCGGAAGCTTCCTGGCCGCGCGCGCCCGTGTGCTCTCCCGCTGAGCTAACGGCGATGGCGCCGCGCGCGCCGTGAGGGCGCCGTGTCGTGACGACTTGCCGCCTCGCTGTCTCCGGCTGAACTGAACTGAACAACCGACGTCGTACTTCTCCCGTCCAAACAAATTCTATTAAAAATTGATTAAATAACCATACCATTTTAAATTTTAAGTTTAAAATAATAAGTATTTAAATAATCGTACCATAATTCACATGTTTTACTAGTAGTATTTTCTCCCATCCACCCCATTCAAACACTCCTCACACTACACTACCGAGTTCTTAAAAAAAAAAAAACTACACTGACGGAGTACTCACCCGCGCATCGACTGGCTGCAAAGGTTCAGAGGCAAGAATACCGGAACAGAGCGCGTGTCGCCTCGCCGGAGACTGAAAAAGTGGGAGGCTTTTTTACTTTTTACTGCTCCCAAAGCCAATTTTTCCTCAGCTATGCTAGTCCCAGTAATTTTTGTCGATCTCACCGTGTGTGTATTCTCTAGTCAAAACGTGTACCCGCATGTTACGGCCGTATAGTGAGCTAGGCCGGCTCGTTTTTTCTGCGCTCTTGAGTGCAGTGTTCAGAATTCAGACTTCAAGGGTCAGCAAAAAGAAAATATGCGCACATTGTACTGCTATCTCTTATAGACAAGTCACAAGCCATACGTACGAGTCGACTGTACAATGCTGTTTGGTGGATTCCCCTACGATCAGAAAAAAAAATGGATTTCTTTTTTTCGCATATGAAAAATGTTTGGTGGATGGAGTAGTGGCATAGTGGCGACGTATTGTGTGCTTCTCTTTGTCACAACTTTAAGCGTACGTTTAGATTCTGATTTCCAAGTCGCTGTAGGTACTTTTCTGGGGCCTGTGCGTATATAACTATAGTACTGGACATGCTGTGCAGTGTTTTAGCTATACTTCTCTAGATATATACAATGCTGAAAGCAACTGCCACTCACTACTTTGCGCCCAAAGTGCCGTCGAGTGTCACACAGCGTGCCTACTGAAAATACTCAAAATAGGATCATGATGGAACAATCAATTGCACAAGGGATTGCCGTTTGATTAGGTGATCAGCTGATCCTCTACGCAGGCTAAAATGTAGAGACCGTTATATTAGGAGTATGCAACATGCCTTTACGATCAACACAATGAACTCAAGCAAAAACAGAATAAAGTGTACTTGGATGCTAACCACCAGCACCACTGTTGAAATACTCGAGCATACAATTAATTGACCCTCATGAAACGCAGTTAAAAGCGTCCTCAACGGTCGGCTAAAATTCATCACGGTCCTTTAGGGTTTTCTATGGTCGTGAATTTTCTAATAATTGGTTGTAACTCTTTAAGTAAAGGTTGAAATGTTTTATTACATTAAATAAAAGATTTTCTAATCACCTGATCATTTGCTATCGGATAATCTTCCTATTGAAGTGTCATACTCTGCTCATGACATCATACTGTTATCAAGTCCATCCAGCTGTTAAAAAGACATCGTCATTAACAACTGCAATCCAAGTACGTACTCCTAAGTTCTAAAAAAAAAGTACGTACTCCTACTACTATCGGTAGCAACAAGGTCAGACCTGAGTTTCATGGTTGTCCATACAAGTTCTACTACTACTTAGTCCTTAACTAAACCATTTTAAAATTCCAACTTGTTCTTATAGTTAAATCATTATATAAGTCCTCCTTGGTGTCCCCTAAAGAATAACTCGTACATGAAAGTTTCACTAAGTGTCTGTCCTGTTTTGAAGAGAAAAAACTTTTTTTTAAGAACAAAGAGAAAAAACTTTGCAAATTGCAATACTTCAACTCCCCTCCGGCGATGCGTTCCGGTGGCATCTGTTCAACGGTGCACGTTGCACGCACACATCCCCCCCACCCACCCATCCACCCCATCCATCCGTCCGTCCGTCGCACCAGGCCCACCGCTTTTGGTGGCGTGAGCGCCGGGGCAAGCCAAGCCAAGGCAGGGCCAAGTACGCGCTGCCACCTGACGTGTCGTGGAGTGACGGAACGCCGTTAGAGAGTCCCCCGACGGAACGGAAAAGGCGCGGTCAGCTCGACCCACCCCCACCACCGCACCGCACCGCACCGCACCGCAGCGCGGATAAACAAAAGCGGCCCGAGCCTGTAGCCTCCTCCCCCACACCCGCCTTCCCTTTCCTCTCTTCTCCTCTACTCCTCGCCTTCTTCTTCTTCTTCTTCTTCTTCTTCTTCCTCTTGCTGTTCTTCGCTCGCGCCCGCCCACCACTGCAACTCCTCGTCTCCCCCTCCGCCGCGTTGCCGGGTGGAGTTGCCTTGCCCGAGAGGAGCGGGCACTTCGGGTTTGTGAGAGTGAGAGCTCTGTGCAGCGGACAGGTTTGAGGCGGCGGCGGCGGGGCTCCCACTCGGCCGAATGTGAGTGCTCTTGTCTGGCTTACCTGATTTGGGCTTGGTTTGTTTGCGGTTCTGGGGCTTATGGTTGTTCGGTGAGTAGCTGCCTCGGTGGAGGAGGGCTGGGTTTTCGGGACCTTCTTGGCTGGCCGGATCGGTACATCGTAGGGGTGCGATTTGGTAGATATGGTGTTGTTCAGGAGAAATTTCGAGAGGAAATGTGAACTTGCGGGTTTTCTTTTTCTCCTTCCTTCACTGTCTCTGTCACAGTTCTTGTTTTTCTTTGCCGGTCGCATTGCAGTAGTTGACGAAGGGAAGCGTATTTAGTTAGGCCTGTATCTAAGCGTAGACCATATCAAATTTATCAACTTGTCTATAAAAAAATTGGAGATAAATAATGGATCTTTATTATATTCCTAGTCTAGGGTATGGGTTGTCATGTAAACCGCAAGATTTCCACCTCGAAATGCAACAGCAATCTACAGGCGATTTTAATATGTGTAATAATGTTCTGTTGCTCAGTCCTCTTCCATGGAAAGTTCTTTATTTTAGTTGCAGAAGGATGTGTCATGTGGTTGGCAAACCGTGTTAATTTCAGTGGTGGGATAGCAATTTCCTCAATTTGAAAAGAATCATAGTTTTCTTGTGCCCAAAGTGATGCTTGGTGTGTATATACGTAGGAGGAAAGTATGTGCTGGTGATGGACTTGATTATTCCCCTTTAACTGCTGGCTAGGATAGGTGTACTTGGTTGTTGGTTGTTACAAGGTCTAGGTTGATTTAGCGGTATATCATTCTAAGCATGTGCCAGTCAAATTCATCTAGTACATACTTCACATGTTATCTAATCAAGAATCTTTTGTTTTTTGCAGGGACTGCTAGTAGCGGTTGCTTCTATGTGTACAGTATCTAACCTTCTAACCATTTTCAAAGGAGGTGTGGTAAACTCTTGCTCATTTTTCTACCAAAGTTTAGTTAAATGGATTGTTAACCACTCTTTCCTATTTGCAATTGGCAGGTCATATTTTGTAGGGCATCGTATGCCTTATTATCTGGCATTGGCTGGTTTAGATGTCGTTTCGTAGCATAGTTCGCGATGTCCGGGATGGTTTTGGAAGCTTGTCAAGAAGGAGCTTTGAGGTGACCCTTGCAAGTCTTTATGGACTTACTGGGCATCACAAAGGGAAGACTCAGAGCTCATTGGATGAGCTCGATGACTCACCTGCTATAATCCCAGAGAGCCGCTGGGCAAGTCTTCCGCCCGAACTCCTCCGTGAGGTCATACGGAGACTGGAGGCTGATGAGAGTACATGGCCATCCCGAAGGAATGTCGTCTGCTTTGCAGCTGTTTGTAGGACATGGAGGGAAATGTGTAAAGAGACTGTGTTGAGCCCAGAGTTTTGTGGGAAACTTACCTTTCCGGTCTCTATAAAGCAGGTAAATAAGAAAGATTAGTTCTCACCCTTCAGTTTTATAAATTTTAAATCAAAGTTGTTGAGTGAGGTTCTAAGTATGAGCAGTGGCTATCTTTTTTCATGCTTGAGCTTGATAGATTATTGTTTGTGTTTTTTCAGCCTGGTCCTCGAGATGGTATGATTCAATGTTATATAAAGAGGAATAGATCAAAATCCACCTACCATCTCTATCTGTGCCTTAGCAACGGTATGTTACTCTCCCGCACTTTGCATCCCTTATTAGCTTTATCTTTCTTTCCTTTTGTGCATATGCCTAAGGACGGGAAAGTTGTTCATTCTTAAAGAACTTCCAATGTTTGAATGATTGAGTCATTGTTCCACATTTCCCGCAAAACAAAGGCCTTGCAACCATGAGATTTATTTTTCTTATGAAATGACCAAGTGCCCGCATTATCTGACTTCAGTTAATCAAATTTGCTGAATCATTCTCTTTGTGCAGTTGTTACTGCGGAAGGTGGGAAATTCGTCTTAGCCGCTAAAAGACACCGTAAAACAACTTGCACAGAGTACACTATTTCAATGGTTTCTGGCAACATCTCAAGGTCGAGCAGAACTAATATTGGAAAATTGAGGTAATTATCATGTTCATTGAAGATGGTTATTTTCCATTTTGCTTGTTTCATAATATATAAACCCTAGCACTGTCATTTCCAGGTCAAATTTCCTTGGCACAAAATTTATAATTTATGACACACAGCCCCCTTACAATGGGGCTGTAGTCCCTCACGTCGGAAGGACCAGCAAGAGATTTAACTCAACGAAAGTTTCTCCGAAGGTTCCTTCTGTTACTTATAACATAGCTCAGGTGAGCTATGAACTAAATGTCCTTGGCACAAGAGGTCCTAGACGGATGCGTTGCATGATGCACTCCATACCTGCCTCCTCGGTGGAGCCTGGTGGCATAGTCCCTGGCCAGCCTGAGCAAATTGTACCTCGAGCTCTGGAGGACTCATTTCGCAGCACCACCTCCTTCTCTCAATCATTCCGGAGCACCACCTCCTTCTCTAAGTCCATCATGGACCCATCCATGGATTTCAGTAGTGCTCGCTTCTCTGACATCAGTGGTTCTATAATGGGTGGTGATGACAATGGTGAAATCAAGGAGAGGCCCTTAGTGCTCCGTAACAAGCCCCCGAGATGGCATGAGCAGCTACAGTGCTGGTGCCTGAACTTCCGTGGCCGTGTCACCATTGCCTCAGTGAAGAATTTCCAGCTGGTTGCTGCACCAAGCCCTCCTCCTGCTGGTGCTCCAACTCCTTCGCAACCTGGTCCAGCCGACCCCGAAAAGGTTATTCTGCAGTTTGGAAAAGTTGCAAGGGATATGTTCACAATGGACTACCGCTATCCTCTCTCTGCCTTCCAGGCTTTCGCTATTTGTTTGAGCAGTTTCGACACGAAATTGGCATGTGAATAATTGTTGGAAGAAGGAAAAACTGAAGAAGGGCAAGAAAAGAGTTCAGATGTCTGGGGATAGGTTACTAGTTGATGTTTGCATTTTTTTTTCTTGTTTTCTCGGTTGTAATTGTGCTTGTTGTAGCCTTGAACTAGACGTATATGCAGGAAAGCATGTTTTTATGTGCCCTCATGCATGATAGAGGTAAGGAGCCACATATCATCCACTGATCCATACTCCATACTGTGATGATGTATCTGCTGTGCCATTGCCAACACAACTGTGAAAGGTTCCCTCCATTCTTCTGTTATCCAGCATATATATTCCGTTGGCTACACTGTCCAGGCATTCTTGCTCGAGTCCTGTAAGTTTTGTCTCTATCAATCTCTCTCTCACCTCAAGATTCATCAAGATCACCAGTCCTTGTCTCATCTGGAGAATGTTTTTAGTGGCCACAGCGACGCCCATGATATACATACAAGTGTACACATAATCATTACCTGGTACTAGCACAAGTGGCGCCCAATATGCGCCCCTTCAATGGCGCATTAGATGTAGACAGACACACAGTAGTTGTGTGCACAGCGGGAGGAGCATCACCTCACATGTGCCTGTCCTGCCTTTTGATGAGTAAAAAAGCGTCGCCGTTAGGTTCGTGTTCTTTCGCCATGTCTTTGCAGCAGCAGTACACTACACTACACTACTACAGGCACAGCTAGTAGAGGAAAGAAAGTGGTAACAAAGGAAAGAACAAAGCGAAAGGTGGAGAGAGTGTACCTGGACCCACGCACGAGTGTGACCCGGGTGAGAAGAGAAGAATATGTATCACCTTGCCTCCGAGCTGGACTGCACCATGCGACCCACGAGAGAATATGACCGAATTTTTTGTTTTTGTGGCCGGCTAGCTAGGCTAGCTACGGTTTTGCAACCGCCCCGTCGTGGTGCTGTGATCCACGCGTGAGAGAGATCGCGAGACAGCGCCGTGGGCGTCGCACGCTTGGGATCATTCACCGATGGCGAGAGGAGGGGAAACGAAACATGGGCCCTGTTTAGTTCTAAAGATTTTTTTTAACTTTTAATTTTTCATCGCATCAAATCTTGTATACACACACAATTTTTCTATTACATCGTACCAGTTTCAACCAAATTTTTAAACTTCAGTGTGAACTAAACACAGTCGTGGGTGATGGTCCAAGGAGAATGGGGTGCTTGGCTCCTGCACCAGCAAAGGCGACAGCGTGAGCGGGTGTCCCGCTCGTTTCGCATCATGGCTGGCTTGGGTGTGTGGTGTTGGTGGGGCGAGTGGTCGCCAAGTTGGCGATGGGCGTCGTTCGTTTCCTCGCCATGACGACATCTCTCATCAGTCATCACAGCCGCCCGGGAGGATCGTTCCACTCGTTTGGTCGACCAGCGATCAGCGCATGCATGAATTGGGTCCGTGTAATAAACTTAACGGAAACCTTTGACTTGGGCACTAATCAGGCGTTAGTTCATTTATTTGCGTTGATCAGCATATGTGGCGGGGGAGTAAAAATTCCTGATTTCGCCGTCGCCGTCGTCGAGTGACGATTGAGGTGGACAGTGGAGTAGGATATGCCGTGTGGCTTCAGATAAGGATTGAGATCGATCGAGATCTTTCGATAGTGGTGGCCGGTGTTGGGTCTCAGATCGGAAAGGGCTATTTATTCAGCGTAGCATCCATTAAAAAAAAAATCTAAATATAAGTCTAGCTAGAAATCTAAACACACATAATATGTGTCCAGATTTATACCCAGGATTAATCTTTTTTTAAGACGGGGTAGGAGTAGTATAGGAATGTAGCGCTTTTGATCGTCCTCTCTCTCCACTACAGAGACATGCACGGCTGTTGCATTACCTGTTGGGATTGGCTGGCGACTAAACATATATTATTTTTTAAAAAAAAACTTGTTTATAATAGGCCCTCGATATCAATGACTTTGGCATCAAGGATATGTTTGTAATTTATTTTGTGTAGTTTTCAAATTTGTAATTCTTCTATGTTGTCTAACAAGGCTACACAAAAAATCGTGATTTTCTCAAAAATCAATTGTCAATCTTGTATGCTTGTAAGGTTATTTTGGAAAAAAAATTAAAAAAAGACTTGACCCGATGACATATTGTATAAATATTGATAAACTCAATGGTATATATAATAAAAAGGGATAATATCAATGAGATGGGCAAGTGCTGCTATACAGGGTAGCACGTAGTGTAGGAATGTAGCAATGCCCTGTTTCTGTCCACTATAGAGACACGCCAGTTGCGTTGCCCTGTTGGGATCGTCTGGCGACTCGTACAAACTACACGCAGAATGGCAAACGGATTGTCGTGCACCATACAGCCTCTACTGCTCTTTCAGCCAGGCTTCTGCCTTTGAGACGGTTCTGTGTTCATGTTTTTTTTAGAACATCTGTGTTCATGCCTTAAGTTAATTGCACTTATACCACTACGTTTTCTATAAGGAAAAAAGCTACATGCACAAAAAGTTTGTTACTACTAATTGGTTTCATTCTTTCATGTCGCACACTTCTTCAGAATTTGCCATTATGCACTCTTCACAAATACCAAATTGTAGTTTTTCAAAAATAAATAACAAATTGTCCATCCGTTTTCCCTACCCTATCTCACCCTCCACCATGGGTAAAGGTAACCACGATGTTTATTTATCAACTTAATAGTAAGATGAATCCCAATATCAACCAATAATAGTTAGAGAAAATTCCCTATCTAGCATAAAAAAAAATTGCTCTTCCCTCTATAGCACCCAACTTTCAAAAGTTCCCTATCTATGCACCATCAAAATTTTTGTTCCCTATCTAACACTTCCGTTAATCCCGTTAGCCTCCACCGTCAAAACAA
Organism: Oryza sativa Japonica Group; assembly: GCF_034140825.1. NCBI lineage: Eukaryota > Viridiplantae > Streptophyta > Magnoliopsida > Poales > Poaceae > Oryza > Oryza sativa. Next base: position 38,169,646 of record NC_089035.1, read on the forward strand.
GCATGGACCCACCCTCAGGAATTTTTTTCGTCGCTCTTTCTCCGGGACAGAGCGCAACCACGACCTGCTTTCCCCAACCCGCGCGCGCTTCTCAGCAAAACCCTACATTGCCGCCGCCCCCATGGATGGCGACCCCCTGGGCGGCGAGGACGGCGAATCAGCCATGCGGCGAGGATGGCGACCCCCCGGGCGGCCATTGGCGCCGGCGGGCTCCCCTGGACGGCCATCGCCGGCGGCACGGGAAGCCAGCCCGTCGCGGCATGGGAGGGCAGCGCCGGCGGCACGGGAGGCCAGCGCCCGGGCGGCCCCCATGGCCGGCGGCGAGGACGGCGAATCAGCCGGGCGGCGAGGATGGCGACCCCCTGGGCAGCCATTGGCGCCGGCGGGCTCCCCCGGACGGCCAGCGCCGGCGGCACAGGAGGCCATCCCTAGGCCTGCTCGGCCGGCTAATCCCAGGATGTGAATTTGGATGCTCTCTAAAATTTATTTGGTTCATTATTGTGTTGCAAACATGCTGTTGTTGCAGACATGCTGTCAAATTTCTGTAAAAATTTTAGATGTAGAAAGGGTAAAAAAACTGTGAACAAAATGAAAAAAAGATGTACAGACATCTGGACACTAAATGAAAAAAATAAAGAACAAAAAAACTGTGAACAGATAAAGGGAAAAAATGTATAAAATACAGAAGGGCAAAACCGTCTTTCCTCATGCTACTTAACACCGTCACCCTCAAAACTAACGGAAGTGTTAAATAGAGAACAATAGGGAACTTTTGAAGTTTGGGTGCTATAGAGGGAAGAGCAATTTTTTTTTATGCTAGATAGGAAATTTTCTCTAATAGTTACTAGCAGACATCACAATATTTAATACCTAAATTGGTAAGTAAAGCGGGGTTCACATTAAATGTTATCCGAGGAGATTGTTATGCATACAAAAGCAAAAAAAGAAGTATTTTAATAACTTATTGCTAGTAGTAAGCATACTACCCGGTTGTAACAACTATCACACTGTATTTTATCAGGTAGTACTCCAGCAGTAAGAAGCTATAGCATTGATGGTTTAGCTCCAAACTCTAAACTCCAACTCCAGTTAGAGCTGGCTCCTATAGGAGTTGAAGTGGAATAGAAAGTGTTTGGCTTGATGGTTAGCTCCACTCCACCACGTCCCTTGTTGGTATTTTGTTAAACACCTGATAGGTGTCGCTGCTGCTGCTCAGCCCATGCACTGCCGATGCCGCCGCCCGTCCCGCCGGCGCCGGTCTGCTCGTGAGCTGACCACCACCCGTGCGCTGCTCGTGGACCGCAGCCGCCGCTCCCGCTCAGCCCATGCGCCACCCGCCGCCGCGGCTGCCACCGCACGTGCGTCGACCCCGCGCCACTGCCACCCGTGCACCTACCCCCACCGTTGCCTGTGGCCCTTGCCGCCACGCCACCCGCCCGCCGCTACCGCCGCTGGTGTCTACCGAGGAAGACGTAGGAGGAGAGAGAACGGGAGGAGATGGGGTAGGAAGGGGTATTTTAGTGTAAATACACTAAAAAATTAAAGGGTAGTGGGTTTTTTGGGTGGAGTGAAGCTGTGGAGCAGAAAAACTCAGCTCCACCCTCGTAATACAATTTTGTGGAGCAGCTCTACCAACTCCGCTCCTAAAATCAGAGGATCTAGACTGTTTGGCACAACTCCGGCTCCAGGTAAGTTGGAGCTAGATATGTGACAAACGAGACCTTATTACCGACCTTTTCTCCATATCGTGCACGTGAGGAAAAAGCAGGTAATGGGCCAAGATGCGTTCGCCGGCTGAACGCACACCCTGGGCCGTACATGGGCCGCTTGTCAACTTCCGAGGCGAGCGTACGGCCGAGCAACAGAGACCACCCGAACGAGAGTTCGGCCCGCCCCCCGACCCAACGAAACCCCTAGGCGACGGCGGGAGTTCGACGGCGGCGGCGGCGTCGGCGGCGGCGGAGGAGGCTGCGACCGGATTAGCCGGTCGGTGACGCTCCATGATTTGGCGCTACCGTGTGGAGCGGAGACAATGATAGCGCGGGCGTTTGGCCTTGTGGGCAAAGCATGGAAGCGAACACCGGCCTCGACGCCGCCGCGCCGCCGCTCCGACTTACCGGCGCTGCTTCGTCGCCTCCACAGCAGGTCGGCACAACCGGAAATATTCCGCGAAGAACGGCCCCACCTACAAAATAATAGCGGGTAAGATCTCCGTGCCTGTTTCATCTAGGAGTGGGATCGATTTTCGGTGTGGTTGGAGTAGATAAACTCACTCATGCTCGGAAAAGAATGTTAAATCTCATGAGTTGTTATGATGAAATTGGGGAAGGAAAAAAAATACATCTTTCTCACCGCAACCTGATTATTTTGCTACTAACAGAGGAGCTCCGCCAAGGCTGGACTTAATCTCAGAACAAAACTGGAGCAAGCAGTGCTATAATGTCAACACTATGACTTCAGCCGATTCTGCCGTCGACTCTATTAGGTAACCTTGCTCTTCTGAACTTCAATCTTGACCCAAGCTTTGTAATGTTACGATTGTTTACATCCAGGGATACTGTTGAGGGGAGTTTTGATCAGAGGTTCGCAACACTAAAGAGCATTGGGGAGGACCGTGTCAAAGACAGCGAGCTTGAGTTACTGCTAAAGAAGAAATCTGCCCCCGTTTGCTATGTTTGGTGTGATCCCACCCCCTTTATGCGCATATCCCAGGTATATGAACGAATATATTTTTCGTGGTAGCATTTTTAAATTCTGCATACTGAAACTGGTAAATTTCTATGAATGAATTATCCACATCAACTGTATTGTAGTCCTCCCAAGGAAGAACGAGGATAGTCTGATGAAGATAATACACTTTTAGTCTGTAATGGATTTCAAAAAATTAAAATTTTGATGAATCATGAATGAATATGTTTTAGACTGGTTTTATCTTTCAGGGAGCAATCATCAATGCCTTACAACCCCTCACAACAGTAACAACTTGAAGTTTGGACTTTGGAGATGGAAAAAGAAAAACTAAATGTACAATCATTTGGGTTGCAATGCAATTTAAAAGAACTAAAGAACTTTGCTTTTTTACATCACTTGGATTCAGGGAGTAAAGTTGAACTAGCATGTTTCATTGAAAAAATGTGATGGCTTAGGATTATCTGAACGATTCTAGAACATTCTTAAGTCTTCCTATTAGTGAAATATTCGGAAAGATTATAGGGTGGAGTGGCCTGACAATACCGTAGGGTGAAGATGCTACATGCCTGTTATTAACGACGTTCTTGCATCTAGCACTCTACTTGATAGTCTTTTTCTAACGACATTCAGGCAGGGGCTCTTAAGAAGATGACTTGCTTCCGCGCCTTTGTTCGCAATCTCTAATTTCCTCCAACAGTATAAGCTCTTCCTCTTCTTTTTTTTTTTGATTGGGTGTGGGGGGTGGGGTTGTTAATTTGGCACTTGTATAACTATGTAATGGTATTGGGTTAAGGATCCCTCTTGGTTTGGCTTCATGCAGTCATGCTACACCACTGAATTGTATATCTTTTCTCGAACACTATTTGGAAAATTTGGACCTGTATGTACGATTTGATTTACCTAATAAATCCACTTTCTAGTGAAATCTTTCCTGCTCAGGGTGTCAATTTTTTTCTTAATGATTTCCCAAGCTCTTTTTGCCAATGCACTGCTGAAGCCATCAGTACTAGATTCTCTACTACTCCCCCCCGTCCCGAAATATAAGCATGTTTAGTATAGTGTCAAGTCAAACAATTTTAATTTTGACTATTAATAGTAAAAAATTTAAAAAGATCAATCATGTAAAATTGATGTTACTAGATTTATCATTAAGCAAACTATCATTTAAAACATCTTATTTTTATATAGATATTGTTGGTCAAAGTAGCATCTCGGAGACAAGTCCAAAAATGCTTATATTTTGGGAAGGAGGGAGTATCTTTTGGCATACACTGTTATATCATCAATCTCATGCAAACAAAAGGTGTTCAAATACAGCTAGGAGGGATTTCCCTGGACCATAAATATCGGTTGGATCGAAGTGTAATTTAGTGAACTGTGAATATACCGTTGTTCCCTTTATCCTGATGATAATAAGCTTTCAGGGTGGATGGTTCTTGTGCTGATGTTGTAGGTCAATGGGCTGTGGAAAATATTAACTTTTGTTTGAGTGGTACTCAGCCAATTCATTTGCTATTTTAAATTACCCATTTAACCATTTTTATTTTGAGATGATGCCATCATGCCAATTATACTGACAAATTGCTCAAGTTTGTAATGCGATGTTCACTCTGAGTTTTGCACTGATCTATTCTCATGCTGCAGGGGATCATAACGACTCTTTCTGTTAATAAGATGGTTAAATCTGGTTACAAAGTTAAAATCCTAATGGCAGACTGGATTGCCCAGATGAACCGTAATATTGGTGGCAATCTAAGTGAAATGCGGACTATTGGCTTGTACAATATTGAGATGTGGAAAGCAGCTGGTATGGCCCTTGATAGGGTAGAGATAGTGTGGTTGTCAGATGAAATAAGTCGGCTTGCTGATGAATATTGGCCACTTGCCATAGATGTTGCAAGAAAAACCACTGTGAGTATAATAAAAAGGTATATTCTTGTTTGGATCATTTGTAAAAATGTGTACTGTTACTTGTCAACCTTTAAATTTGGTCGTCAAATCAAATGAAGGATCATTTGAATGTACAAGTCGTTTCATTTCTGTTTACCCACAGGTGTTGTGGGAGAGATCTAATTGAAGAATTCACTGCTGCTGATATATTTTACCTTTCTTTTCAGTGTGCTACCATATTATTTCAGAAGGTTTTTTTTCCCTCTTTAGAAATATATCAACCTTATGCAATTTCGAAGTAACATGCCACAGATATGAGTTTATTTACTAGCAAAATCTTGATTTACCATGGTGCATGCGTACCACCTTCATACAATGTAGCGTTGCCCCTGAACCTTAGGATGTTTGTTTGTCACCATCTCTGTTTGTCACCAAGTGTAGTTATATTGATATGGAGTCATAGACTAGTCCAACCTTGCTTGCTTCCCATTGATTTTGGACCTCATAGATTCTTGTGCGCGAGGCATATTTGATCTATATTTTCTATGGCATAGCATAGCTTTGTGTTGGTTCTTGTTTAGATGATGCACGTGTTCAGTTTCACTAAACTGTTACTGTGCAGGTCTGTATAATAAATTCTGCAACCACCATATCCAGTAAATTAGTAGTCTCAATATGCTTCTATATTTTTCCTGACATGTATAGTTTTTATATCGAACTTTTTAAAAGCATTATTCATGTACATCTATGAATTCATGTACATTTTGTATTCAGGTTGACATATGGCTCTTGGGCATGGATCAACATGAGGCCAATTTGTTAGCTAGAGAATACTGCAAGCGTGTAAAAAGGCGGAACAAGCCAGTTGCAGTGTCACACAGTATCTTTAGATGTTCTATCTAGTTGATATTCCAATCTGTTTTATTGTGGATGAGTGGTCTAATTTGGTATTTGGTCCTTATATAATGGTAATTTATGTCGAACACATACATGCTGACACACATGCACGGGTATACCAAAGCATACTCAGACACACATCCTTAACATAAAGTTCAGAAAAGCTTCCTAATTTATTACAATATCCTGAAGAAGAACATAGGAGGAACCCATTCCTAGCCATCTTCATGGATGATTCTACGGTTCGTATTGTGTTATTAGTATGTTCAGCTTTGTTAATATTCTATTGGTTGCATTGTTTTATAATTTTATTTCAAATATTTAATACAAGAGCTAGTGAAAGGTTCTTGCAACTCTTGCTCACTATTTATAGGCCAACATAACTATAGTGTAAGGTAGCCCATCTTGGTTCAGGAAGATGGGCAAAAATAGTTGACTTTCCATGCCTATGGGCTATGCAAGAGTAATGGTACAATTTGCATGGTTCAGTTAGATGCAAATATATATTGAATAGAATAGTAAAAAAAAAAGTGATTTTTTATTAATTCTATTATGGATACCTCATAATATCTATTCAGAAGAAGCAACTTCTCTTATGTATTTTAAAAAAGGAACTAGTGTCATTAACCAGTTTGTTTTGGCCTTTTTGTTGTTGGAGCCTGTATGTGATATTAATTATCTTGCCCGGTCAAAAAATATAATTATCTTGTATGTTGTTTAACATTTTGTCAACCAATTTAACCATAGAGGTACAGACATTAGCTGCTTTATATTGTTTACTGGCTGATGTTTGTCTCAGGGAATCATTGGTTTTTGTGATTGATAGTTTTACAAATGAGTCTGTTCAATATACGTTTAGTGTATTGCAGGTTGATATCAGTAGAAAAATAAAACATGCTTTCTGCCCTCCAAAATTAGCAGAAGGCAATCCATGTTTGGAGTACATAAAATATATCATCTTACCATGGTATGGAAAGTTTGAGGTGGTTCGGGAGAAAGAGGATGGTGGTAACAAGTAAGATTCTCTCCAAGTCACTTCTCCATGTTTCCTGACAAATGCTTATAATCATGTAATTGACCAGTAGAATGCATTCATCCAGTTCATGACAACTCGACAATTAGTCAGGCATTAAACAAGTCACAACTAAATGAATTCATTCACAAAAGATCCATGTGCTAGTACCAGTGTCAGGAGATGATACTATCATTGCATTTCATTGTGATGACTATATATTGACTATAAATATACAGGACGTTCCTGAGCATGGAGGAGCTTACTGCTGATTATGTAAGTGGGGTTCTGCATCCTGGTGACATGAAGCTGGCTCTCGCAAATTCATTAATCAAAATATTGCAGGTAACCTTTTTCTCTCTTGCCTGGCAGTCATCTTTCTTTTGCCTGGGTGCTGCCATTTTGAGATTTCTCTGCATTTGCTATGATTGACAATTTTGAGATCAATAAATTGTCTCACCTGGAAGATGCCCAATACAGGGTTTGTTACAAATTCTACTGCTAAGATCTATATGCTTCACATAGGAAGGCCTAAGATGAACAACTGGCTCCACATGCTGTTTTTTTATTTTTTTCGAAAGAATTAACTCCAAAATCTAGGTTCAATTGTGGACTGAAATTCCGCTAGGAATTGCATATCGAAAGGAGCAAGAAGATGCATGCATTAGCAATGAAGCCCTCACCAAACAAAATAGAAAAAAGAAAATAGTACTATTTGTTTTCACTTCTCAAGAATGTGGCTCACTATTCCAACGGATCACCACATGCAGTAATTCTTTTCCTGACAGTAACCCCTGTTCTTGATAAGTTGCTCTAACATGAAAGAAATAATATATTATGAAACAGTGTACATATTTGCACAACAGCATGCCCTGTTTCACAGTGTTGTCCTTTCTCTCATGAGGTGTCATTTTAATATATTTTTCTATTGAGTAAAATAAGAGTGTAGTTATTACAATATTCCCATGATGTATCCTACTTTGATGATGTAAAAGAATTTAAATAATTATAGCATGCATGCAGTCATACACGGGCATTTCTCATTAACTCTTTCTTAGACTTATTACTGGGATTTTGCACATGGCAGTTAAGGAGAAACAATATAAAACGGATGGAATAGTTTATTTGAGTGTGCTTGATTTCTTTCGGCCATTGTTCTTACTGAAAACAATATTTTATTCTGAAATGGTTTTACCTTATGTTTTTGGTTTGAAGCCGGTCTATGATCACTTCAAAAGCAATGCTGAAGCCAAAAAAGCACTGCAAGGCATTGAGGTATACTTTCTACCAGCTTTATTATTTTGCAATTCATAGAGAGTTGGAACGCTGTTTCATATAGTTATGTTGTTAAGAAACATCTCATTTGAACTCTTAGCCTACTGCCTACAGATTATTTTGTGGATGATTTAGGGGTTTATCTTGTGGATGATTATCTTCCTCATTTGCATAATATGAGTTGGGCTGGGTTCTGTTACTGTAGGATATATAGGATTGTGATTATTAGCAATGAAAATGTAGTGAAACACCCTGCACGTTACTGGAAGATAGAAAGAGGAAACTCGATATTATGCCATGTATAACATTTTTATAAGTGAACCTATATTATATAGAGCCGACTGACATTATGCTTTCTAGAACTGATTTGAAGAGAGTTGGTTCTAAAAAGATGCAATCCTTGGTAGGAAAGTAGAACAAATTATTACTTTAGATGCAAATGATGAAGCAAAAAAAAAAAGAGTAACATTAGCTTTCGACCTGTTTAGAATAGTGATGGTCTCTGGATATCGAGTGAAAACAGTAGTATAATAAATAAAAGGAGACAGAAAATTAATGGCACCGTGGACATAATATATGACAACTGATTTTGAAGCTAATTATTTGCCTCGAGTAATACTAACCTACTCTACATATTCAAGCACCTGCAATTTGGTCCTCCCAAATTGATCTGCAGGACGAAAGCTATCTATGATTATTATCACCATCAGACTTCTTAGGAAGAGTAAACACCAACAGATTACTACCCTTTATACAATCGTTGTCCCTCAATCTCTCTATAATTCTTAATTGCGTGAAGTTCATAGGAACAGCAAAATGATACCTTATCTGATGACCAACATAGATGCTACATTCCGTTAAGCACACGAGTACTGTACATGACTGGTTGACATGTCTATACAATCTTTCAATTCTTTCCACCTTTACCATTCTTAATCAGATAAAAGGCAATGGAATAAATATGAAATTATATTGCGAGAGAAAAACTTTTCGTCCACGACTGATGTGCAATAATCCTTCTATGTCCTGTTCTGTAAATTTACCATTCTTTTTCCCCAACTGAAAATCTGCAAAGCAATAACAGGAGGTAGCACAGGAAAGGCATAGGTTTTATCTCTACTCTGCCTGAGCTATCTTCACAAAAGTCACTATTTTGCATGTGTTGTTGATCTAATGATCTGTTAGAAGTTCCCAGCAGTATTCTTTTCCCTGGTGTTTATATGAAAACAAACAGTCGTGTCTTTAAAGAAGTAAACGCTACGTAGTAGTATATTATAGTTGTATCAAACATGTAACCCTCCTGTCATTTCTTATTCATTTTCTTTGGGCAGAAATACTACAAGATCTAAGGATCTGATGATCAGATGCCCAGACTTGGATCGCGGAATTTTTTGGCAGGAATACAGAATACTACAGGGTGGTTTGATGATCAGATGTCCATACTTCGGTCGCAGAGAAATCCTAGACCTAAAGATCATTGGTCACCTTGAGCCATGTACTAACACTTCCAGAATCTCTCTTTTTTTAAAAGAAAAAATCTGGGGTGCCAGTTTGCAACATCTAATAATTTATAAGAGCTTCAAAACTAATGTCATTGTTCCAACGCTGTGCCATGTAATATTGCATTTGAATCAGAAAATTGTGTTCTTGCTATCTTGCAAGTTCAAAGTTGCGGCAGCCGACAGGATGGTTTCGTGAAAGCATGTGCACTAGGGACATTCTGTTCGGCGAAAGTTTGGGACTACTGGAAAATCGGCCGTTTTACTTTACAAATGCGTAGCCGCAAGAAAGCGTACGAGTCATCGCCTTACATCTCTGGTCGCACCAAAACCCGGCAAACCAGAAAGGGGCAAGTGTGGTGTAACCCAACTTTGTTCCACACTAGATCAGCAACCGGCGCTCCAGGCTCTGGCTTCGATTCGTGAACAGCAACATATGAAAGAACGTGTTTCTTCCAAGCACTACAAAGCTTTCTGGTTTAAAGAACCTCCTGCAAAAATCGCATTACAGATAACACATAAGCGAAGAAAGAACAAAAACAAACAAAATCCTTGGGAAACTGTTTGGCACATAAGCGAAGAAAGAACAAAAACAAACAAAATCCTTGGGAAACTGTGACCTATTGACTGTACCAGTATCCTTTTGCAAGATGGACGCAGTTCGGGAGACGTTTCCAGCATCTTTATCATGAGATAACTATCTCCGGTTAGTGTTTTTGAATGGGGGGAGTTTAGTGTGGTTGTTTTTTTGTTTTTTTACAAGGAGTTAGTGTGATTTTGTGAAGTGGTGAAGCCGTGTCGGTTAGTGAGGCGGTCCCACCCAAGACGGAGGAGATAGCGGCGGCGGGAGAGAGCTGCGGCGGCCGGCGGCGATGCTGGCGCCGCGGAGCCTCCGGAAGGCGGCCGTGCCGCCGTCCCTGCTCTCCGACCCCTCGCCCGGCAGCCTCCAGCCCACCCGCCTCGCCGTCCACGTACGCGTCCTTCCTCTCTCTCGTTGGCGCCGCGCCTCCAAAACCCTAAACCCAGGGCTCTGAGGATTCGCGCTGTTCGGTTCCCCCCATCTCGCAGGTCAATGCCGCCGGCTCCTCCTGCTCCGCCTACCTCGCCTCCGGCTGCCGCGTCTACAAGATTGAGGTGAGGAGGTCACCCTCGTACTGGCTCCTCGTTCCTTTCTGTTCGTACAACTGTATCGCGGCAAGGGGTCACGATTTCACGAATGCTGTGGGATCAGGAATTGTCGTGCGGGCTGTCTAGTTCTTAGTCGCTCTTGCAGGTTGGCGCAGGATGGCGAGAGAATTTAAGGACATAGCTCTCCTGTTCGTTTTGGTTTTGCTGGTGGTGGTAGTTGGCGTGTAATTACATTTGGGAAGTAATTTGATGCGGTTCTCAAGTTTGATTCCCATTTCTCTTTCATCTTGGAGCTGAACAGATAGCCATGGAGGGTGAGATGTTGTCCAAGGGCAAGGAGAGCCTCTTGATTCCTATCAATGCAGAGGTACAAACTCTAGGCTTCCATAGGGACTTCCATTTTACGATTTTGGTCCTTGATTGCTCTCTTACATTCAGTTGCTAAATGAAAGGTCATAAGCTCGTCAGTGGTGGATCGCTGCCCACATCGTTCAGAGATCCAGAGTGTAGTTCTTGCAGAGGGTGAAGGTGCAATCTTCAGTATCTCACAACAATATAGAACCATCTCTTATTTCGCAGATTAAAATGTTGTAGTTCAGTAGTTCTGCTGTTCACTTAACATAACATAGGCTGAAATAGCCATCAAAACCTGTTATGAATGTGTTGATATATACTCTTCTGTTTGAGTTGGCATATTCCGCTTTGCCTGCTGAAACTATGGCTTACAAAGAGCATAAACAACGACCGTACATTATATTGTACTCCCTCCATTCTATAATATAAGACACAACTACTTTTTCTAGATGTTCCATAATATAAGGCATACATGCATGTAGGCAATTAACTATTACCCCTTCTCCATTAAATTATTACTTTTTTAAATCCTCCACTCTCATGTTCTCTAATTCTATTGGATGCATGCATTGTATTTATTAGGATGATCCAAACTACAAGATAATAATTATTTTCTTGGTCTTTGGGTTAGGGTGGTTATGCCTTATATTTTGGAATTGAGGGAGTATTTAATTATATTATATCTTGAGGAAATTTTATAGTAACTGCTCTTGCTTCAATATAATTGCTTGGCAACTAGTACTAATTTTCACCAAGCACTGTCTCATGCGCCTGTAACTTCCTAGCCATTTCAGTTTTAGTGATCTGTCATTTTAATTTTAGCTTGTTGGATTTGCTATACGAGTTGACTATTTGGTTGGTTCTAACTTAGGTTTGTAAATGCAATTGCCAGTCACAGGCACTAGGCAAAGTACTAGAACGATATATACAGTTATACACAAAGCAAGGTTGTTAAGTGCTGAGGATAAAATTATATGTTTATATTGTAATTTACCGAATAAATTTATTTATCAATTCCAATTCGGCTTTCAGTTTGTTCTTCTTTTAGTCTTGGTAAAATTAAAACGGCACATATTCCACAGTTTATTTCACACCCTTCTTTGTGGCATTACCACTTTACCAGGTGATGGCTGTTTGATTCTTGGAACAGTTGACTCTTATGGTCATCTTATTGTATCTCGGTTAGATACGGTGGCTGATGGTAACTTTCTGTCTTGTCTTCAACATGGCATGGATAATTGAAAACATGAAAGAAATCCCATATTTGCATCTTTCTCATTAGCGATGTATGAACATATCGCTACTAAACTTGCTCAGACATTGACAGGGCCTCCTATTCAGTACCACCTCGTGATTGTGGTGTCGGAGAAGGAAGTTGGGCTGGGTTATGTTTTAGTCCAATGCACCAATCCACGGTATTATTGCCTACAAACAAAATCCACATGTTATCTTTGTTAGCAAAAACTTTATACACAGGGACAGTGCATTTCCTATTGGCTTTTATACTTTTAGCATAAGCATCAATATGTAGAGCACTTGCATTACCACATAACCAGGTACAACTTATATTCTTTCCAGGTAGCTGTTGCTCGTGAATTGTGTAAGTGCATTGATATCTACGACCAGGACATTCATGTTCGCAGTTTACGTACGTAAGTTTCCTCTTACCAGGATATTGCCTTCATGACAGATTATTGTCTGACTGACTTTGTTGTTTTTGAAAGTTGCTAAAGCACAATGTATCGACCACTTGCGATTTTACATGAAACGAAAAATTAACATCCATATGGGTTATATCTGACCTTTGCCTTGCTATATTCAAAGTAAGCCTTGTGAATGAAACAGATAACCCCCATCTATCAGCATCCATATGACCATATTATAATTACTGTATAATATCTTCTAGTATATGCATGCTGAAATTTATTTGTAATGTCAAAATATTTCTGACTTAGCATGTAAAAAATTGAAACTGCAGGTTATGGTATCCATCTTCATTTAGCTTTGCCCAGTGCATGCCACAAGTGAATGAAAGTGGTTCAATGCTAGCAATCGCTGAAGGTTCTCAGGTTAGACTCAAAATCAATCCACCGTCCCTGTATAAACTTTCTTCTCTGTACTCTCTTCTTATGGCGGTTAGTTTGCAGCTGAGCATATGGGACTTGAGAACGAGCAATAATGGTGGATGCATACACCGCATTTCTGGCCCTATTGGAGGCATCATATACTCTCTCTGTAGTTCTCCTTCTGGACCAATTGCTGTTGGTGGAACAGATCGTACTGTAACCATCTATGATCCTCGCAGGTTGGGTTGCTTGCTTCTTTTAGTTTGAAAGATCCGATGAATAGTTGCATGTCCTTGCTATCCTGGAGTAATTTGTATTTCTTTTAATTTTGTACTTCTGTATCTGGTACCAACAAGATACTCAGATTATAATAGAAGTTACCACCGTGGATCAATCTGGATTTAATTGAAGATCTATTGTATGCAGGTGGTCAGCCTTGTCAAGATGGGTTGGGTGCTCCAAGTATGAGGTTCGATCTACTTTAGCCCGCCTTGTGACATTGCTTTCTGTAGCTGATATAAAGAAGTTAAATTTCAACCACAGTTCTTCATAGAAGAATCATAATACCTGCATTGAGGGTGAAATGTTCCATGATGTGATAAAATATTTACCTTCCTACACAGATTACAGGCCTTTCATTTTCATCAGTTGATGAATCTTTCATTTATGTCCAAGGTGTTGATTATGAGGTATGTGGGATAATTTTTTTTTTCAAGCTCGCTTAAAATTCTATGCATCTCGGAGTTATTAGCGACTAATTTCATTTGCATGGTGGCAACCTGTGTTTAGGTAGATAGAATGCTTAATTTTAAGAACATCAGCTATGCATTAGCTTATCATGTGCTCATTGCCAATTTCACACGTGAATTTCAGTAACATAGACAAAAACACTATAATTGTTTCTCTGGAAGCAGCTTTTGATATATGTTTTTTAATAGATTATATACGGCTGTTAACTCTTCTGCACAAGGCTGCAGTTCACGTTGGACTATTTAGTCTAGTGAGTAACTTAATTAGTTGTTGTTACACCATAGTTGATGAGCACATATGCAATTATTTTGCTTGTGATTTGTGATGTAAACATTTATTCTTTGATACGTATAATTTCACTGCAGATTACATGTGGACTTTGGAAGGGAAACGAGCGAGCTTTCTCATTTCGAGGGGACTCCAACTGGTTGGGTTTTTCAAAGGTAATCCCTAGTCCTGTTATAAGTGGGAGCAAGCTAGCCTCTCGCATTAATAACTTATAGTATAATGTTTTTGTGTGCATCGGCAAAATCTTGCTGCGATATATATTCCCTGTAACCCTGTTAAGCTAGCCCCTATGAGAGCATTAACGACGTTGCTGGCGAACTTGCAGTGTGCGAATACAGATGTTGTGGCTGGATGGTGCGAATCTGGAAGTGTCTTCGTTGCTGATGTTAGGCAGGATTGTCTATCAGTAATCGGGTAATGTCTGACGGCTGGAAGCTAGCAAGAAGCCAATATTCGTTTTTAGAGGTGATTTTAGCGTCTCCTGCCCAAACTGAATCAAGGATGGACAGTGATTACTTACCCTTTCATCTGCATTAGAATTTCTGTAGCTAATGTTTGGTGTGTTGATGCAACTGATCATGTTCTTTTCCGCCCCCATTTTTATATAAAAAAAAAGTCAGTAGGGGGCCTTTTGGAATCACTTCACGAGAGGAACCATACTCTAATTTACTATATATGAACTGTAACATTTAGTTACCCTTAACGAATCATTTGAATTTTACGTCACAGATGATTGCCAATTAATCAGAATCATAATACTCCAAAATACGCTAAAGAGCTGCGCTGGCTTACGAAATTCGACCTGAAAGTACAGTCACATGTCACCGATTGTATCTTTCTGATTCTGCCTTTCGCTATGATACTTCAGCCATCCCAAATTCTGTAAGAAATTCAGTCAAAAAAAATTCTGGAGGAAATACATCATGATTTCACTTGATAATGTGACTTTACATCCAACGTGTATGTACAGACAATTTGAGTCGTGGCACCAAACAGAGAATCAGAAGTAATGCCTAACTAGATATCATATCAGCATACCTAGAGTCACCCTGTTTAGTACTACTCAGTACTCGTAATTCTTCCTCACTACACCTAATTGTTAAACTGAAAATGAAACAGACAACAAATGGGACAGAATACACTCCCGCGACAAATTGGAACATGGCTTTTATAGCTCATATGCACTCTCCCCTCCCTACACATATGATTGCTTTTGTAGCTCGTACGCACTCTCCCCTCCGTAGCATATGACTCCAGACATTTAAGCTTCGTGTCACCTAAATACTCATGTATTCACCGCAACTAGGCTACTGCCGATAAAACAGAAGAATTGACAAAACAGGAGCAAATGCTACATAAACTGTATGGGGATGGCAACTGAGCTTGGCTCACGTCTACCACTCCATCGAGTTTGTTCTTCTAAGATCTCGTGCTGACGTTTTCCTAATGATGACTGGAACAACCATTTCCTTGAGCTGCATAAAGTAAACAGATTTCTTCAGATAAGCATGATCGATGAACCTAATGAATGAGTTAATGAGCATATAGATTTGCAAAAGATTTTTTTTTTTTTTTGGATAATGGAATTCGGCCTCTGCACCAACGATGAGAGGCAGGTCGTCAAGATATATATAAATCAATATATACAATCCAGGCAGGAAAGGCAAAATTAGAAGAAATCTGAAATCCTATGCTGGCTGAAAACTAAATGGAAGACAACTATAGTATGCAAAGCCAAATGGAGGCGAACTGTTCCTAAGCAAGATGTGGGCTCAACTGTGCCTACGATGCAACTTATACAACCAAATTGACAAAGCATCTCCCTCTCAACCCAACCTCCCTGATAGTGACAAAAGAAGACAATTTATAACTATATACTGCTTCAACCTGGCAAGCTGTGCCGTGGTGGAAAAGCACGGAACTGCAGGCTCAGGCCTTTTTAATCAGACATATATACATGCAATGCATCTATAATGAGTTGAACAGGCTCCCAAGAAAGAAATGGATGAGGTAGACAATCTCAAAACTCAACATGTGTTGTGCACTTGTGCTGATGCCATCGAAAGGTGTCAGCATCACCTATTGTTTGTTTGCCAAGCCACTTGGTGCAGGCTAGTGGGAAGGCTAAAAAGCATCTCCTGTTTGGAGTATCATATCCAACGAATACGGAATAATCCAGTGTATACTTACCCAGTATTGTGTTCTGTACTGTATGTTCCTATATGAAGGCTGATCCAGGATTGATTACAAGATTTTCACAAGACGATGTTCTTTTTTCCCCTCCAGGGCATGCGTTGTGGGTGAAGTTTTTTTTGGGATATGGCACTTAACACAAATGCTCTAAAGCACTAGATAATTAAAGGCAACACCATCTTACAAAGCTTACCTCTTTAAGTCGTTTCTGATGTTGCTCCTCCTGAAACACATGCGAGGGAGTTTATCGTAAGGAAATTGCTAGAAGACCAAGAAGAGTAACTTATGCCATCCTTGATTAGTTATAAGCAAGTCATGCACAATCCAGCCGTAACCGTGTAGGCACAGTATGAAATTCTAAATTAAAATGGACAGGGGAAATGGAGACAAGAACAAAAGGTGAGTATAGTGAATAACACTTCTTTCAGACAACTTCTGTACACACTACAAATTTTATAGGGAGACCTTTTCCAAGAAGGAAAAGCGAGAATACATCAAAGGCAGCGAATGAGATGAGTTTTAATATGCATATGCCGTGTTCGGCTGCTTGATGCAGCGCTGTGCGGCAGCAAGCTTAGTGCAGCGGCTGTGCTGCTTGGTGTAGCAATTGGCTGTAGCGTGGCCGCTGTACCGAACAGCCGAACAGCGTGTGCTGCTTGGTGCACTAGTATATGATTGTTGTATGCGAAGCATTTTCCTTTAAAAAATTTACCACGGCAAATGGCATCCTAAGCAGATGGCTAACAAAAACGAATACTACTTGCAATTCATTTTGGCTCCACAGCCCAACTCTGTTGCAGTTCTAACATGTTCATGGTCACATGCCTACTCACCTAGAGATTTAACAGAAACATTTCTGCAAGTTTAAGCTCAATAAACAATGGAGACACGGTTCAATTCTCAACACACGAATCCCCACATTCAAGTTTCCAACATCAAACAAGCACACGAGAAATGTCGGGGTCTCGGAGAAGTACCTGTTCTTTGAACATCTTGGCGTTCTCCTCCTCGAGTTGCGTGACCAGCGACTCGAGCTCAGCAATATAGGCCTTCACCAACAAAAAGAAGACGTCAGCCTTCTCAGTATAACTCAAATTCCTAGGGCGAACGAAAGCTTGTAAAAATGCACAGTTTCCACACCCACCTGCTTCCTCTCCCGTGACCTCGCCGCCGACTCGCGATTTTTGATCATTCGCTTCTGCCGCTGCATCGCGGCGCGGTCCATCGGATCCATCAGGTGCCTCTTCCTGCTCCTGCCGCCGGTGACGCCTCCGGTGACCTCTGCCCCGTTCAGGAACCCCATCACCACCTGCCCCTTGGCCGCCGAGGGATCGGTGACCACAGCCTCGTCTTCCTTCACCGCGCCCTCCCTCGCCAGAAAGTCCTCCAGCGTCATCTCCGCGCCGGTGCCAGCGCCAGCGCCAGCGACGACGGCCGGGGCAGCAGCAGCAGCAGCAGCAGGGGGCACCACGCCGCCGGCGGCGGCGGCGACGCCCGCACCAGTTATCTCCTTCCAGACCTCCTCCGCCGTCCGCGGCGCGGCGGCGACATCCGGCGCCGGGAGCGGCGACATCGGCCTGTCACCGCCGACGAGGGGCAGCGCCGGCGTCGGCATGTCGGCGTAGATGCCGCGGAGGATCTCCTCCACGTTCATCGACCCCAGCCCCGCGCTCCCGCCCCCACCCCTCCCCGCCGCGAACCGCGCGAGATCCGATGCCGTGTGCGACGGCGACGACGACGCCATCACCCTCGACGCCATCATCCGCCTCACCCCCACCCCCCGCCTACGCCCTCCTCGCCACCATCCCTCCCCCTCGTTTCCGCCGCAAACCTTCCAGTTTCCACCAGTTTTTTTTTCTCTTTTTTTTCTTCTTTTTTCTTCTGAGCTCTCGGAGGTTTCGGGAGACGGGAGAGAAGAAGCGGGTGGTTGGTTGGTCGAGGGCTCGAGGCCGCGAGACGAGACGAGAGCTCCAAACGTGGGAGGGAGGAGGAGGAGGTTGGTGGTCTTATTACGGAGCCGCGCGTGACGTGACGTGACACAGCAGCGTTGAGAGCGTGATTAAGTGGATGGGGGTGATTATAAGTGAGTGATGAGACGACATGAGACGGGGGGACTTTATGGTTTAGAGGTTAATGGTGGGGAGGTTTCGGAGACTGGTTTGGTTTTGATGGAATCCGCCGCGCCGCGCCGCGCCGGCAGGGGGAGGCAGGTCAGGGACGGGACGGACGGACGGCCCATTGGATTGTTAAGTTGGATAATGGGTGCCGTGCAGGGTAAACAGGAAGGAGATAAGATGGGATCAGGTGTGGGGGCTTTGTCTGCTGGATCGTACTGTGGCTTCTTGTATAAGGTACAGGTATCTGGAACAAGGACTCTAGAAGTAACTGCCTTATCCATTTGCAATTTTTGGTTGTGTTTAATTACCTTCAAACTTTCAATTTTTACGTTATATCAAATATTTGGATACATACATAGCAGCATTAAATGTGAATGAAAAAAACCAATTGCACAGTTTACATGTAAATTGCGAGACGAATCTTTGAGCCTAATTACGTCATGATTTGACAATGTGGTGCTACAGTAAACATTTGCTAATGACGGATTAATTAGGCTTAATATATTTGTCTCGATGTTTACAGGCGGAATTTGTAATTTATTTTGTTATTAATCTACGTTTAATACTTCAAATGTGTGTCCGTATACATCAAATTTTTTTTGCCAAAACAAATAAACACAGCCTTTATCCATTACCCCTGGAGTACATGGAACAGGAAAATGGAAGTATAAAAAAATGTTTTAAGAAACGAACTTACTTCCTCTAATCTGGATTCATAGTATTAAGTCTAATCCAATTTTAGATTGCTATATTTTAGAACGGTGGAGTAAGGCATAAATGCAATATTTTGTTGGTTTCGATACGGTTGATTAATGAAAAGGGAATAACAATTTTTTTACAATAAAACCATGGTTTTGATCTTGGAAATGAAAATACATAGTATTTGAAACTGCTAAAAGGAATACCATTGTGAGAAGGAGGAAGAAATTGTCTTAATTGGTTTCACATATGCTTGATAGCTTGAATTAACCAAAGCTAAAGGTATATGCAGTAAACAGTAGTCAGTAGTGAATGTGAAACATAATTCTAGCATGTAGAAGCATCTTTCTTTTCATCAAAACCTATAGAGACACTAGTTGTATAAAGGCATGACCAATGAAAGTTCTTAGAAGTAGAATAAGACCACTCTAAAACCTTTTACTAGGTTTTATCTTTTAACTATTTATTTATGTGTTATCTCTTGCGCTTCTCCATTAACCAGGGGCTTGATCTGGTGACGACGGCCATAACCTCAAACTCGAGCTTCTCGTCAACGCGTTCTTAACATATGGCTTTAACGCTTCGTCTATTACTCTCACCGTCGAGCTATGGCTTCTACAATATGCATATACTGCCCTCACCAAGCTGATTTCCGGTTCCGACTTCCTAGATGGCACCACTTGTTACGAACCCACCTTGAGTATGAGCATGTTCAGATTGATGACACTATCAACATACTATTTTTTTGTTAAAATTGATAATTAAGATTTTAGCAATATTATTAATTTACTAAAATTTTACCATTATTAAATTTTGATAAGATTTATATTAGCATACCTATGATTTTGCTGTGCCGGCAAATGCAGCTCGTTTCCCCAAAGAGGTGCTACGGAGCAGTACGTTGCAGGTTTGTACGGCTGTACCCGTAGCATTTGTTTTTTTTTCCACTGGATGCCGTCGCTTGCCGGCGGGCACAACTGATCCTGCATCCTATCGGATGAACTTTTTTTTATACGGCGAGCTGCCCATCCTGAAGCCCACACCTGGACGGCAGCCTAGAAGCATCTCAAGTTCTCCACGCCACGCGGTGCGGACCGTTCCCATCGCCTGCAAAACGCGATGACTTGGCGCCGGACACCGGCTGCCTTTTCGTCGCCTCGTCCTGTAGCGGCGGCCAGTAGCTATCCCGGCCTGGAAAAAAGAAATGGCCAGTGAAAGCGAGCAGCTGTTGCGCTGTAAAGCCAAGTGGTGACGAGGCATCGGCGTTCGGCGCATTGCCCATCACATCTACCAGTCACCGGTTGTTTGTTTCCTCTCCGTTTCACTCGTACCAAAAGTAGCAGAAACAAGAGAGGCAAATAGAAGTAACAAGCTTTTCTCTCATGGGCCATTTCTCAAGCTGTATAGTAACAGCCCAGTTGACACGGAAGCCCATGGTGCAAATTTGTCCAAGAATGAGTCCACTTGACGTTCCTTTTGTCGAGTTTAAATGTATCCCTTAACCGCAATACCAAAATCTTGACCCCCGACTTACAAAACCAGATTAAATTATGTCCCGTGGTAGTATATATGGCTGATTTCACTGATGTAGTATCCGAATTAGCAAGAGAAAATAACTTGTGTGGCCCACTATAAGTGGTCACACCACCTTCTTCCTCTATTTCCCTATCCTCCTTTCTCTTCCCCTTATCTCCTCCGTACCGATGAGCACCAGTGGTGAGCTCCAAGCACGGCGTAGTCGAGCTTGCCCTTGTTCTTATCGCCGTTGATAGTGTGCACTCGGTACGCTGGGTGGAGACGGCGTCAGCTTGAGTGGAAGACGAGCTAGAGGAAGCGTGGTCCTTGGCTCTGTAGAACGACAATGACGAGCAGTTGCCGATCAATCGAAAAAGAAGCCTGGGACGGCGACAACCTTAGATCCGTGAGGGGGCAGACTGGTGGAGAGGGTGTGGCAGGTCGTGGTTGGTGACGTGTCGAGGAGGGAGTTGGGCGGGGTCGACGGGCCAACCAATAGAGTTTTTTTTTTGACCGGGGGCCAACCGATAGAGTTGATGTCATTAGGGATGGGTAGGAGGATAGAGATGAGGCCATCCGTTGAGGCGCTGTCAGCTAGGGAGAAGCAATCATGGCATGGTCGACAAAGTGGTCGGGTCCTAGAGTTGGAGAAGGCGGATGCGGTGTTGGGGCTTGGCCGACCTGGAGTGGAGATACGGAGTTGAGGCCGGTGGTGGAGGCCCGTTGTCGTGGAGTAGAGGATAGTCAGCGATGCTAGCATAACGGAGCTCACTGCCGGAGGTGGAGTCGAGGATGACAGTGACAGGTCCTGGAGCGGCGGAGAAAACGTCAGCAACATCCGTCGTGCGTGTGACCAGGTATGTCATGGAGGACAGAAGTGACGACGGGAGGTGGATAACGCCATAGGGAAGAGCTCGATGAGGATGGGGGCCATGCTTCTGCTTCTCATCTCACCGACGAGGTTGAGAATGGAGTTGACCACGAGCTCGACGACGCGTAGGAGATAAGAGGAGCTGGGGAAGTGAAGTGAGGAGAGGGGAAGTAGAGCAAGGAGGTGAGGTGGCCACTATCATGTGGACCTCACAAGTTTTTTTGTATTTCTTTCGGAAATGCTATATACCGGTATACCATCGGGAAGGGTATCGACGGGATACCCTACGTCCACCTATCCCATCCAAATAGGAACGACGCTGACGCTGAGCGCCTAAGCTGTGAGGAGGAGGTGGCCGTCGGTGACTCCGGCGCAGGGAAGAAGTCCCGCTCGGTGAGAGAAGGACGCGGCCACCGGAGACGCGGCCGCCGGCGACGTGGTCGCCAGATTTGCCGCCTGGTGCTCCATCCGCGTGGTCGGCCGGTGCGCCCTCCGCCGGCGCCCCAACTCCGTCACCGGCGACGTGGCCATCGGCGACGTGGTCGCCGGATTGTCGCCGGGAGCTCCAGCACCACCGCCTGCCATCCACGGCGCCGCCGTTAACGCCCACCCTCGGCTCCATCTGCGTGGCCGGCCGGTGCGCCCTCCACCGGCGCTCCAACTCCATCGCGGGCCCTCTCCGGTCGGCGCCTTCGTCGCCGGCCGTCGATCCCGCTGCGAGTCCGGGCCTTCATCCTATCCATCTGCTACTTTGGGGGAGCAAAGAGACAAGATGGTGTGCAAAGAACTTGTTAACTTGGTCATGGCTGGCTGTGGAGTGTGGTAGAATCATCTTCTACGTGGTAAGAGTCATATGATACATGATAGGTATCATATTCTACGTGGTAAGAATCGCATGATACCTGATAGGTATCATTTTCTATGTTGTAAGAATCGTATGATACTTGATAGGTATCATCTGATACCTCTCAAGTATCACATGATACATGGCAGAATCGCATGATACCTGGTAGGTATCACCTGATACCAGTTAGGTATTAGGACCTGATACATCGCAAACATCACCCACCACGTGGTAAGAATCGCATGATACCTGATAGGTATCATTTGATACCTCGCAAGTATCATATGATATGTGGTAGAAACGCAAGTATCACATGATCCTACTAAAGTATCATCTCTGAAACCCATAGGATCTTGTTACTAGACATGATACCTAAGTAGGGTCATGTGGTACTGCATAGGTATCATACATAATGATACTTTGAGGAGTATCATGTGATCCTTCTAGGATATCATTTGTGAAACCTAATGATACTAGACATGATACAGATGAGGATCATGATACCTCCCAGGTATCACATGATCCTCCTAAAGTATCACCTATGAAACCTGGTGAAACCGGACATGATACTAAGGAGGATCATGATACCTCCCAGGTTTAACATGATCCTACTCGAGTATCATTTGATACCTCGCAACTACGCAACTATCATCTTCTACGTGGTAAGAATCGTATGATACCTTACAGGTATCACCTGATAAGTAGCTGGTATCGGGTGATACCTATCAGGTATCATACGATTCTACCACGTATTAGGTATCAGACGATTCCTATCACGTATCAGGCGATACTCGTGAGGTATCATATGATATCTATCAGGTATCGTGCGATTTCTACGACGTATCAGGGTGATATTTGTGAGGTATCAATATGATACCTACTAGATACCAGGAGCTGGGCGTCGAGGTGTCGAGGCATCGTCGCCTGCGGCCATGTCCTCCCCCGTCCACGCTCCACACTGAACCCGAACCTCGTCGCCGGCAGCCGCATCCTCCCCCGTCCACGGTCCACATCGGAGCTCGTCGCCAACGACCGCGTCCTCCGTCGGGAGCTCGTCACCGGCAGCCACGTCCGTCGTCCACGCCTCAGCCGGCGGCTACGTCCTCCACGCTGGAGCTCAATTGCCGGCGCCGCCGCCATCACCACGCAGGATCCTCCGCCGTCCACGCCCCACGCCTGAGCTCGTCGCCGGCGCCGTCTCTGTCACCACGCAGATCCTCCGCCGTCCATGCGACCATGCCCCACGCCGGAGCTCGCCTGCGGCCGCGTCCTCCATGCTGGAGTTCATCGCCGGCGGCCGCGTCCTCCGCGCTGGAGGTCGTCGGCGCCGGCCGCGTCCGCGCCGCCGGCGTTAGCCGCATCTGTGCTGCTTCCACGGTGGCCTGCACTCTCGTGTCTGAGGGAGGTGGACAGGGAGCGATCCCGTTGGGATAGATAGTATCCCAACGGGATACTGGTATATAACAGCCCCCTTTTTTTGTTGATTAGGATGGCACATCAGAGAAATCAACCATCCATTCTGTCATGAGACATAGTTTAACCCGGTTTTATAAGTTGGAAGGCAAATATTTCCGGTATTGCCATAATTAAACTTGACGGAAAGATGAGGGATGTAAAGTGGACTTATTACATTTGACCAATATTACCGAAGGCTTTGGGCCTCTTGGTCCAGTCAAAGGATAAACCCAGAAACGGTAGCCGATGTCACGTTTTCGTCGCCTTCTCGGGCTAATCATCATCATCAGTTCATCACCAGTCGTCGTCAGGGGCTCGGCTCAGGGACACCTGGGCTGCAGCTGGACCCCACAACCATCCTACATCAAGGAAACGTCTCGAGCCACCTCGCCGCGGAAAACCTCCGTACTCCGAGTCCATACACCGATTCACCCCCCAAAACCCCCCAATCCACCGTCGATCGACCAACGGACGGCCCAGATGACTGGATGGACGGTCCCCAGTCCCCACGCGGGCGCCCTCACGTGGAACGCCGTTCTTCCCCCACGGCCTCTTCCTCCCTCCCGTCCGTTCCGTCGCCAACGCTTGACTAGCTGGTGGTTTGGTTGCATTGCGTTGCATCCCCCACGCGCACGCGGCCATCACCACGCCGCCTCCACGGCGGCAACGACAACGACAAGGCTTCCCTGCGAGCGCGAGCGCGAGCCAGCCATCTCGTACTGGCACCCACTCTCTCTCCCTGCCTCTCTGCCAATGGTGAGGCGAGGCCGGGGAGGGCGGTAGCAGCAGCAGCAGCTTCTCGTCGAGTGGCGGCGGCGGCGGCGGCGGAGGCTCGTGGGGGCGGGTGGCGGCGTGCGCGAGGGGCTGGGGATGGGGAGTAGCGGGGAGGCGGTGGCGGAGTGGGGGAAGGAGGGAGAGGGAGGCCTCCGGCATCGGTGGCGGGCGGAGGCGGTGGGGGCCTCGTCGTCGTTCGCGGAGGGGATGGGGGAGTTCGTGCTGAGGTCCATGGACGCCAGGTTCTCCGGATCGGCCGACGCTGATGGGTTCCCTTCCTCTCGGCACCCAGGTTCGTTTTTGGTATTGCTCGATTTTTTTTTCCAGTGCAGTGGGCGCACAAATTTGCACGGGTTTTAGCCGTAAGTATGCTTAAGTGCGTGATCGGAGATATATAGTGCTAAATTTTCGGGAAGGGGGAACTTTCAGGTCGCACAAATTTTCACCAGTTTAAGTATTTTGCCACTTCCAAAGCAAATGTATGATGATATTTGTGATATATATAGCCATTTTAGATGGTTTAAGCTTTATGCATGTTTGAATTCTGAATGCCGATGGGGTGTTCAGGGCAAGTTGGTAGTGTTTAGTTGTTTACTATACTTTAGTGTTGGTGTAAGGATGTTAGGATGAGATATAGCTAACTTACTGATTTACAAGGTTGTTGCTCCATTTCAATTTTGTTCTTACTATAACATGGAGTTTTGGCCTGAGTATTCGTTTCATCACATTACTAAGATTTTGATTTTACAGCTCACGCTAGTCATGTTCTCACTTTCTTACAACACTGGCTAGTCATGTTCTCACTTTATTACAAGACTGGAAGGCTGAATAATTTAATATTATGTGCCTCAGAGTTTATCTTGGCATCTTGCAATCTACTGTTCTCAATTGCATTAGCTCGGAGAATTGTATAAGATATACTCACTATTATTGTTTACCTAAAAAAATAATAATTATTGTTGTAAAACATCTGGGACCTGCAGGTGTTTCACTGAGAAATATTCATACAGTAGATATATACTACTGCATTATATACGCCTATTTTTTGCTAAAAATATAATTGTTGCCAACATTGCAATCTGTTCTGCCACAGGATTTGGACATAGTAAATCCACAACTGCCACTTCGGATTGTTCTAAAGGGCAAGAGCATGTTTTTGTAAGATCATACTCTGATAGGTTGCTCAAGTGTGACCTCACGTTGGATATGCTATCGGAAAATGAGAAGGTTGTTCATATTATGTTATACTATTACACGTTTGGAATTTTTTGCATTCAATATACGATGCAGTATTTTCATGCATGCCAGAAACTTCATGTGACACTGTTCCGTTGTTTGTATTATTGCCAATGTAACAATGGATACTAGTTTCTGCCTGCAGCCTGATATCTAGATGCAATTACCATTCTATATAGTCATCTATCCACAATGAGCTAGTTACAATGGGGCTAGAAATGAACTGACGTTTGATATGCTGTTTAGTGTTTACTACAGTCATGGTGAGACTAGAGCTTGACTTTAGTTGAAATTTGTGAACAGCCAGGAAGCAACACTTGTATCTTCATAGAATGATTCTTGCAAGTTCCAAAAGAACTGATGTTTCTACTTTGTGTTTTACCTATTCATAATTAGGGTCTCATGTGATATTTTACCTACAAAAATGGAAGTTATATGTCAATATGGCATTGAATTCAGCTTGTTTTGTTGGTACCATGTATTTAGCTATTCATTATTATTTTGGATTTCAGATAAAGATAATTGAGAATCTGGTAAAGATCCAGAATGATGGTACACTGGAGGTAGATGTGAAACGTAGTGCTCTTATTGCATCCGAACTTTCAGAGATTGATGCATTCGGTTCTCTGTCTCGTGATATTGTGGAAGCTGCACCTGGATTGAGCAAGTCAGTCCCAAAGTTGAAGATTGTTATTCTTGTAGTTGGAACACGAGGGGATGTCCAGCCATTTATAGCCTTAGCTAAACGACTTCAGGCAAGTGAATTTGCAAACTCCCACTAGAGATCCATTCAAGAGTTCTTGTGGACAATTGATATGCTAGGTCTATTTTGTTAAGTGTGTGCTCAAGATTATTATTCTGATAACTTTAGATGATGTGAACATAACGGCCTGCCTGGCAGTGGTGGTCGAGATTATGAGCAAGACTACACATAACTGAACCATGGCTACAAGTTTATGCTGTCTACCAGCCTTTGAAATGTTTTAGAGGGACAGAGCTACACTACTCTTTACTTATCTACCTTGATATATCTGACTTGGATTGCACTATTTTTACACCCGTAGTATGTTTTTGTGTATTTATTTTTTAAGTGTATATACTCATGATATCTTATGGAATCCTCTTAATTAATAGCAATCATCAAATAACATACTGGATTTACAATATATTTGCAAGCTTGTATTTGCTTCCCCCTTAATAGAAAGGGAAGATTGGTTTTAAAAATATACCACTCAGAGTTATTGGTTCACTTTAATACCATTCGAAGTTACAAACATTTAGTTCTCTACCATTTCCATCAAGTGATGGGCTTCAGATAACTCTTGTACCGAAATACCCTCTGTGTGGATGACAAACTGCTCGTTCGCTGGCAAACTCCACAGAGCCTGCACTTGGAGCGAACTCTAGGTACTGCCAGCCTGCCGCTGCAGTTGATCCCCTGCCGTCGCCACCGTAGTCGACTTCCCTGCCCCATACTTTCTTTCCATCTGCTGCAGTTGACTCCACCATCCCCGCATACAATTCCATGCTGCTGCGGTAGTCCCTGATCGCCACTCGTCGGTGGCGGTGCAATTGATTCCTCACAACTGGTGCAGTTCTAGTTCACCATCCATTGGCGCTGCCACAGTCCCTGACCACCACTCACCGGTGGCATTATTGTCAAATCCATGCCAGCCATGGTCTTGGACCATCAGCCGGCTCCGCTAGTCCCTCATCACCGAGAATGGCTGCTAGCTCGGCTGGCAGGGAGCTGCCAGGAGCAGTGCATCGGCCTGAGTTCAAATCCTTTCAAACGCAGGTTGTCTCACCATTTTCTTGTCAATCAATAATGGATGATGAGTTAATCCTTACTCCTCATTACTCCAACAAGTCCCTCATCACTATCCGCTGCCGCAGTCGATTTACCTGCTCATGCAACCAGTTCCATGCTGATAGCACAGTCCCCGAGCAGATGGCGGTTATGGGAGCCGTTAGCAAGGCTAGAGATGGCAAGATTGGATCAATCCAGGATGATGTAGAGTAGACTGAGTGCTTAATGATTCAAGGGCAGTTTTGTCTTTTCCCATCTGTTGTTCAGTCCAAAAAATATGAAAAATGGGTAAAAGTAACGGAAGGGCGACAAAATGCTAGATATCTAAATAGTGCAAAAATTGGATGTTATTAAGTGTACCTGTCACATGTGACTTTGGACTGTATATTTCTAAAGTTGGTATCTTTCAGTTTCACCAAACCAATTTTCCCTAATAGAAATTTTGGCATTTCCTGCAGGAGTTTGGTCACTATGTTAGATTGGCAACTCACGCCAATTTCCGTACCTTTGTGAAGTCAGCTGGTATTGATTTTTACCCGTTGGGTGGTGATCCTCGCATATTGGCTCAGTGTATGATTTGCTGTCTCCTGCTTTTATAGATTGTATAAATACTGCTATGCCTCCAGGAATGGAAAATTTTATACACCATATGTTTTTCTTTTCTTATTCTGAATTAATCTTGTCACCTGCCTTGCTCAAAATATATGACTGTTTACTCATAAGGCTGCATTTGCTTATTTTGGTAGACTTGATTGTCCACAAAAATGAATTTGTTAAAATAACATTGCCCCGTCATAATCCTGTTATGCCATTTTGCTAATGATGAAGCATAATGGTTTTCACAAGTTATATAACAGTGCTTATGAGTTATTTATTGAACGGAGTTTTTATAAATATGTTTGTACTATACTTTTGATTTGACAAAGGGCATTTTCAACTGCAGATATGACAAAAAACAAAGGATTTTGCCTGGCTGGACCCACAGAAATTTCTGTTCAAAGAAAGCAGCTTAAGGAAATAATTTTCTCTGTTCTACCTGCATGCACAGAACCTGATTTGGACACTGGATTACCTTTTAGAGCTCAGGCAATAATTGCAAATCCTCCTGCTTTAGGTGGGTTTTGCTGTTATGACACCACTCTATTCTCTTTACCAAAGGTTAATTATAAGTTTTTTTTATAATATTTGTTGATTTAGCATGTTCTTTTAGTAAATCTTATTGAGTTGTGCATGCCACAATATGCACTTTGTAAGAAAGATAGAGTTGTATTTAGTGATACTTTTAGCTGTTGGATGCTTTCTTCCTATAAATGTGGAAATTTATAATCTCTCAAGAAAATCCATTATCGCACCTGCATTAATTATGTACTCCCTCCGTTCCACATTATAAGGCATTTTGGCCTCTCCATCGTTCATCTAGATTCACTAACATCCATATGAATTTGGACACATATATGAAGCACATACTTGAATCTAATTTGGACACATATATGAAGCACATACTTGAATCCATGCATGAACCTATGCAAAACCCAAAACGTCTTAATGTGAAACAGAAGAAGTACTAGATAGATAGGACTATTTTGCACATCAAATTCTGTTAGCTTCTGACTTCATATTTTTGTTTTCTGAGTCATTAAAACTACTTAGTATTTGGCATTCAATTGAGGCGATGGATCTACTGCCGAGGTTTTGACTTGTTGAAAGCCTTATCTCTCCCATTTCATCAAGTATGCTTGCCTTTACCCTGAGGCCTTCAACATTTGCTATGAATGCAACAGTTAAAGAGTACCACCATGTAAACTTTCTTAAACCACTGTCAATACGGTAAAATGAACACGCGCTACTTGCTCACATACTAAAGTTTTGGCCAGCTTTTATCCCTTTAAAAAATTAACAAAGCATCAACTTGACTGGTCAATGGTCATGCATCCATTAACTTTGAAAGGCAAAGCAATTGCTTGGTCTTATGCCAAAATACTGTAATCATAGGACTTGTAAATATTACGATACTAATATTGATATACCAGTGTACTGTGTTATATTCTTCTAACAAATTATATCACTTCAGGACATCTACATATTGCAGAGGCACTTGGGGTACCCCTGCACATCTTCTTCACTTTTCCATGGACGTAAGTCTGTACTATCTCCTTGCCAGCATAAAAACATTTTATAATTTTCCTATCATCATGGCTATCCCTGTTAAGATTTTTGTGTCGTTCCTTTTCATGTCCCACTTGCTATTGATTGTGCTAGAAACTTTTACTAAGAACACCTTTGACACTGCTCGATAAATTTCTTTAGTGATGCTAGACTAATATCCTGAATATAGTATGAAACAAAGGAAACAGTACTCAAGTAATTCTAACGGAAACTCTACCAAATAGTTATAGTACAAAAACAACAGAACTAGTACTCGAAATTCTAATGTAAACTCTACCAAATAGTGAGCTGCGAGGACTCTTCATTTGGGTTATGAAAAGTGCAAAGTAAAAATTGTCTTCATAAAACATTGGATGTATAACAGTATAATTCACATTAGATGAACTGCTCACATGCATAAACACGTGGGCAGAGGATGCACTCCTACATATCCATGTAGGTTATCCTCAATCTTTTGAAGTGAGGATAGGAGCTGGATGGCAGGACCTACGATCACTATGACTGATTCCTTTTTTATTTGAGAAGATTTATGGTGTACTCTTTGTGTAAGGTTGATATATATCCTTTTTTTCTAACTCCCAATATTTGTAGGCAGGCCAACTAATGAGTTCCCTCATCCATTGGCACGAATGCCTCAGAGTGCAACTTACAGGGTACAACCTCTACCTTTTTCACAGTTGTGCAGCCACAATTTAGATATGTTATTTTCCATTATATGTATATAACAGTCGAATTGATCTGTCTTGATTTTTTAAAAATGAATCAGATTCTGACATGCTTACCTCTCACATTCAGCTATCCTATCTGATTTTGGATTTAGTAATTTGGTGGGGCACCAGGGGATTCATAAATGAGTTCAGGAAGAAGTTAAAATTGGCCCCTATTGCCTATTTCAGCACATATCATGGATCTATATCACACTTACCTACTGGATACATGTGGAGCCCTCATCTAATGCCGAAGCCAAATGGTATCCTTATATAAACTTTTTTCTAAAATTTCATGATACAACTTATCTGTTAGTGCATAATTGAGCTTCAACATGAAATGCACATCATTTTTTTTGTCTCATGTATATGGTAGATATATTTTCTTCCTTATGGTGTAAACATAAATCCAAGTAATTAGGTATCCTAGCCCATTACAATAAAGTGATAGGACCCTCTTGACAGGGTCCATTTTTTGTGCATGTGAGGGTAGCTGACCATATATATAGATATGGATGGCAGCATGGTTAGAAACACTAATATATGCCCCCCCTCCCCCCCCCACACACACACAAAAAGAAATACTAGCGTATGTATTTTTTTTTTGTTTCGCAAATATCATGATAACATTTATCCCCATTGACCTATGTGCGCTTTGGACCCCTACAACATATTTTCTGCATCAAGCAACTCAGTCTGCAGATGTAAAACTTACTTAGCTTTTACAAAATGAATCATCATCATGCTCGTTTATAATTATACCACCATGACCTGTTTGTTGATTTTCATGCCTTACAAATATCTTAGGATCTTATTGTGTGCATGTTTTTTCATCTACAGATTGGGGTCCTCTCGTGGATGTTGTGGGATATTGCTTCTTAAATCTTGGAACAAAGTATCAACCACCGCAAGAGCTTTCTCAGTGGCTTCAACAGGGGCCAAAACCAATATATATTGGTTTTGGTAGCATGGTATGATCCCTATGTGAAAAATGAGTAGAAGACTGTTCAATAACCTAGTGTTTTGAATACTATAATTTCAATAAGTATGACAACAATATTTTCATATAAAAACTAACCATAAGAATACCTTTTGTATTCTCATTCCACCATGCAAGTTGCATCCCCCTTGTTTGTTTTTCTGAACGGCAATTTTTTTTCATCCATCTAATCCTTTGATAACTTGCAATATGCCAATGGAAGTTTTCCTAATACATCTGAACTGAATCATGTTATTTTGGCTACATAAATAATAGATAGATCTTCTTAGATTGTGAAAATTAGATACTCAGAAGTTTTCAGCCTTAAACTCACAGCCCTTTGAGACATCTATGATGGGATTGATATGAGAATTATTTCCTCTTATGTTCCGTTATGAGAACTGTATAGTTCTGCTAATGTGGTTTTTGTTGTGTTTGAAGCCTCTTGGTGATGAAAAAAAAGTCACTTCTGTCATTCTGGACGCACTAAGAGAAACAGGACAAAGAGGAATCATTAGTCGGGGTTGGGGAGATCTTGGAAGTTGTAAGTTGTTTCTGAATTCTAATTGTGCTTCTTTTCAATCTTTACAATGTGCGTACTATCTCTTGATGTAGTTATTCTGGAGCATGTGTGTACTAGGTAGTAGATTTCAAACATGCGGGCATTGTTCTGTAGCAACCTATTTTAAATCTGGTAGACTGTCATTTCTTGTAGCTCTTGACTAAATATGGTTGTTCTGTAGCAACCTATTTTAAATCTGGTAGACTGTCATTTCTTGTAGCTCTTGACTAAATATGGTTAGAGAAGATTAAATTTGGTCTGACTTTTGTTCTGTTTAATGTTGGGATTGACATCTGATGGACACAGAATAACGAACTAACCTACCTTGTACATTTATGAATGCAACCTGCAATTGCAGTTTCAGAAGTTCCAGTTGATGTCTTCATTTTGGAGGATTGCCCTCACGACTGGCTGTTTCCTCGCTGTGCTGCAGTGGTTAGTTTTATATTGCAACACCACCATTTAGAAGACTGCCTTTCCTCTCTTTTTTTCTTTTTTCTAACCATGATTTTTTCACCGAGTTGTATACACCATTATAGAATTATTTAATCTTTATTTTAAAATAAAACAATTAAATGCTACCTCCAATATGCAGTGATATATTGTGTGGTATCACAGAATACGCTGGTACGAGCAAACAATGTGGTAGCTGTATTTATAATATGGTCGAAAGCGTCACAATGTGTAATTTTTTAAACGAATGTTACCATATGGTATCAAGCATCAATAGAATGAAAACTTTTGCTCAGAGTAACTATAAATTTCGTTAACGTGAATCTTGTGATGTTCAATAGTAGTGCATTATGTTCCCGAATATGTTACTTATCAGGTTATATGTTTGTTTATTAGGTACATCATGGTGGGGCTGGTACCACAGCCGCGGGGCTTGTAGCTGGGGTAAGCAACTAGTCTCTTTACAAACTGAAATGATATTTCAATACCGATGGAGGTTGGATTAATATTGGAGCCTTCGAATGTGATATTTTCATGTTTTTAGCAGAAAACATGTCACTTGATTACAAAACAAAACCAGGGCCTTTTCAGCCCTCCATCCATATGAAAAATGTTATCCTTGTATTCATAGTTTCCTCAATATACAAGATCTTATTAAATATGCATAAAATGTCATATATTTTCCTTCACAATAACTATCGTCAGTATTTCTCCATGTCGTTTCTTATTTCTTTACTCTTAACAGTGCCCAACTACCATAGTGCCATTTTTTGGAGATCAATTCTTCTGGGGTGAGAGAATTCATGCACAAGGTGTTGGCCCTGCACCTATTCCTATAGCAGAACTTACTGTCGAGGCACTTTCAAATGCTATAAGATTCATGCTTGATCCTGAGGTAGTACTGTTTCTATGCTTCCATTTTATTTTATGTTTATAATCTTTTGTGTTTATTTCCTCAAGAGCTTGGAGCGGACTTCCCTCCAAACTGACACTCCCTCCATTCTCTTTTATTTGACGTTGGTTAGTTCAATTTTGAACTATCCAACGTAAAAAAAAAAAGAGAAACAAACAGAGGGAGTAAAAGAGTACATTAGGAGTCCAAACAATTGCTAAACTTCACGTTCACTACAAAATTGTGGCATAACTTTTGAGATACTAGGAGATAGTATTGACAAAGGCACCCCTGACAACACTCGGGGCATGCTTTGCCAGGTTGACATGAAAAGAAATAAACGATTTATTACCTCTGCATTCAAGTAGGTGTATGCTCATTTGTCATGTAGGACAGTAAAAGTATGCTGTTATCTCGTGAAGTCGCTGCATAAATGAATGGTAGTGAGCAAATGCATGTCTGTGTTTGTTAGTTAACCCTTTTCTTGGCTCCTTGCTGAAGGTAAAATCACGAACAATGGAACTGGCAATAGCAATTGGGAATGAAGATGGCGTGGCAGCCGCAGTAGACTCATTTCATCGACATCTCCCTGCCGAACTTCCGCTTGCCCCACCACCCACAGATGTAAAGGAAGAACAGCTAGACTTTTTTCAATGGTTTTCACAAGCCCTTGAGAAGTGTTGCTTCCCATTCAATCCTTAGCTGTCCATAGGTTAGATAGAGGTTCAATTTATTTATTGCTTATTTATTTGTGTGGTTACAAGTCAAAAATAATGTCTTGTAAAAGACTGCCGTAGACTGTAGTGAAATAAATATTCGGTCAATATATATTGCATTGATCAGTAACTTATTTTCACTTTTACATTGTGAATATCTAAAAAAAAAGGATCCGATGTTTTGGTTTTGCTGTACCAAACTTCAATTGAATCCCCATTACATTGCAGGATACGTTTTAGACAATGGAAAAATTTGGGACATACTGAAAAACTTTGTTTTGTTTCATTTAAAATGTTACTCCCACCGTCTCACAATATAAGGGATTTTGAGTTTTTGATTGCAACGTTTGACCACTCGTTTTATTCAATTTTATTTTGCAAATATAAAAAACGAAAAGTTGTGCTTAAAGTACTGTAGATAATAAAGTAAGTCACAAATAAAATAAATAATAATTTTAAAATTTGTTGAATAAGACAAGTGGTCAAAACGTTACAAGCAAAAACTTAAAATCCCTTATATTATGGGACGGAGGGAGTATTCATTTGAAAAGGTAAAAAGAAGAACATAGCAACTGAGGCAGTGAGGCTAAGGTGAAAGTCCTTTTCACTAATCCCTCTCAAGCTCGGGACGGGAGATCTCCATTGTCTCCAATGCGTAGGCCACACCATCGCTTCGGAGCGTGGCAAAGGGTGCTACAGTTCTCCTAGAACCTCCACGGGTTAAATTCAGTGATCAGGATCCTCTGCAATCGACTACGGAGAAACTTTCACAAATAGTCAGATTTTAAGAATTTATAGTTGTAGGCCGAGTTTAGTTTAAACTTTTTTTTTCAAACTTCCAACTTTTCCATCACATCAGAACTTTCCTACACACATAAACTTCCAACTTTTCTGTCACATCATTTCAATTTTAACCAAACTTTTAATTTTAGCATGAACTAAACACACCCGTAGTATCAAATTCAGAAAATCGAAAAACTAGCTTTTAGATTATTTCTTATCAACCGCTTATCCCAATTTTAAGCTTCTCCAGACTTTGGGCGCGCTCTCAACGCTCACGTCGTATCACGTGCCATCCCGCGTCTCCCTCCTCCCAAGCAAAGCCCCCCGGTGGAGTCCACAGTCGCAGGCCGGCAGGCAGGTACGCACCCACCCGCAAATCCGCACCTCCCCACCCCAACTCTCCTCCCAAACCCAGCACGCACTCCCGCGAGATCTCTCTCCGCCGCGCCACCGACGCGCCAGATCCACCACCGCCACCGCCATGTCGCACAACCACGGCGACACGATCCCGCTCCACCCGTCGTCGGCGCAGTCCGACATGGACGAGATCGAGAGCCTCATCTACGCGGCGCCCTCCGCCACCGTCCTCCCGGCGCGGCCGCCGTCCCCGCCGCGCGCCTCCATCCCGGTCTCCACCTCCCCGGCCCCGCTCCCGGCCCCCGCCAAGCCCTCCCTCCCCGGCGCGTCCGTCCCCATCATCGTGCCCCAGGCGCCGCCCGCTTCCGTCTCCGTCCCCATCGCCTCCGACGGCTTCGGCCCCCCGCCCAACACGCTCACCGAGCCCGTGTGGGACACCGTCAAGCGCGACCTCGCCCGCATCGTCAGCAACCTCAAGCTCGTCGTCTTCCCCAACCCCTACCGCGAGGACCCCGGCAAGGCGCTCAGGGATTGGGATCTCTGGGGGCCCTTCTTCTTCATCGTTTTCCTCGGCCTCACACTCTCCTGGTCCGCCTCCGTCAAGAAGGTACCTACTCTCCTTCGACAACCAGATCCGCTGGCTGATTGACTTTGTATGGATCTGGAAATGCTGGTGTTGCCTGCGAAGTATTCGATCTCTTAGGTTTCATGATGCTACGCGTATTATAATGTAGATTGGACTATACATTATTGAACCAGATGATACATTCGATGTTCAAGGCAAATATCGGTTCTAACCATTCATATGGAAGCTCTGCTTTAATATTTACAATAGTTGAATAGGTACTGGGTTCATGGTGATAGTAGAGCAATCACTTGCAAGTCACAGTGCTGTGTCCGATTAATTGTATCGTTTTGTCTGCTCAGCTAAGGTTAAATGCTAGGCATGGCTTAAATGGTCTGATTGCTTAAGTGTGGCTACTTAGTTCTACCTCCGATAGTCATTTCTAAGGCAAGAATATCGTTAAATGAACTGATTGTATACTGGTTATGCAGAACTTTGACAATTTGGGATTTTGGGTACAATTTATATTTTCTATTCCGCAATATGGTAGCATACTGGATCGTTACCTAACATCTATGTTGTCTTTCAACATACTAGGTCGTTGTCAATATCCAAATGTCTAACTTGATATGAATAGGAAAAGTGTCATAGCAAGTAAACTAATGTAGGTGCGGAGATATGATCGTTGTTGATTAGAGTCTGGTAACCTGCATTAATTATTTTGGTAATTACTGATAGTGGGTGGGCATCTAGAAGAAACCAAAATGCAACACTTCTCATTCAGAGAATTCAAGAACTGATGATGCATTGGTGGGGAGCTGTCTAGATGTTTGATTCGCCATATGGAAGAAATCATAATGGTTTAATGATCTCCTCGTGTATTTGTTTGCCCCATTCAATCACCACAGTTTGAAACTGACCAAATTATTTTGTTTTGGGGGTTTCAGTTATTTTAATCTCTCTGTTGACATAGCATTATGCAGTTTTCTTCTCGACAACACACCCTATGTCCTGATAGTTGTCCATTTGTGGATTATTCCATAGCTTTAATTCTGTTATGCTGATTTCTGTGCTGTTTGTCTTTGTAGTCTGAAGTATTTGCTGTTGCATTCGCTGTCCTAGCAGCTGGGGCTATAATTCTTACGCTAAATGTCTTGCTTCTGGTAAGATCTCTCCCCCTCAGTGAATGCCTGCCTTCAATTTGCAACTCTGCAGAAATAGTCATGTGATAATGTTGTAGTGTCTTGTAATGATTTTTGTCAATGTTTCCCTACAGGGTGGGCACATTATCTTCTTCCAGAGCCTCAGTCTTCTTGGCTACTGTCTGTTTCCTCTGGATGTTGGAGCTCTAGTTTGCATGCTGAAGGACAATGTCATACTAAAGATCATCGTAGTGACCGTCACATTGGCATGGAGTTCCTGGGCTGCATATCCATTCATGAGTGCTGCAGTTAACCCAAGGAGAAAGGCTCTGGCCCTGTATCCCGTCTTCCTCATGTATATTTCAGTTGGTTTCCTCATAATTGCCATAGACTAATGGTGGGCTGAACTTGTAGTCAATACCTAAACCGCTGAGATTTTCCTCATTGAACCACCAGAATACATACAGGTTTGGGCAGAGAATACGCCCCCTTAAGAATTCTTCTCTGATTGCATTGTCGATTTTGTTTTTTAAAGGAGGCGTGCATAAGGCTGTAAGATTAGTGGAAATCTATGTGTTGTAAAGGGCTTCTCGTACTTTGGACCACTCAATTGACTGTCATTTTCCCCTCTACTATACGATGTTCAAAGTCTATTGAAGCTAGATAATAACTCCTGCAGTAGTATTTCTATTGTGGTCTGTGGAACCGAAACGCAGAGGATACGGCTCCTCTGTTTCTGCATGTTTTTCTTTTTGGAGATGTGCCATTATGGTTTCATTTTAGGTTGTCATATCTGATCTTAATTTTTGTTAGGCAAACTTTAAAAAAACAGATTTTGTGATTCTGTCTGATACATCATTTGATTTATTTGAGTATATGTTACATGATGATTGTGCCATCAAATTTATATTCTAGACTACGAAAGGGCCTGTAGCCTAGTGGTTATAAAGAGCCTCAGTAACACCGGCTCTGTGCTTTTAGTGGTAGGCGACATACCCAGGGAGGCGCCTGTGATGACTTTGTTAATCTTGTCGGCGCAGTCTTTGAAGATGCTTATAGGGGTAGGCTTTGCATGCGTGCGTTTATAGGGGTGAGTGTATGCGTTGTACTGTGTAATTCTAAAAAAAAATTATATTCCAGACTGAAATAAAATTTGTAACTGACAGCCTGTTTGTCGAATTATTTAAGGCTCGTCGCGGCGTGAAGCCGATGGCTCGATCAATACAGGCTTTACTGTAGAAGAACGCCATGATATCATTAACAGCAGCAAATCAGCAGAAGCACTGCTGATCTTCTAGCACGAAATCAATTATTAACTGTGTTCCTTCCCTTCTTTCCTAACTCACCTATCTCCTTTTTTCACACGCACGTTTTTTAAACTGTTAAACGGTATATTTGTTTTAAAGTTTTCTAAAAAAAGTTACTTTAAAAGTTATATTAATCTATTTTTTCAATTTTTTAGGGTAATATTTAATTAATCTCGCTCTAATCGCTTGCTTTGTTTTTAATGTTAGGGAATCTGGCCTCCCGCAGCCGATTAAGTTTATTGTGGTAAAACCAGCCCACCCAAATTTAAGTTATAGACTTCACATAAATAGTATTTATGGTTAATTTTTTAGTGGCAAATGATGTATTCATCGGTAGTGATTTCGTAAATCTTAAAATATATCTGTCCGGTTTTCTAGAGATATTTTTATAGGATAAAATGTGCTCTATATTCATAGATCGTACGTACGCGATGAGCGCATACGTTTATACGTTTTATTTTTTTTAAAAAAATCATCGACTTTCCGAGGAGATCCATCTACTTACGTCAATTTTAGCAAATGTTCCTGCTCCGTGATTTGGCGGCATTGGCTGCCGGTGTCGCGGTCTCCCGAGTTAATCCAAGCGGGTGCTATGCTGTCTCCTCCTCTTCCGTGCGTATTGCGGACTCCCCAAATCTGACCCACCCTGCCACTGCATCCACCCCTCCACTTCTCCTTCTCCTGCGCCGCCTCATCTTATCTCGCCAATCCCCCTTCGTCGCGCGCGCAAGGCTAAACCCTAGCTCCTCCGCGGCTCCGCCCCCACCGCCTAAACCCTAGTTCGGAGGTACCCTTCGCGGTCCTCCTCTCCTGTTTGGCTCATCGATTCTACGGTTCGATTGGTTCGGTGGATCGATTAATTCGTTCGTTTGCTTTGCGTGGGTGGGTTTTTGATTGGGTGTGTGTGCGTGTGGTCAGAGTTGCGTGCGGGCGTGGTGCGGGAGGATGGCCGAGCCCTCCAAGGTGATCCACATACGGAACGTCGGGCATGAGATCTCCGAGGTGAAGAGATGCTGGCGCTTTTGCAGTTCATGAGCTGCTTGTCGGAGTACGATTTTTTTTTTGATATTTTCTGTGGTCTTTCTGTTGCATACAGAGCGAACTGCTCCAGGTGGTGCAGCCGTTCGGCACTGTCGCCAAGCTCGTCATGCTGCGTGCTAAGAACCAGGTTTGATCTCGGCTTCTACTTTTTTTTTTTCTGTTTGAGTTGTTATAAATGGACATGCGTGGTTGTAATGTGGTTGTGCTGCTGTTAAAGGCTCTCGTCCAGATGGAGGATTTAGCTTCTGCTGTGAATGTGATCCAATACTACAATACAATTCAACCCAGTGTAAGGTAAGCTTGTTCTTAGACCAGGTGTTGTTGCATCCCAAGGGCATCTCTTCTGGTATAATAGTATTATTTTGACTTTTTGTTAGAATAATTGTTCGGACAAGCTATGTTTGTTGGGGGAAAAACAGCCATTTCTTAAGACTGCTTATAGATCAGCTTCACTGAATATAGGTGCTAATGACTTCTGTTTATATATTTTCTTTTGAAGCTGTTGCACTTATCTGCTATAGGAAAGAGTTGTGCCATTTGTATGTTGCATATGATAATATGATGGTGAAGTTTCATTGTTTCCCATAATTTTGTTATGTTTTCTTTGATAATATAGATACAGATATGATACTCATATTATTATGTAATTTTAAATGTGCTTTTATGCCATATATTAGGGGAAGAAATGTTTACTTGCAATATTCATCCCACCAAGAATTGACTACTGATCAGAGCTCTCATGGACGAAATCCTGATCAGGTATGCTTTCATGATTGTGGACTTTGAGTTTTCCCTCTATTCTAGAGTTTAGTTTTGTTTGGAGTGATGGTTTGTTCTTCTATGATATACGATATTGTAATAATAAGTTTTATTATACCAACCTAACAGAGAATGAGTTTCTGTTACAAGAAAAATACATGGAGAACTTTATCAGTTATTACTGGTGCAAGAAAAATGTGCCTTCTCTTATAACAGTAATCAATCCTTAGCATGCTCCAAGGTTTTTGGCTATAAGCTGGAAGACTAAGTTCTCATAACTGTATGATTGTCAGTTTTTGTTGGCAAGGTGTATATTTCAGGCATTGACACATGGGATGCAGGATAAGGCTTTTATTTAGTGTAGCTGCTAGATACAGTTTTCTCTTGTTTTACCACCTAGCATGTGATAGTCTTCACATATTACAAAAAGAAAAAAAACATTTTTGTCAAAACATCTTGATTTCAATAGCATTATTATTTTCCATGTACCTATTCATTTGTCCCCACTGATTGATTAGTTTGCATTCCTTCTATCTCTCTGCTTTCTCTTCTGTTCCAACTAGATGTGCCTATTCTTCTTTATTCATTCTTCTATCTCTCTCCTCTTTTCTTTCTCGGTACTCGTCTGCTGCTGGGCCTCAGGAAGAACCTAACCGAATTCTGTTAGTAACCATTCATCATATGCTTTACCCTATAACCATTGAAGTGCTTCATCAAGTGTTTTCTCCCTATGGATTTGTGGAGAAGATAGTCACATTTCAAAAGTCAGCCGGTCAGATTCTTTCTACCTCTCATTCTCACTCTATTCTTGCATTTAATGCAGTGTTTTCCTTGCCAGATAGCATGCAGATTATGAGGCGTATTTCATAGTTCTCTCAACTGCATAGTCGTTCAAAAAAAATTAAATTATTTATAATATTCACAGCCATGTTTTTAGTGCATTTTTTTTTGCTGGAATGACGATATGTTTACTACATGCTGAATTAAAAGACTTGTTTGCTATGGTGATCTTTTTTGGTGGTGCAGGCTTTCAAACCCTCATACAATATCAGTCACGTCAAAGTGCAATACAAGCTTATGGTGCTTTACATGTAGGTTTCCTGTTCAATATACAGCTTATGGTGCTTTACATGTAGGTTTCCTGTTCATTTCTTATGCTGCTTTTAAACTCACTCTTTTGGAAAATAACATAATCTCAGGGACGGAACATATATGATGGTTGCTGCCAGCTAGACATTCAATATTCTAAGTAAGGCCTGTAGCAATTGCTACACCATATACTTAGTTTTCACACTTAGCTCTCCTGAATCTAACTTGTTCTGTTGAATCTGCAGTCTCAGCGAATTGCAAGTTCACTACAACAACGATAGATCTAGGTATCAGATACCTAATTTATAACTGCAATATTGTTTTGTTCATTGTCAATTTTCTATGGAGCTTGAAAATTCAACTCATTTTGTTTTCCTTGTTCAGAGATTTCACAAATCCATCTTTGCCTACAGAACAACGCTCAAGATCATCTCAGGTATGTCCTCAACTCATTTTGTTCTATTGTTATTTTATATTATCTGTTTACTTTCAATTATTGTTATGTGGACAATTCGATCTGCTATGCTGAAGTATCTCACCTCCATTGTTTCTGTTTGGAACAGCCTAGTTATAATGATCCAAGCAGTTTGTTTGGTTTCCAGCAACCTGGAGGTAAGACATTCCACTGTTCCTTGATTTGTTTGTTATCCATTTTTTCTATATTTGATAAAACATGTTTAACTTATTTCTTTTGATCGTCTCTCTGCTGTACACAGATCCGTATGCACAGGTATGTATTATGAATCCTTAAACCCTGCAGATAATAGCCGCGTTTAGTTTTTACTGCTTCTATCTATGCTTGTCTTAGGTTAGCATGGACATCTCATACAAAGCATCTGCTGCACTTTGTTATTTTAATATTTCTCCATACCAGATGAGTAAGGCAGCAATGATCGCTGCTGCTTTTGGTGGAACATTGCCTCCTGGAGTGTCTGGCATCAATGACCGTTGCACACTTCTAGTTAGCAATCTGAACACTG
The DNA here is from genome assembly GCF_034140825.1 of Oryza sativa Japonica Group. Taxonomy (NCBI): domain Eukaryota; kingdom Viridiplantae; phylum Streptophyta; class Magnoliopsida; order Poales; family Poaceae; genus Oryza; species Oryza sativa. The sequence continues at coordinate 38,211,508 of NC_089035.1, forward strand.
ATGTAAGATTTCACTAGCTATAAACTCTCCCAAATTCACTTTACCAATATCTTAGTTTTATGGGTTAATCCTTCCATGCAGAAAATTGATGAGGATAAGCTCTTCAACCTTTTCTCAATGTATGGGAATATCGTGCGTATCAAGATACTCAAAAATAAACCAGATCATGCCCTCATCCAGATGGCTGACGGGCTTCAGGCTGAGCTTGCTGTACTGTATTTAAAGGTGCTTCTTGGTCACACATTCTTTTATTCTGGACACTCTCTTGTGTGTGTGTGTGTGTGTGTGTGTGTGTGTGTGTGTGTGTGTGTGTGTGTGTGTGTGTGGATGTTGCTGCGTATCACGCTCTGTTCTAATGGCATTTCCTATCCAGGGAGCAATGCTATTCGGAAAGAAGCTTGAAGTGAACTACTCCAAGTACCCAACCGTTACTGCTGATCCAGATGCACGTGACTACTCAACTTCTCACCTCAACAGATTTAACAGCAATGTGGTGAAGAACTACCGCCACTGTTGCGCCCCAACCAAGATGATCCACATCTCAGCGCTTCCACAGGACATAACTGAAGATACCATCCATTCCCTTGTTGGTGAGCATGGGACTATCGCCAACTCAAGACTGTTCGAGACGAACGGCAAAACGCAGGCCCTTGTGCTGTTTGAAAGCGTGGAAGAGGCAACAGAGGCGCTCGTGGAGAAGCACGCAAGCAAGCTGGACCGAACCAACATCAGGATTTCCTTCTCACAGATGCAGAATATATAGTTCTTTCCTGGGAATTGTGAGGAGCCAAAGCTATAAGCTTACCTTAACTTTTGGATTTCGTGCACTTAGCTTGCATGAACCGATATATGTTTCACCTTTGCCCAAAAAGTGGTGTGAACTGTCTTTCATGTATGGATGGATGGATCAGTTAAACCCGTGTTCTCTGTTATGTGATGCCCCCTCTTATGCAATTCAGCATGGATATGTTAAACCTGTGCTCATATGCCCTAAAAATGGTGTACACTTTCTTAATGAATATATATCACTGCAGTGGTTTGACGATCGAAAGGATTGGATGCAAGCGCCCTCCATTGATAAAACAAAGAAATGCTCTCACATGGTATAATCAACTCTACGTAATACGAGGTCGACATGATGTTATACATGATATTGTTACAAATGAATTTAATCAGTTGCACTTGCACTAGGGACGTTAACATTTCAGACCAGTCAGCAACCAAAGAGTAGCGCGGCATGTGACACACAACCAATACTATTCCTGAGCATCGATATGGTGCTTCCGCCACCTTCTGTAATGCCACGAGCCTAAGATGGCTCGATCAATCTCACGCCGTGTTCTCCTCTCCAGCCTCCACATTTTGACACAACAGAAACGAAGATGAACAGAGCAATGGTCAGAGCACCAGAGTCACACCGATTCCACACATAACACGATCTGCTTGAGGAGCATGTGCATATTAGTAAACATGAAAACAAGAATTGCTGGGGCTAATTGCTGAGAGATTAATAACCCACCGTGTTGAGCACTTGAGCTCTCGTATGACATTATGTCATTATTCTATTTAGACGGATATTCTGGCTCTTCCTTGGGGTGGGTTCAAGGGACGCGATCACCTGTGGCATAGTCATTCCTCCAGAAACAATTATTTCTGAATGATGCAGAAAGAAAAGAAAAACACTGTATTAGAAATTTAGAATTACATGGGTCGATTGACTTCAGGAAGGTTTTATCATCCACTCTATGCAGAGAGAAATTAAGCACAGGAGAAACCAGTAAAATAGCACATGATCATGCAATATTGCAGTAGGAGATAGTACATAAGCAAGATAGGAGAACCAACCGATTCCTTCTCGAATGGATAAATTTGGTCTTATTATCTCCTCAGAGTTCACCAGAAATATGTCACCAATGTAAAGATGATTTGTTGGCACATAAACGCTGCACAGTTCTTCGTCGCCTTTGTCAGTCTGCCATAGAACACAAACAAGACTAACATAAGAACAAGCACAGTTGCACCTATTACGGATCATACATGGCATGGCATGTCTATGACGAAGCACCTCAATAACAGATTTTTGTTAATCTAACTCATATTTATTCCATATAGAACCCTACATGAATTACCTGAAGAACAACAGTTGATGTTATAAATCCAAATGCATATTCACCAATACGTGGATGACGAATTATCGCAACTTCTTTAAAAGCTGTTGTGTTTTGATCTGCCAAACAAGATGATTTTATGAGGTAAGTTCATTTGTCCAATGTGGCTGATGATAGTGTCAATGTGTCATGAATATATTTGTGTATGGAAGTATACCTGGTGAAATGGCAGTGCTGACTTGCTTTGATGCAGAGTATATGTGCCGAACAAATGGCATTTTCTTTATAAACCATTCTCCAACCCAAAAGATGGTTGAACCCACCCATGAGGAAACAAATATTCCAACCAGAAAAATGAATACCAGAGAAGTCAGAAAACCAAGACCTGCAGTGTGCCAACAATAATAAGCACTTGCCACAAACATAAAATGGATTTGGTGGTAAAGAGAAATAATATCAGACATACGATTCATCTTTAGCAAACTATCACTGCAGTAGAGGATCTTAAATCAAGAATAATTTTCACAAATTAATGATAAAACAAAAAGAAAATAGTTGCTAATACCACCAATATTAGTCTCACTCTCTCATCAGTTTAATTTGCACACAGAGCTTGAATTTCAAAGTGTCAGTACATGTTTTCACACATGTGTGCAAGAAGAAAATTAGGAAGTTCAAAGTAGAAAATGTGAGGCTAAATTGAAAACCACAATTACCAAATATGTCGATCCCAAGTTTTGCATATAGTGGGCTGAAAAAGCCATCAACAAATTGAATAAACCACCATGTGATGAAGAACGTGACAGCAACAGGAAACAGAACGACGCTGCAAAAAAAAAAAGGGAAGAAGAACAATGCATGATTTTTTACTTTTTGTTTGGTAACATGCTTAACTTGGTTCCTGTCAAAGATGTACCATCCAGTCATAAATTTTCTTGACACCCAACTTTGAAGAACAGCGCAGCATGCCTGCACAAAACACACCAAACTAAGAATGAAATAAATACATGAAATTTTAAGAAGTGCATAAAACTCATTCCTATTGAACACAACTGTTTTTGCAAATTTATGACAAAAATGCAAACAACACTAAGAGATTAGACCAAGGTTCATCTGATTATGATATGTCCATAAATTTATGAACAAAGTAGTGCATTGCATTACTACTCCAAGTAAGGGCATAGATGAAATTTCTTGGAGGCATGGAAACACACTAAGCACAAAAATGTTCAGCCTGCAGAATTAATGAACTGGAAATTTATTCAGTCCTAATTTCTTTCAAAGAAGAACTGTCTACTTGTAGAAGTCTAAATTGCAAGCAGAAAAGCATTGAAAAAACATTGTGTTTCATATTAGGTCCAAATTTATCTATAAACGGCTATTCTAGCACCACTAGTTTGGAATTAGACCATGTTTAGCATAGGACATAAACTGAATATGGAAACCAAAAGCCCCAGACTCCAAATTTAGCATAGGGACATGCCGAAAAATCTGGTACCAAATCCAGTCACGCTTGAGTATTTAAACATATTTTTTTTGCAACCACACGATGGCAAATATTCACAAGCTTTCGCATAGCCTAAAATCTCAACAAATCCAACCAGCTAATATGGTGTAAATATCACGCTGCGGCCTTCCTACTCTAGTAGCCCAACCACCAACTACATTGCAGACAAGGGACTAATATGAACTTAGCTAAAAGTTCCTGAATCTAAACCTAGCGAAAGCTAAACCGATCAACCCCTCGGAACAACCCATCGATCTCGGAATCCACGCCCAAAGCTCACGGGAAAAACACGAGACCAAATCCGCACAGATCCAACCACGGAGAAGCAGGAATCCACGCGGCCGACGGGAACGGCGGGGGCCCCCTAACAGGAGCAGCACGGGCGCGCGATTAGCCCCCCAATGCAGCCGCCCCTCGCCGCGAGGCGCAGCACGACGAGCGCGTGGGTTGGGGGGGTTAGATCCAGACCTTGCGGGTGGAGGTGGTGGGCGAGCTGGGCCGCGGCGGCGACTTGGCCGGGTCCTCCGGGTCAACCGCCTCCGCCGCCTGGCTGAGCGGGATCGACGTTGACTCCTCCTTCTCCGCCATGGCTCGCGCCCCTCCTCCTCCTCCTCCTCCAAAGCTAGCTCCCAGCAAGCGGCGCGGCCGGAGACGAGGGCGAGGCGAGGTGAGGCGTCGCTGCCGCTGCTTTTGGCTGGCGGCTAGTAGCAGCAAGCGGTTGATGCTTGGGGTGGGTTGGGTTGCCGAGAGGGAGACGTCAGACGTGGCGTGCTGGCCCCACCTGTCAGTCCCGCTTTCCGACGCCGTGAAACCGCCGTCCGCCACGTGGCTTTTCTCGAATGGCTGGCAGGTGGGACCCACCTGCGACGCGGGTACACGTGTCGGCGCGGCCGTGGCTGGCGCGGTTAAGGAGACGGGAGGTGACGGCGTCAACGGGGAAGCGCGTCGGCTGCGGGGTTTGGGCTGGCGGTGAGCTGGCCCGGGTGGAACGGAACGGACGTCGGGTGGGCCGGACGGAAGCGGGGGTTGGAAGGGTAGGACGGTTCGGAATGTGGGGCCCAGTCCACGTCAGTTCAACGGCCGTTGTCCATGCACCCGACGGCGGCTTCGGGAACGGAAGAGAGTTCGTCTGGGCCCACCTATTCGGCGTTTACTTATTGGTCCCACATGTCAGAGGACAGAGTACGTTCCGGACTACCACTTGGAGACGCTAATGGGCCATTTTAGTTTCACAGACTCAACGTGTCCACGTAATAAGAACATGGGCCTGTATGCGGAGTTGGATCTTTGTTCTCAACTTTGCTGGTGCCTAATTTGAAGCCGATAATTAATTCCTATGTCGCTCTTCCATAATCTTGGGCAAAATCATTTCCAATCGGAATAATTAGGTCGACGGCGATCGATGTTGACATGGTGATGTTGGCCAATCTACTACTAATATCCAAGGCGATATCGTTGTTAGAATATCTATCATCCAAGGTCTTGCAAGACATCCACTCATTCTCTAGTATTCTATACTTCTACCATTTAACTATTTCAGATCTTACATACACGCAGGTCTTTTATAGTAAGAATTTATGCTAGTAAATTTGGAGATGCATGCAGTGGTAAGGGGTGTGTGGTTTTAACCCCGAAGTCTCGTGTTCAATCCCTAACACGCTCATGATCTATTCTTAAAAAAATATTTGGAGGGTCATCTCTCCCTCAAAATCTCATTTCTTTTATAATAAATTTGTCCTATCTTCGCTTTCTTATAAGCACATATAAAGACATTCCTATTATGTGTTTCTACTTGTCTTCTGTCCGAGTAACTGATTTTACGCAGAGATAGATTTTAAAAACATTTTTTTCTAGAAACACGTAATAGAGGGACTCAAAACATGTGTGCACTCGTCCTTACGTACATGCGCGCACATCCTATTTCGATGAACATATCTAAAGACCGGACGGATATATATTGATGTTGGAGATTTCATATGTAACTGTTGATTTGGTTTCTATAGATATGATTCGTTTTTTGCACATAAATATATCGATAGTCCCTGCCGTTTTAACGTGAAACCATCGCATTCAAATCACGCATCTCTTTTTTATTTTTCTCGATCAACATAATAATTAGGAGAATACATCTTCAAAACGAGCGTGGTGTCTTGTTTTCATCCAGTAGTTGGTGTAAACGTCCTTAGCGCCAATGTCGTGGTATAAGGTAGGCAAGCATCTAACACTTGTGCAATCCAACTGTCTCACATGTCTACCCAATTCTATAAGACCATAACCAGAGACAAAGATTTTGTGCCTTGTTACCAACCATTACTCTCTCATAAAGAACTCGGAGAATGCATGCTTTTACATCCATCTAACAAATCTAGTCCTCTCATCGTTCTTCCTCTTCTAATTTGCACCCAAAACATGATCAAAGAAAAAGAAAAAGAAGAAAAAAGAGAAAACAATGGAGATGCATCCCATATTCCCATACCACCAAATCTAATCAACGAACAAAAGAAAAAAGATCAGAGCAGAACGCGATCAGACAATCTGCGACGTCCATCTCCGTCTCTCCGTCTCATCCCAGCCGTCCGTGCTTACCTTATTCTTCCAGAAGCGAAAGAGAGCAGGACAGAATCCGGCGGCTACTGCGTGTGCGGCGGCGGCGGGTGGTGGTGATAGCTCGACTCCGACCATGACGCCGCCGTCGCCGGGTAGACCAGGGCGTTCTCCCAGTTCCACTCCTCCGCCGCCGACATGCTCTGGTGCGAGCCGCCGTGGGACGAGTAGTAGTTGCCCGGCGCGGAGGAGGTGGAGGAGGGGACGGTGGCCACGGAAACAGAGGGGGTAGGGAAAGAGTAGTAGGAGCCGAGGAAGCCGCTCATGGCGCCGCCGCCACCGCCTCCGTAGGGATTGGTCATGGAGCCACCGCCGCCGCCGCCGCCGTAGAACGGAAGAAGGGTGCCTTGGTTGGGGGTGGCGGTGGTAAGCCTCCCCTGCAGAAGCATCTGGTAGCGCAGGTACTCGGCGCTCTGGGAGGCGCCGGGGTAGATGGCCGCGGAAGGCGATGCCGCCGCGACCGGCGCCGGGGGCGGCGCCGCGGTGGTGGTGGTGGCGGCGGTCGGGTAGAGGCGCGCGTCCTCGGGGAAGTTGAGCTTGGCGCGGCTGCCGCGGAACCGGAGCGCGGCCTCGTCGTAGGCCCGCGCCGCGGCCTCCGCCGTCTCGAACGTGCCGAGCCACACCCGCGCCGCCTTGTGCGGGTCCCGGATCTCCGCCGCCCACTTCCCCCACGGCCGCTGCCGCACCCCGCGGTACCGCCGCCGCGGCGTGTCGGGCCCCTCCGCGTTCCCGCCGCCGCCCACCGGCGAGTGGTGCTCGTCCATGGTCGCCGCGCTCGCGCTCTGGGTGTCCGAGCTCTGCTCCGATCCTGCACACGCAACCACATATTTATACACGCGACCGCACGAGGCGTGAGCAAACGACACAGAGAAAGAAAGAAAAGAGCAAATGCGAATTCAAAACCTGCTCGCTTTACCACTATTAACTACTATACACACACATGTAGTATATGAAATATGAATGCGATGTGGCGCAATATAAATTATAAAATGAGAAGTGGACGATCTCTATCACAAAACGAGTGTAATTATTTTTGGAATGAACTATACAAATGCAAGTGATGACATGACACCAGCTTATAATTTTATTCAGACAGCTTTTTTTTTTGCCCATGTACTTTTAATAACATTTTTTCCTCATTTATACTTTCCAGTAGTATCTTTTGTGAAGTGTATATATCCTGTGTGTTACGCAAGCACATCGAGAGAGAGAGAGCAAATGCAGTGCACGCATGCAGCAGCGCTGCCCAACGGATTCACATGGGGAATGGCTTAGCTGTATCTTTGTTGTGTTGCGGAGGTGCAGTGGATTCGAAGACTTTTTTTGTGCTGTGCCGGTGAATGGCGTACAACTGTGTCGTGCAGATATGGTTTGTTTTGAACCCCTGATGTCAGCTGTAACATGCAGATATGGCGACCACCCTGCCGCTCCCGTCAAATACTTTGATATTAAGCTTCGGGTCACGCATGCGTGTGACTTATCGTTACGCTCGCAACTGCATGGGTATGCATACTGTCTCCCATTTGTTTCGTAGTGACAAGTGGTATTGCTATTTAAGCTTAATAAAGAAAATTGTTGGTTTTGGGCGAAAAGAAAAGGAAAATAATGTTTTTTATGTTTGAATGGAACTCCGCTGTAAAGCTTTAAACTATATAGAGGTGCAATTGGTTTGTCATTTTCCGTTCGCTTAACTAAGGGTATAACACTGGAAAAGACTATACATACTATATTTTTTTTACTAAATTCTTACTAAAACCGATGTGTCATGCTACGAGTATATTTAGATTTTTTTATAACATTTATCTATCTAAATCAAATGGCTGAGATTATTGTTAGTATAAATTTTAGTACATGTAGCAGTGCTCGGGTACATGCATGCTCTGGAAATTTTTTTTAAAGAAGGTCACCACATGTGTATATTGCACCGTACAAATTCCAAATGGAGAATTTTTTTTAGATACTTTGAACAGAGGATATGATATGAAACCGAAGTTAAAATATACGCAAAAGCGCTTATATTTGGTGAATTTTTGGGGGGCATGCCTAAAAAGTTGCAACTGGTTTGTCCATTGACCATGCTTGCCACGTTTCGTGAAAAAAAAAAGTTGCAAAGCAAAGAGCAGAAGTTGGTAAGCAAAGCGTACGCGTGTTCGCTGTTCCATTACCTGCGAACTCCGGCGATGGCGCGCCCCCGCAGGCGTATCCCGCCAGCTCGTGCATTGCCTGCTCCTCCCGCCTCCTCTCCTGCACGCCACGCGCCGCCGCCGCCGCCGCTGACGACGACGGCGACGGCGACGACCACGCCCACTGGTCGCCGTCGCCGTCGCCGCCGCCGCCGCCGCCGCCCGCCACGACGCGCGCCAGCGCCGACACCATCGTCGACATCTCCTGCGCCTGGTAATACCCCGACATGAGCTCCGACGCCCCCGCCACCGTCATTGCCGTCGCCGCCGCCGCCGCCGCCGCACGCCCGTCGCCGCCGCCCTTCACCGGCCTGCCGCCGCCGCCGCGTGGTCCACGTTGGTCTGCCAGGTCGAAGCACATCAACGTCTCATATGCACCGGAGTCTCTCTACTACAGAGTCGCTTCGATGCAAGAGAGAGGGATCAGAATTCAGAGGAGAGGTTTATCTCGTTAATTCTCGTTTCAACCCTTCCGAAAGTTTTCAGCGGACGACTCGCGCATTTATAGGGCTAGTTTGTGGCGTGCGTATTCTAGTAATCGGCACGAAGAGAGAGAGAAAAAAAAGAAGAAATTAAAGGAGATTAAGCAACGTGACAGAATAGCCGTCTTCTAAAGCTGGTTTCAAACCTGCATATATCATCCCTTTGCAGCAACGCTTCCCTTGGTTTTGTTTATTCTGTTTTTGTGAATTTATTTATCTATGTCCCGGTATGAACAAGCGTAGTAAATCTATGATCGGTTTACGGTTTACGGTTGGAAATTATCATCGGTAATTCTTCTTTTTTTCTAAGGATTAGCGTGGGCAAATTAATTACCAGGTCGGCAGTAGGATCAAGTGATTAGTACGAGACTACGAGTGATTAAGCTTGTGCCGACATGGCGCACGTCGTCGTGGCGAGCGCAGCGCCGGCACCCGAAGCTTTGACGCGGTCAGCGTCTCGTATCCGACATAAATTCGTTGGGTAGCCCTGACCCAATTCCGTTTCTTCCATTCATTTTCTTTCTTTTTTCCGTTGCTGGTTTGATCTTTTCGTTCTAAGAATGAAAAAAAAAATATATCCAAAATTTCCTCCAGCTCGCGTAATTGCCAAGTGTGTGGCAGTAATATCCCACTAGGGTAACGGGATGTGGATGTACCGATCTACAATCGTAGACGGTCAAAGGTTAGGGGATCATGTTGTTCGCGCGCAATTTGACCCTTTCTTCGATGTTAGGCATATTGGATCGAACATTCTCCTTTTGTTGTTTTCATAGGACCTCTGTTTTCATCTTCCAGAGGGAAAGGGAAATGGATATGATTATGATCTGGACTACTATACAAGAATGGTATGGATAAAGCCCGATTGAAAATAAAAATATGAGAGCATCAAAGTATCTCGTTTTCTTAAAAGGGAATAAAAAGGGGGCCATAATATAACAGAGGTATCAACTCTAATTTGGGTGGATGAACTCCAAATTTGATTCATCCCCCCCTTTTGGAATCTAATTTATAATGTATGCCTTAAATGATAAAAATATACAATTGTTGTACTACATAAATAACATTGGTGAGTATAGTCTCTATCTCCTTTCTGTATCGCCGTGGTTATTCTTATACGATGGGTTCATGAAGTAGAGTTTGGAGGGGAGGAAGAAAAATAGAGCAAGAGTAAGAAAAGAAAACGGTGCGAATAAAGACATTGTCAGTTTGTTACCAAAGGTAAGAGAAAATCTATGATATGATAATTTTATATGATCAAAGGAGAAACCGTCTAAAATATTTTAGATACATGATGGATGCAGTTGGCATGGACGGCATTCTCGGAGTCTTCTCCTATGACTATCTCCCATCATGTGGTTTCTAGGCTCTCCATCAACACCTGTAGTTGATAGTGTGGCGGGTTTACTTGCGATGCAAAGTTTGCCCTACGTCCCGATCAAAAGGAGGTTGCGCTACCTAATACGTTCTTCTCTGGTGAGCTACTCACAATTGCAATGGTCTTCTTACTTATTTTTGGCGGTGGCTTTTCATGGTGTGGCTGAATTTCTCTCTCATCATCGAGGTTGCCTCAACCTCCAACTTTTGGACGTTCTATCTAAGTTTGCGTCTTGGTGTCTTCTTCTATAGCTCGTAATGGTTTTACTATCCTAGCCCATGTTAGTCCAACCACTATTGTTGTGGCCAAAGTGAAGCCAAGTAGTTAGTTGCTTTTATTTTTCTTTCATTTTTTAAGTATTTCTTTGATTGTTTTCATGATCAAACTGTAATTTATCTATCTTCAAAGGGCTTCTTTGATTATCTTGTTGTACAATCATATCCAAATATCCACTTATAGGGCCTAATTCAAAGGTGAGACACGCCTGGCACACAAAACGAGTAACACTATTAATGCTATATTAACTTAGTATTAACTGTTATAATTTTAATGATAGGGTTTATTTGAATTTTTAAAGAAACGTTTATATACAATTTTTTTAAAAAATAAAACACATCGTTTAATAATACATGGAGTAGTAAACGAGTAGCTAGCCCAATAAACCCAAATGAGAAAGTAGGTGTGTCTGAGAGTAGGAAAAAGGAAGATTGAGAAATATGCAAAAGCAACGTAAGTTATTAGTGTATGACAATTTACGTATTAATTATTTCAATATTGTAAATAAATTCATATACACTACTACAATAGGGATTTTTCTGTGCGGATGAAATCGATTTTCGCGTGCGGAGGATTCGACCGTCTAGAAGGAATCGTCTGCGAAAATGCGCGATTTTTCGTGCGGGCGACGCACTTGCACGCGAAAATCATTTTTTGCGTGCGGGCGCTTAAGTTGAAACCAAAATAAAAGAAAAAACAAACCCTAACCCTAATCTAGCCGCCGCCGCCGGCGGCGGCACCGCCACCCTAGCCGAGGCCCGCCGCCGTCATCCCGCGGTTGCCGGCGATGGATCCATTGTCGCCGCGGTCGCCGGCGACGGATCTGCCGCCCCCTACCGTCGTTGACGCCAGATCCGCTGCCCGCGCGCTCCCGTCGCCGCCGGGAAAGGAGGGGAGGGGAGGAGCCGCGGGCCCCGTCGTGGCCGCCGCCCCCATGCCTCCCCTCCGCTGGTGCCGGATGCAAGGGGAGGGAGGGAGGGGAGCCGAGGGGAGGGGAGGGGCCGCGAGCCGCGCCATCTGCCGCCGCCGCCTGCGCCCGCGCCGCTCGTGCTGCCGCCTGCACCGCCCACCCCCTGCGCCTGAGAGAGAGAGATCGAGAGAGAGGGCTGAGAGACCAATAGAGAGGAGTGAGACAGAGAGGTCCGTTCCCGAAGACCCAGACTTAGGCGCGCGCGGATGGGAAAAAAACAAAATTTTCAAAGTGGGTAGGAGGGAAACTATTTTTCCGTGCGGTTATCTCAATAGATCTGCACGGAAAAATCGGTCTATTTTCGCGTGCGGTCCTAATTACCACCCGCATGCAATCTTAATGGGTTTTTGTCTAGGAAAATCACTTGTATAGTGTGATATTTACATAGCAACTTTTTTCTATAGAAAACTTTTGCAAAACATATTGTTTAGCAAGTCGGAAAGCGTACGAGTGAAAAACGAAAGATTTTTTTCTCCCTCTGTTCTCCACTTCTCCTAAGGCAGTTTATGCATAAAAAAGAGTTTATCAAATGGCACCCTCCAAATCCACCTTTTGGTTCGAAGGCGTCCATGAATCACCAAAGTGTTGTATGAAGAAATTAGCTCAGCAAATCGGAACTTCACATGAAATGGATGATCTTGCTTTTTTGTCACGAAGATTTTCTGCTGGCACAGTGGCACTTCAACCTGTGTGCGTCAAACTGTTAACCAAAACGAAAAGATGAGTTAAAAAAAACGAAACGAAAAGATGTACTACTTCTTCCGTTCTAAAATATAAGTATTTTTAATGTTAGCACGGGTATTAAAAAAGTAGGTGAGAATGATTGAAGAAGGTGTGTGATTGGTTGAAAAGAAAAAGTAGATGAAAAAGAATGATTGTGATTGGTTAAGAGGAGAAGATAGGTAGAAAAATAACTTTATTTTGAAATAAAGTACTGTGCTAAAAATAGCTATATTTTAGGACGGAGTCAGTACTACCCAAGTTTATCTCGGACGAAACTTTGCTGTCAAATGTCACATCGTTAAGACAAATATCAAGACGTGAATTTTGGAACCACGTTAAGCTGACACGACAAACACGGAGCATGTTGGTTGATACTCCAGTACAATAGTGTAGTACTTCAAACTAGACTTTTCGTTTTTTATATTTGTACAATTTTTTTTAATAAGATGAGTGTTCAAACAGTATAAAGACAGATGAAGTAGTAGTAGTAAGATTCTACCATGCGGGGACCACGTACGACTCATGGGACATGCCATTTTCCGAACATGTACGGCACCGATGTCGTATCCAGATAACGTATAAGGGGCAAGGAGGAGAAATCAACGGCTGGATCGCGACGATTCAGCGTGCGGCGATCCGAGTGCCAGCGACGCCGCTGCCATCGTTTTCCCTCCCTCGCCTAGCCTCACTGAACCTGAGCCGTTGGTTGGGAGGCGACGACGTGGTGCGCTCGTAGCCGTCAACAGGCTCGGTCCGAGCCTTGCATACAGCTAAATATACGGTGGAAAACTCCGGCTAATCTAAAAAATCACGTAAATCCCGATTAAGAAGTCCTGTTAATTCACAGAAAGTCTTACATACAGTTAATATGATGAGTCCAGTTCAAACTCGACTAAGTTTATTGAGATATACTCTAAAAATTAACAAGCTTTAAGAATGAAATTGAGCCGACTTTTTACACAGCTATGTATCTTGTTGGATACCAGCTAAACATCCGTGTTTTGCTATAGATACAAGAAAAAATATCATAATATTTTCTAAAATAAATTAAAATGTATTTTTTATGAAATATGTTACCAACATTTTTTTATAGGACAAAGTGTCTATCCACATTAATTTTATACTCCATCTGTTCCAAAATAAGCGTAGTTTTACACTGTTCATATCCAATGTTTGACCGTTCGTCTTATTTGAAAAAAATTTATGATTAATATTTTTATTGTTATTAGATGATAAAATATAAATAGTACTTTATGTCTGAATAATTGTTTTTTTAAAAAAAATTCATAATTCTTTTAAATAAGACGAACGTCAAACGTTGGATACGGATATCTATGGCTGAGCTTATTTTAGGACGGAGTTAGTATGTGACTATCCATTTATATTTAGTTGTTATGTAATATTAAGAAATTTAAGGGTTAGTATGTAAAAATTGCAATGATAGTGGATGATGTATCATCACTATCACTATCGTTGGAGTCTTTTAAAAGAGTATAGAAATGATTCTCACCTGAATTTTCCATTGAATAGGAATGAGGGTATCGTCACCCTATCTACCTGTTAAATTTTCTTTCATAATTTAGCTTCCTTTTTTGTTGAGATTTGTATCGTTTTCTTCGAAGTTGGGGGTCCCGCTATATATTTAGACACCGATAATTTTTTAGTTACATGCAAAACGATATGGGTCATTAGCATATGACTAATGATTTGAGTATTAGCTACTGTAAATTTGAAAAAAAAATTGAAAGAAAGTAAAAAAAATAACATTGTTCGATAGATTGAGAAGCGTGGTCGCTCAAAACTAGGTGTGCCTAGGCTTTTAAGCGGTTTAGAGCAAGGATAATAACAGAGCCCACTTCCTACTATTAGAGCAGCCGCAATGGTAAAGTAAGGTGCTATCTATAAAACATGTACATCTCAGCAATAGACTAGATTAATAGTAAACTACTTCAATGGTATGTCTACATGGGTATCTATAGTTGTCTAATCCATTGCCTCGTTTTTCTCTATAGACTATCTCCAGGTTAGTAAATAGCTTTGCTCTCTCTCTTCATTTAATCTCTTCCAAGTAGTAAAATATGCTGACATGGATCTCTTGTAGAGAGCCTATAGATAGCCATTGCGGGTGCCCTTAGTCCATCTTAAAGCCAACACATATAATAGATTAGCTATAAGGTTGGCTACAATTTTCTTCTCCTCTCTCTATCTCTCACTTATACATTTAATGCATTTATCTTGGAGCTTGTGATAAGCTAGCTCTTTCATAAGAGCCAACATCCTTATTTTTTCACTATATCTCTTCTCCACCTAAGTTTATAGTAGGTTTATAGCCAACTATTATACTTACTCTTACCCGTCTCTCCTTGTGAGACCTTGTTCATTTAGGCTGAGTTTGAGTGGGAGGAGATTGAGAAGATTGGGAAGATACGCAAAACGAGGTGAGCTATTAGAGCATGATTAGTTGAGTATTAATTATTTTAAATTTCAAAAATGGATTAATATGATTTTTTTAAAGCAACTTTCGTATAGAAACTTTTCGCAAAAAACACACCGTTTAGTAGTTCGGAAAACGTGAGCGCGGGAAACGAGACAAACTCACTCACAATCTCCTCCTGCCGAACGCTCCCTTAATTCCTCCTACAAAGATTAATTTTTTGGATTAAACGAACAAGACCTGATGGGGCAGTCGGCTGCCCTGCTCGGTCGCTCGCTAGTGCTTTATCCACTGCAAGCATCGTGCGGCAACGGATCGGCATGAGCCATGTGACACTCGCGAGTCGCGAGATCACCCAAGGTTAGAATTGCTAATGATTTGGAGAGGTTGGCGTCGCGCATGCACCTGCGCGCGCGCGCGCGGCGTGATTTGGTGGAGTGCCCTCGTCGTGTCGCCAGCAGGTGGTGTTGTTGTTTTTGCACCTATCCACGATCTAATTAAGTTGGCGGTCTTTGGCTGGGAATCTTGATCTTTGTTGTTGTTTTACACGTGTCATTTCTCATGATGTCTTATGACGGTATTATGGCATTAATTAATAGACGTGTGATGCGTCCTCATGATTAATATTAGAGCAAGTTTAATAGTACAGCACACTACTAGCTCTAAATCATCCATAACCAATGTAGTAATAGCTAATTCATATAATAGTTGCTTACTATACTATTAATATCTTGTCACACCTGTCATACACACGTTACGTCTTAGAGTCCGTGCTACAGCTGACTACAGATCTGTCCCCTGCTCTTCTCTCTCTTCCTTTATCTCTTTAAAATATATTTATAGTTGGTTTATAGACTGCTATTGTACTTGCTCTTATAAGACGCACTATCACTCAATATCTACAAAGGAATATAAAATTTACTGTTCATGAGGAGTAAAGGGCTGGTTTGGTTTCAGGCCTAAATTGGCCTTACCAATATTTGTCAATTTCAATAGTGTTCAGTGTCTATTTGGTTTGAACTTAAATTTTGGCATGCCTAAGAAAATATGCTATTTTAATAGTTAACTTAGGCTATTTTGGCTTCAATCCAAACACAACTTTACTTTGACAAAATTAGCCATGCTAAAATTTACCAAAATTTGCAATTGATAAAAATTGGTAAGGTCAATTTAGGTCACAAACCAAACCAGCCCAAAGTAACAAAGTTTACATATGAAAAAAATGATGCATCCCATCACATCCCAAAGAATGGTGAAAATCACATGTGGGACCAACCTATATGTGAGCAATACTACATATGTAATACTGCAGAGAATCCAATGTCTAAAATTACTCCCAAATAAATAACATGTATATTGCAGTTATTATATCTACGAGGACAAAGGTATGAGATGAAGAGGGAGGTGGTGGTAGACGGGCTCAGTGAAGCACACGAGCCGCGAGGGCGTAGGAGGGAGGTGAGCGGGGAGAAAGGCAACGTGAGGTCTCTCCACGGCTTGGCCGCTTGGGGGATTGGGAATTCGGAATAACGAGGGGACTGACGGTGTCGGTGACATGGGACCGGGGATATCTTGACTGGAGGTTTGGGGCAGCCGCGGTCACCCACGTGGCCTGACCCCCTCGGGGGGGTCGGGCCCGAGGGTGATGAGGCCGCCCCTCCCTCTATCTCCCCGAGGGGTCGGGCCGCTCCCGTTTCGACCCCCCGAGGGCTGGGGCGCCCCGACCCCCTGAGGGTTTGGCGCCACATGTGTGGGTTAGGTGAGCACAGCGGCGCTCACCTAACCACGTTTATTGCGGGTTGGACGAGCGCCTCACGCCGCATTTAATGCAGCATAGCGCATGCTTATCCGGTCCGTGATCGGTCGCAGTGTGTGACCGGTCACAGACCGGTCAGATCGTGGGTTAGGGGGCAACAGGCGGCCTGACACACGCCTCGCCCTGTCCCGTCGGAATGATGAGAGCCTCCAGGCACTCGTCCCTAGCCGGAGCCGGCGTGGGAACTCCTGGAGTTGGCACGTCAGCCCCGGCCAGATACATTCCAGGCTTCATCGCAACCATTGCAAGGAAGTCATTGTATGAAGAAGGGCAGACGTGTAGCATGCTAAACTGACACGTGGTGGACAAGAATGACCGGTCTATGACTGGTCTGACGCCAGTCGCGTCATCAGCAAACAACCGTGCTTCCACGTTGCACCTGCTTCCGGCGGAGTGGAGGTTGGTATGACCCATCCCATCGGAGGGTCATTCGGACAGCAGCCATTGCAAATCTCCGCCCATTAATGAGGGAGGACAGGGTTATCCCGGTGTCAGACGAAGGTACACGCCAAGTTTTGGTCAAAGTAGGATGGGTCCCCACCCAAAAGAAGGGTAGGTAGAAATGGTGTATGTGGTATCCCCTTGAGATATAAAAGGAGGACCATGCCTACCAAGAGAGGAGACGGACAAAAAGACTAGAGAGGACCTGAGCTGGTAGACTGGAGAAAAGAGGAGTGAGAGGGTCTCTAGAGTTTGAACTCTCTTGCTCTCCAGTTCTCTGTAACTCCTTCATACACAGATCCACCAGAACACAGGAGTAGGGTATTACGCTTCTCAGCGGCCCGAACCTGTCTACATCGCCCGTGTCTTGCGCATTTGCTCTCTCGCGAACCATTCCACAGATCAAGGGCTTAGAACCTCACCCAGCGCCCCCGGCCGAACCGGCAAAGGGGGGCCTGCGCGGTCTCCCGGTGAGGAGCCCCACGCTCCGTCAGACGGAGAAATAGTCCGCTCTCATATAAACGCTTGATGGTAGATCGAATGGATGGCGCAGTCAAGCAACAGAGGATATGAAAACCAACCTCCTATCATAGTATGGGGCGACTTTAATAGCACGGTGATCAAAACATGTCAGTTCAAAATATTATGGGGGCTTCAACCGCTAGGAGCCTTCAATATTCTCGATATAATTGATATAAGCTGAAATATATTTTTTTGAGAACATATAAGCTGAAATTAGATGCCCTTTTTTTCAAAGAAAAAAAACATGATGGTGGTAGGACAGGAAGTCTGGAACAGTGGGAGGATCTAGGATGGTTGCCTATGGGATTAACAAAACTTTTTCAGAACACGAGAAAATCTCCGAGAAACTTTCAATTGGGATAAGGCACACCCAATTTGAACATGACAAACTTCAACTGAGAATGTTTGAAAACTTGCAGGTTAAGTTTTTTTTTTTAAAAAAAATCAGTTTCAATTGGAAGAAATCAATTCCCATCCAATGGGTTTTGAAGCGTTCACCAAGGAATAATCTCAACCAATTAATTGTGCTACTGTTGGTTGATGGTGGTAGGACAGGAAGTCTGTAACAGTGGGAGGATCTAGGATGGTTGCCTATGGGATTAACAGAACCTTTTTAGAACACGATAATTTTATAGTATTTTATATAAACAGCTTCATTTCCTAAGAAATCTCCAAAATTCCTCTTTTATAAAGGAGGCTTGAACCAGATGTGGACGGGGAAGAGGAACAACGGAATCATACCCCATTTACACAAATGCTATTGTGACAGGCGGTTGATGCAGGGCGTTCATTGCATAAAATACTTCAGACTGATCCCTAACAATATTGTACACAATTTTATTAGCCAAATCCGGTTGAACACACACAATTGGCGAAGAACAAGAAAGATGCCATGTATATCTAGTACTACTGGTCTAGCTGACGCACACGTTTTTTTTCTTCTTTGTTTGAAACGAGTGATTGAAATGATGCCACATTCAAATGAATTGAATTCGGGCTCAAGTGATCACAATCGCGACGAACCGATCGAATCAGTTATTGGGATGTGACGATGACGGGTGATTGAGAATTTAACAGTTGCTTCATATCCATCACTCTTTGGTTGGCTCTCATCATAGAAAAAAAACAAACTTTTAACCTGTGATGGTTGATGGCCACCACTTCAGAAGTGGAGGTACTTGTGGCTCCTAGCAAGACCTGATCCCAGCTAGGTGATTTGGCTGTTCCAAGTGCCTGTCTAGTCCCGCAACGGGCAACAGCAGTAGCCGATATGAACTTTATTTCTAGAATTAGGCCCGGTTGTTTTTTAGCGTATTCACCTTATTATTGAAACATGCTATTTGTTTCATATTTCAAAAATATTTTTTCTCAAGAGTTTTTTTCTACTGCATTTTTCTGTTGTTTTAAGTAATTTGTTAAGTATTATTATTTAAAATATCTAATTTATTTCTATAATTTATAGTCAAAGTTTTTATACATGTGATATAAAAGCCAGTACTATGAAATAAAATAGACTACGGCGAACATAACTCCAAAATCAACATAAAAATAATTTCCAGCCTCATTTTTTCGATTATACTTATGCTTATCAGGCAAAATTTGATTTTTTTAACTTTAAATTTGGAGTTGATTTTGGGGTTTTTTCATTGAAGTTTATTTTTTCAGCCTTTTCTTTTTTATCACTAAGAACACGTATATAAAAGTTTTATTCACAAATTATTTTTAGTTTGCAAATATACCGTTTGGCTTATTAATGGGGACCTTCGTATTTTAAATTTTGGTTGTAATTGACAAGCTAATAAGGAGACGACAGGAAGCATAGTCTTTGGAAAAGAAAAAAAACGGTTTTACTGAGATGTGACAATGTGCTTGTCCATTTTGTGAAGGGCATGTGTCATGTGTGTCCCATGCACAGCAGCACATGTACTGGCGATGTACTACCTCCCATAGTCACACATTTGTTTCTTCTCCAGCTTAATTTAATTTAATTAGTTAGTGAGCTTGTGTGTCACATGCTTGTCACGCCAACAACTGTGGCTACCTAGATCTCATTGTGATTGTTATGTACCCACCATATCCATAACATGGAGAATTGGAGATCTTGCTTAACACACATTTGCCATGGATATGCATGCCTGTAACTGTAGTGATTACACACTTTATTAAAAAAAAAACATAGAGATATCTGATTTGAGACCAGAACTGCGGGGATCGTCGGAAGCGATATGGTGCAGAGAAGGAGAAGAACAAGACAAAGGAAACATAAATAGCAATGATTCCCAAAGGAAGATTTGATCTTCCCCCTGTGGAGTTTGACAGTGACATGTCATCGAGCAAGGACGGGAAAAGAGTGATCAGAGTGACCCCAAAGCGACTTCTTTTCTCTTCTTTTTTTACATAACCAGAAAATCGATCTCCAAATGATTGCAACCCGTGAAACTTCCCGGAAACACACACTTGTTAATCCCCTTATCCCATTAGTACTACTACAATCCAGCTGATCGATCACATATGGATCAGTGAGCATTCATCCATCCATTTATTCACTTGGTCCTCCACAAAGAGCGAAACACAGAGAGAGAGAGAGAGAGAGAGAGAGAGGGGCAGACATGGAGAGAGAAACAAGATGCAAAAATGCACGCGAACATATCCGATCGACCCAGATGATCCAAGGATAAGATCACGAGTAGATCACCCAGAATTGGCCTGCTTGTGCCTGGATAAAGATGGCAAAACGGAAGCAATACATGGCCCTACACACACAGCTATCGTCACGAGCTAAGCTTTCGTTTTAGGCACTTCTGGTGTAGTGATGGTGTGGTATCTAGTCCAGTATTTCATCTGTCAAAACAACGAATCTAGGATGACGTGATATATTCTAGTATAACAAATTTTTACGCTGTGTTTAGTTTTTAAAATTGGAGAGAAGTTTAGTAAAAGTTGGTAGTTTAGAAAAAAAGTTAGGAGTTTATATGAGTAGGAAAGTTTTGGATGTGATGTGATGTGATAAAAAGTTAGAAGTTTGAGAGAAGTTCGGTTTAAACTAAACAGGGCGATATCTCTCGAATGTGTCCTGTCCGACGCCGAGACGCCGTACGTGGGGCAGGCCGCGGACGCGTTTATCTTGTGCGCGATCGCGCGCGAGCGCCGCAATTGCGTTGGTAGGGCCGCGCCGTCCCGCCTCCAACCACGTCAGATGGGGGGGAGGAGGGGGTCTCGTCTCGTGACGAGCCAACGTCCTCTTGAGGGAATCCTTCCACCAACTGAACACTGGCTCAGTACAACGCTATCTTTCCTTGTTTTGTTCGTGTTTAGCTGTTGAGCTGCATTATTAGATTTGGGGTGGGGGTTTGAGGAAGAGAACTTCGACTTAAGCAGCGTAAATAGGGATTTGTTTTTCAAATTATTATTCATAACTTCATTTTATACTATCAAAGTCTAATTAGATCCTGACTTATCCAAACCAGGGTTCATTACATCATTTATCGTGCGGTTATCACGAATCGAAATCACCCACCTGGTGTATCAGTTAAGTTCAAAAAATTAAAAAAATAAAAAGAAATATCAGTTTTCGCCAGTTTTTGGTGGGAACCGTTCAGTTACCGCTGATACTGCTGAGTAGTGGTAACCTACCCTTATTAGGTAAGGCAAACATGACCCAAACAAGATGAACGTAGGTTGTTGTTGACGAAGAACGTGATCACGACCGGTAGCATCATCGGACCACCTATATCAAATAAATAGCGGAATAAAATAACACGCGAAGGAGTGACCTGACCTCTATTAGATTTGGGGTGTGTTTAGTTCACGCTAAAATTATAAGTTTGGTTGAAATTAGAACGATGTGACGAAAAAGTTGGAAGTTTGTGTGTAGGAAAGTTTTGATGTGATGGAAAGTTGAAAGTTTGAAGAAAAACTTTGGTTCCAAAGTTTTTTTCCAAACTTCCAACTTTCGATCACATCGAACCTTTCATACACACAACTTTTTAGACACATCATTCCAATTTCAACCAAACTTCTAAACTTCAGTGTGAACTAAACACATCCTAAACTTGGTCTTGGTACTACTCGTAGAATTCACTAAATGTGACAACCAAAGATTGCATTGCAAGGCAAGTGTGGGCACGCTGAGTTTGTACCAGTAACATGTTAGCATGGTCCCCTAGCTTCGCTAGCTAGCTCCCCCACCCCCGGCTTTACTGTACAAGACGATCTCCCTGATCTGTGCCTACCAGGAGCACAAGTTGCAAAAGTGGTCATCACCACTGGTGGTGACTGGTGAGAGATGCGTACGGTCAAAACT
The DNA here is from genome assembly GCF_034140825.1 of Oryza sativa Japonica Group. Lineage (NCBI taxonomy): Eukaryota > Viridiplantae > Streptophyta > Magnoliopsida > Poales > Poaceae > Oryza > Oryza sativa. The sequence continues at coordinate 38,233,252 of NC_089035.1, forward strand.
CGGAAGGGGGGCGCATCCATCCAATCCATCCTCGGATCGGTGCAGATCTCAATAGGACTTTCGCTGCTGCTGCGGCCGGCACGCGCGCCGGTGACGTTATGCTCGCTCGCGGGCGGCCACGTTCCTGCACAGTGGAGGGGAGAGCACATGGCAAAAGCTGCGTGATGAGGGAAAAATATGGTTCGATGTGCGTAGAGTGGAGCAGTACTAGTGTAAACTTAATTAGCAAATGTTTAGTTGGAAAAAAAATTTATCACTGCATGACTACATTAGATATACGGATAAATATTTGAAGTATTAAACGAGTCTAATAACAAAATAAATTACAGATTTCGTTAGAAAACTGCGAAACGAATTTATTAAGCCTAATTATTCTATTATTAGCAAATATTTACTGTAGCACCACATTATTAAATCATGGCACAATTAGGTTTAAAAGATTTGTCTCGTAATTTTCAGGTGCACTGTGTAATTGGTTTTTTTTCTACATTTAATATTTCATGTATATGTCCAAATATTTGATGTGACAGCGTGAAAAATTTTATTTGGGAACTAAACAAGTCTTTATTTCGTGCCAAAATAAACCAATCATGTACTAATATATATGTGTCCAGCTTAGTAAAATGTGTAATCTGTTGTACGAGATTTTATTCTGAGAGGAGGAAGTATTATCAGAAACCGCTTGGCATGCAGGATTACGCCATCATGGAGCACGCTTTCAGGTCTCGTTTCGTGATGATTGGGAAATATTGCGATGTTATGGTTTCACTGTTTCACACTTCAGGTTTCGTTTCATGATTGGCAGACGTTGTGTTGTGGCATTATGTTAATATGCATTCTGTTTTTTTTTTCATTCTAGAATATAAAAATTTCTGACTATATAAAACTTCCAAAAAAATATGTATAGACAAGTGCTATTTTAATGCATGGACAGTGTGTATATGGACAAGTGTTTTTTTTTTCATATGGAGTATTTAGAATGATAGAAATGCTTGTATTTTGAAACGGAGTTGGTAATATAATTATAGGGAAAAACCAAAAGTGTACTTAGTACGGTTGTATTTTCTTAGTGTAATTGGCTAACTTCCATAAATCTTTAATAATCTAAAAAATAATTACAGAATCATTAACCTTTCATTGTTTACATGTATACTTGTTAGCTTGTTAGCTATAACCAAAATTAAAATTTAAAATAAAAAGGTTTTGAGATGTTTTTGGTTTTTTTATCGTAGTTTACTTTTCAACATTAGCTTATAAACAGCTAATAACAGAAATATAAAAATTTTATTAATAAATTATTATTTTTTTGTTGTATCGTTTATTTTTCTACAGCTAGTAGAAACCTCACACAAAAAATGCAAGAAATTAAAAGTCCATCTCAATGTGTCCCAATTTGGAGTATAAAGATGTGAGAAACTTCAACTGACCTACAGCACAAGTAGGCCGAGTTTAGTTCCAAACCTTTTCTTCGAACTTTCAACTTTTCCACCACATCAAAATTTTCCTACATACAAACTTTTAACTTTTCCGTCACATCGTTCTAATTTCAACCAAATTTTCAATTTTGACGTGAACTAAACACACCTGTAACCATTTTATGGTCTAGTGGGAACTGGGAAGCCTGAAAGGCGAACAGACAAACGCCTAGGCAGATGGGAAAATTTCAGTTTGTGAAGGTCAAATTCCCTTTTGCCGAGGAGGCCTGCTGCCAAAGCAACGCAGCCACATTTTCAAACTGTTTGACATTCCTGGCTGCATGAATCAAATGTGCACATGACTAATTATAATACTGTAGTAAAACATGGCGAGAGAGAGAAACAATTCAAGAGCTGCAACCAAAAGCCAATGCAGAGGTTTGGCAGATCAGAGCCTTCGCTCGAAAAGGAAAGGCAAGAGTTGGCTTGGGTTAGTACTTCTGTTAGATTAGTATACTGTTAGAGCAAGTTTAATAGTATAGCACACTACTAGCTCTAAATCATCTATAGTCAATGTAATAGCCAATTCATACAATAATTGCTTACTATACTATTAATACTTGGTCCCACATGCCATACACACATTACGTCTTGGAGTCCGTGCTGCAGCTGGCTATAGATTTGTAGCCCGCTGCTCTTCTCTCTCTTCCTTTATCTCTTCAAAATATGTTTACAGCTGGCTTATAACCCGCTATTGTACCTGCTCTTAAGAGCATCTCCAGCGTGAATGTAAAATCGATTTAAGGTAGATAAAAGCGAACCATACACACTGTGGCAGCCGACTCATGGTGTCAGACAGAAAAATCGAACTCCAAGTTAAGTCGAACTCTAGAGAGTTAAAAAAATATTTGTTGTCTGCATAGAAAGTAGACACATTGATTGGTTGATGGATTCTTTTTGTGGGCCCCACAAATTGATTTCACACTGCAGCTATCGATTTCACTCTTCATTCGACTTCAACCAATACAATGGTCGAACCAAACACTGTGGTTGCTCTAATAACACTTCATTATCTAAAAGAACTAGTATAATAATACTTGGGAGCTGAAACTTGAGAAGCATAAGTACCAACCTTGAACCTTTTGGTCGTCAAACACGAGGAAAGATTCGACTCATTTTTCCTTGAAAAAATAACACAAAGCTTCTGCCAAACACATTACACAATTCATAAACACAGTTTGATCCTCTCAAAAGACGAACAAGAATCACGGTTTTGATCGTAAGCCATGATGAAAACTGAAAAAGCCAGAGTAAACAAGAATACGAACGATTTGTTTTTCATTTTCAGAGGACGGGAACTGTTGGGAAGTTGAAAATTTTGAGGCGATCGACGCCTCAAAAATTCAACGTTCCAAGCAGATGGATTGGATTTGAAGTCGCAACAAACGGAAAATTTCAAACACTGGCTGCCAGAGCAGTCTCGATCGTTTCTTGGTCCTCTCGTTTGCATGGCTCACGTCTCCCTTTTGACATTCAGGCGCTCCTGCTGCATCGCACGCTTGTCCTGCAATCTAATCTAAACTGAATCCGAGGCGTGATTTCTAGTGATATTTCGCGTTATCCCTGACACAGCCACATGTTTGATGCGTTCGTACGGATGTCAGGAAGGTGAAGATTTGTACACAAGCATTGGTCAAAATCTCAAAATTCATGGAGGCCTGCTAATGATAACTTGAGGCTCTGTTTTGGGACGGAGGGGGCTCTGTTTAGTTCAAAAAAAAACTTTTTGCGAAAACATCATATCAAATCTTTAGACATTTGTATAGAGCATTAAATATAGATAAAAAACTAATTACACAGTTTGCATATAAATCGCGAGACGAATATTTTGAGTCTAATTAGTTCATAATTAGTCATAAATGCTACAGTAACCACACATGTGCTAATGGTGGCTTAATTAGGCTTAAAATATTCGTCTCGCAGTTTTCAGGCGAGTTATGAAATTAGTTTTTTCATTCGTATCAAAAACCCCTTCCGATATCCGGTCAAACGTTCGATGTGACATCCAAAAATTTTTATTTCACCAACTAAACTTGAGGCAGCTGTTCAGGTCAAGTTTGTTCTTGCAAGGAGATCGATGATTATCGAGCCTCATCAGTTGACCAAATCGGTTTATTAGTGATAAAAATAATTTATAAATAATTTTTTTATATACATTTTTTTAACAAAATGGAAACCAAGCTATGTTAAAAAGAAATGTACGCTATGAACACAAGTTTTCATGTAGATACCATGCACACCAACTAATAAAATTTTTTTAAAAAATTAGAAAAATGTGCATGTACTTCCAAAAGCGTTGTACTTATATGTAAATCTTTACATCAAATTAATTATATTTTAGCCGTAATAAAATAAAATAAAATAAAATTTCTAACATTTTTAAGGATAAGGATATAAATCGATTTGATTTTTTTCTCCATTTATAGAATGGATTTGAAGATAAGATTTTACACATAAATATAAAATATGATACTATTAAAAGTACATGTACAAATTCTTTCTAAAATTTTTAGTGAAGTTTATTAGTTGATGTGCTTCGTGTGTACACGAGAATGCTGCTATGTATAAGATATGTTCCCCAATTAAAATACTTAAAATCATTTTTAAAAATTTAAATTTCGATAGCTGTTGAATCTTTTCGGGAACCGACGAGGCGCTGATGGCTTGCTGTTCATATTGGATTTTGGAACGTGGTCAGGATGCTGATGCTCTGCATATAGATCACGTCTGATGCACTTGCAAGTCTCTTCTTGTTCTCTCCTACACGTATACCACGTTTTTTATGCAAGGAAATAATATATCCCGGTTTATATATTTAGAGTTACCAGGTCCATTGTTATCATGCGTTTCTGTCTTCTAATCAACATCCATTTGCAGATTACCGGGGGGCAACATATTAGTTGCACGTGCAAAAGCACGCTGGTTGAAGAATGCAAGGTAAACATTTTGGGTGCCATATTAATAATAACTTTGCAATGTAAAAATGTACTACTATAAGAAAATAACGCAGGAAATCTTCTTGGTAAGATGCCTTCACATTATTTTCTTTTGACGAAAGTATTTTTTTTCCTTACCGTGACGAGCATTAATTCTATATCTATATACTCTTATAAAAACCCATAGTAGTGGTGGTGGGTTCACCCCTACCACCCCCAACTAACACGTGGATTTATGGATCCCACTTCTGTGATTTGCTTACTCTCTTCTCTTCAGTTTTCAGTCATTTGAAATTTGAGTAAGACGAGAAATTTCACTCTTTTACTTTTGCCTTTTCATATGAAAATCATTGTTTCATCCTAGGAGAGGTAAGATATTGTATTCTTACCAAGAGAACTCACAGTGTTATGTTTTATATTAAATAAATAGTTGCAATGTACGGGTATTCACAGCAATGTACGGGTATTAAATAAATAACATCACACAAGTTTTTTTTTTCTTTCATTTTTGCGATTGTCGTCCGCCTTCTTACGACACTCCTTTGAACCATGAAAAAGGGAATTCAGTTCACTGATAACGATTCATGAACCTCATGTTTGTCAGTTTAAATAGTATTCTCCTATTTTATTTATTATAGTTTTCTGCTGTAAATGTACAGTTTTTTTTTTGGTACAAAAGCTACGAGAAAACAAAAGGAGAGGTGCCCACGTACTACAGTACAACATGATTACCACCGGGACCATGCATGTATGGATGGTTCGTGGTGACCTGGATTTTTCACATTTTGGTTCTTTTGAAAAACTTATTTCGTAAATAGACCCTTGAAAAAACTTATCCCAGAAATTGTCCTTTTTTGGGCGCCAGAGTGGCTGGTGTCGTCATCCAACGGGACGGCGCCAGAGAGGCTGGCGCCGTCCTCCTGCCACCGTGGCGCACGCGAACCGACGTGGCAGGAGGAGGGCGCCAGCCATGCTGGCGCCGCCGCCTCCATTTCTGTTTCTCTGTATGGAGTTGCAACGGTGTCATTTTTATTTTATTTTTTCGGATGTTTTTTCACACTTAGGATCACGATACAACCAACCACAAAAAAAATTTAAACTCGAACTACCACTTAACTAAGTCTAAAAATAGCTAGCATACCACTTAGTCTACTTTGCACCTTCACTAAAATTAGACCATAATTCCTTTAGTAAAACCCTTTGATCAGCATGTTAAACACAATGCACTCTACCACTATATGAAATTACTTAATCTAATTCAAAATATAACCACATGAAATGACATATAAGTTAAACAGTACATAGAGATGCAATTTTTTTTATTTTTATTTCATTTTTTGATATTTTTTTCACACTTAGGAGAACATAGGAACCAACCGTATAAAAAATAATCTCAAACGGACAAAATATGTGACTTGTAGAATTTTCCAAAACTCTACCGAAACGGACAAAATATGTCATCTATTAAAATAGGCGTAACTTTCTCATACGGACTCGGAATCAGGCAAATAATATATGCACGGACATCTACAGAAAATGTTACATCCGATTCTCCCCCGCTTTGCCGGGTTCGGCGATATTAAAACCTCCAAATTCCGCTTGCAAGATTGTGTTTTCGAGGAGAGAAGTTTTTCGGTAGAACTTTGGAAAATTCCACATGCCACATATTTCGTCCGTTTGAGTTTATTTTTTACATGGTTGATTCCTGTGAGTTCCTAAGTGTGAAAAAAATATCAAAAAATAAAATAAAAATAAAAAAGTTGTACATCTCTCCTTTGCACTAGTTCGGAGAGAGGAGAGGAGAGGAAAAATTCTACAGGTCACATATTACGTCCATTTGAGTTCAATTTTTCTATGGTTGGTTCTCTAAGCGTGAAAAAAATATCAAACAAATAAAACAAAAATAAAAAATTTCCGGGGGGGCGCCAGCCACTCTGGCGCACTCCCTAGCCACCTCAGCATCGCCCCGCCACGTCAGCAGGGGGACGGCGCCAGAGAGGCTGGCGCCGTCCTGTTGGACGACGGCACCGGCCACTCTGGCGCCCCAAAAAGGACCATTTTTAGGATAAGTTTTTCTAGAGGTCTATTTGAGAAAATAAGTTTTTTAAAAGGACCAAAATATGAAAAATCCAGTCGTGGTGACCATGTGACAACTATAACCACACTAATTGAAGGCATCAACGGAGGTCAATCGGTCTGACCCTGCAGCGCCGCCCGCCTAGCTAGGCCACCGTCGCTTAATTTGCATCGCATATGCTGCATTCATGAATGCGTGCGCTCGTGGCTGCGTGTACCCTTTGCCTCTCTGCCCTGCCTGGTCGTGTTCAACGCCTACGACGACGTTTAATTTGATCAACGCACGGCAGTAGAGCTAATAAATACTAGTACGTGGGTCAGTGATGTATGTGTGGTGTATAGTAGTAGGAGTGTACGGCATCATTCGCTGTATGTACCGTAGGTTTGCTAAATGGACAGGCGTGGAAGTTACTCGATCGAGATTGAATTTCAATCGTTGAAAAGTTGAAAACAACCAGTGGCAGTTTACCCTCGTATCCCTACATTTATACGAGTACAACGTGTTTACAGGGGTATTATAAGATGTTTTGATTTTGATCAAAATCAAATTTATTTAAGTTTAATTAAGTTTGATGAACATTCATGTTAGCAAGATGAAGAAAAAAAACTAGAGCTCTATTCAGTTGCACCTTTTTTTTTTACTGTAGTGCAGCCAACAGGCACAATGTCTTGTATTTGTAGTTGCCGCAGCATGATGGTTGCATATAGTAGCCGAATATACCCAGGGTGCGGGATGGTTGCTGGGGCTCAACTTCGCTCCCTCCACTACCACCGCAACATATATATTTTGTGATAAATCTAGGCCAGTTACTACATATAAGTTGTAGAGTAGTTACAATATAATTATACTTTAATTATTTTAGTTACATTTGATTTTTTTAATAAAAAATTATCGCATGTTATATAGCTACTCCCGAAAAGAAATTTAAAAGAAAACCTCAACGTTCGCTAAAGTACATGTTTTGTCTGAACCAATATTTTGGTTTCAAATTTTCACAAGCTTAGCACCCAAGATTTGAAATTTGGTTCAAAATCACTAACTTTTGGATTTACAATGGGCTCCTGTAGGGAAAAAAGAAAAGTAAATTTATTTGAATTTTAAAAAAATGCAGGGTTTTCAACATTAAACTAACTTTTTGTCGAAATTTTTATTTTTCATCCCTGGAATCTGCTTCCTGAGATGTAAAATCTCGTAGAGCCCAGCTCGTAGCTAGTTTGAGTCAGAGTCATCCGGTCAGGTGGCTACCGGCAGGACTCGATACAAATGGATACAAATTACTAAATGAAAATAAATGAGAACTAAAGCTAAGTGCCTATTCTGTCGAAGGATTATGTATAAAACTGACTTCCGGCAATTATTCGAGTGCACAAAGGAATAAATTAAGCATTAAGAAGTTAAAAGGTTAATTGATTATTTTTTTTAAGAAATCTTAGTTAAAAAAGTTTTTGCAAATATATAGATAAAGAGCTTGGGTAACATGTCCCTGACCCTGATAACTCACGCGCCTCTACAACCTTTGGCTAGATGCTCCACTGTGGTGTTGGGCTGGTGGTACAGATGTTGCTCTTGTCTAGCAGCGGTCGTCGATCGTTCACACGTAGCGATGGTTGATTCGATGCTAGACTTTTTTTTCTTTGGTTATGTGTACATATTGTTGGTGCGTGGTGGTATTGTTTTGCCTTTTGTTTTTTTTTTCTCTTGTGTTTTTTCACACCCTAACTGGATTCAACGACGCTACTCCCTTGAGCAGCTTCACCGTGCACTGTCTACCAACGACGCCGTAATGAAATGTTTTAGTACTTCTACTTGGCAACGCAACAGAACACAAATGTATACTCCCTCCGTACGTGTAAAGAAATCATTTAGGACAATATTTAAGTCAAATCTTGAGAATATAAATCATGAATACTCCCTCTGGATTGATAATATTTATCGTTTTGAACAAGGACACAGTCTCCAAAAAAACAACTTTAACTATCATTTTTCATTATAATATATATAAAAGTGTTAACAAATATATGATATTACTAAAGTACTTTTTAAGACTAATATATATATATATATATATATATATATATATATATATATATATATATATATATATATATATATATATATATATATATATATATATATATATATATATATATATATAGTAAATTTGTTTGGTGCTCCATGGTGCCCGGGCACCATTGTTGAAATTGAGTATATACCTAATTCAAATGAGTATGAAACTTTTTCAATTACTTAGATATTAACATTAGCTACTTTACTAACTAGTTCAAAGCAAGTTTGAACTGAATTTGAACTTGTTTTTGTTAGATTTTGATTCTAGGTATATAGCATCCATACATATAATTAGTTAGGTATGTAATCATGGATTGTGAAATAAAGTTAAATTTGAGTTGTTTTGTTGATAGGTATAGGTATGAATCGAGTTATTATAACTAGGTATATACTCACAATTTGAAAATTTTGAAAAATTTGAGTGATTTTGTGTATTTGATACCATGGTGCCCCATATGAGTGTCCTGGGGCACCATGGTGCCCGGGCACCATGGTATCTAATGCACAAAATCACTCAAATTTTTCAAAATTTTCAAATTGTGAGTATATACCTAGTTATAATAATTTGATTCATACCTATACTTATCAACAAAACAACTCAAATTTAACTTTATTTCACAATCCATGATTACATACCTAACTAATTATATGTATGGATGCTATATACCTAGAATCAAAATCTAACAAAAACAAGTTCAAATTCAGTTCAAACTTGCTTTAAACTAGTTAGTAAAGTAGTTAATGTTAATACCTAGGTAATTGAAAAAGTTTCATACTCATTTGAATTGGGTATATACTCAATTTCAACAATGGTGCCCGGGCACCATGGAGCACCAAACAAATTTACTATATATATATATATATATATATATATATATATATATATGTAGTCACCATATTTGAAAGACAAATATTTTAAAAATGATTCATAATCAAATATTCTAAAGTTTGACCTTATCTTTGTCTAAAACGACAAGTATTATCAGTCCGGAGGGAGTAAATCTCAAGTTGTTGAGTTTGAAAATGTAAAAATTATATAAATAGATTTGGCTTGAAAAATACTTTCATAAAATAATGCATATATCATTTTTCAATAAATACTTTTATAGAAACAACAAATCAAAGTTGTGTTTTAGAGACTATGTCGCTGAGGGAGTATCCACATTCCACAAATGATCTTTTTTTTTTTTTTTGAGAACATACATTCCACAATGGTCGGCACGGTGAAAAGTCGTAGCCATCAGCCCGTCACCCATCAGTGCCCCATGCATCTCGCCTTTGCAACTTGGATTCCGGTGGAAGAAACACCCCCGGAACGGACAAGCGGCGACCGGGCGGGATCGTACGGCGAACCCAAACGCTCGCCGCCGCCGTGAAACATATTTGGCGGCTTCCCCGTGCGAGAGCGAGAGCGAGACCACCACCACCGCTATGGATTTGGATATTTGGATGGAGCGGCGGTGTCAACGCCTCGGGTGGCTGACCAAACCGCGTGATGAGTTTGCATCGCATATCGCAGCCACAGGACAAGAGGAAAAGGAGCGCGAGTTGCTGTGGCGGCAAGAGACTCTCCGAGTCCACCGGTTCACACGACCACGGGCGGGGGTGGGTCGGGGTCGTGGATGGATCAGTCGGCATCGGTCAAACCTGCTTCTGGTATGAGTATGATGATGACCACGGCGAGCAGCGGGGAGTTTTTTGTGGTTGGGTGTGCCATCGTCGCAGAGTTGGCACGATCTCAACATCTGCAGAGTACTTTATGGAATGTTTGTGTTTTTCACAGTTATACTGTGAGGGTGTTTTTGTTCACGAGAGCTAAAAGAGTTAGTAGTACTCTTTAAATATCGTGAAGATATATCGTTTCTTTGAATGTTTCTTTAGGTATGTTTGGGTGAGCTTTTAGCTGCTGCAGATTCTCCCAGAATCTCCAGCTCCCCCAAATAGTCCAGATTGTCAGCCAGATTCTGGGAATCTGTAGTTGTAGAATCCAAAAAATGAACTCACCAAGAAGCTGCTCCAGAATCTTAAGCTCCCAAACAGGGTCTTTGTAGTTTCGTCGAGCAGAAAATCTAGGACGCATTGATTCGCTCAGAAATGGAGTATTCATGATGTTAAGACCTCTTTGATTCAAAGGAAATTTATAGAAATTTTAGAGAATTTCATTCCTTCATGCGGTCCAATCAAACGGTCATTCCTACGTTTTTCCTATATTTTGCAATACTCTGTTTTACACTTAGGCATGGTTTATTTCGCAAATTTTTTCCCCAAAAACGTCACATCGAATCTTTGGACACATGCATGGAGCATTAAATATAGATAAAAACAAAAACTAATTGCACATTTTACAAATCGCGAGACAAATCTTAGATTAATTATGCTCAAAAGATTCGTATCGCGGTTTCCAGACGAGTTATGAAATTAGTTTTTTATTCGTGTCCGAAAACCCCTTCCAACATCCGGTCAAACATCCGATGTGACACCCAAAAAATTTCATTTCGCGAACTAAAAGGCCTTACATTCCTATCAGAATTCTATGTTTTTTCTATTACTTCGTTTTTTTCATTCATGAGATTCAAAGGGTCCTAAGGTATATTTCTGGAGTAGTGTTCTGTATTTGGGTTTTCTGGTCATCAAGATATACTGAGAACTACAGGTGTTAAATCTACGAGTGCTTTGCCCATGGAATTCAACCAACATGGATAAGGAAGCGAAGCAGAGAGCACGGTAAGACTCCTTACCTGCTCAAATTACACTCTGCTTTTTTTCTCTTCTTGTATTTTTTTTTAAAAGGAAGACAATGAAAGTGCACTCCACTGACTGACGCTCTAACGCATTATCACCAGCATACGCAATGTCAGCGTCAAATTGATATCCCATGCGACGCGACGACTCTTGGGTCAACATTCCATTTCTGACAGACAGCAATGGCGTTTTATCAGAGGCATCAAACGCTCCTGAAAATGCAGATAGTAACTGAGATGTCGTGGTCAAATTTTTGCACCAAACTGAACTTTGGTAACCACGAGACAATTAAGATATCTACAACATCACAGCTGCAAATTTTCTCTGGGTTGCAAAACCATACAGAGAAGACAACCTTAAGGTCTTCGGAGTTCGGCATTTACCAGGAGATGCTTCCAGTCTCAGCTAGAGTGAGTCCAATGCAGAAGTCTGAATCCAGAAGCCAACGAGAGGGATCGATGTCGCCATATCATTGATTACAGGATTCCAGTAGAACAACGGCACGACCAGCATTCAAAAGGCAGCTCTGAATCTGGTTGCGATGGCAACATGTCGGTGATGATGCCAATGTCCTCTGCATTGACCACCAGATGAGCCTGGAATGTCAAGTTGTAGAGGTAGAAAGACCTGTTGCTGACAATCCGAATTCAACAGCACAGCATATTGGAGAAATAGTACGGTATGTGAACAGAATTGTCCCACTAGAGTGGTCTCAAAATGGAACGAAGTGATGATTGCCCTATCAAGAAAATTGTATTGTTTGTAAGGGTACAAAATGGGGTTGCATTCTAGATGAAATCGACATCCTCCAGACGATATGAGGGTAAGAGTGTGCATGAGGAACGACAACTGATACGCGCACAGGAGAAATTCAGAGCAATAGAATTACAGGTAGCATCCTAAGTATCATGGATCAGTTTTTTTTTACAAAAAGAATCATCCTGGCACTATCAGATGAGACTAGCAGAAAAAAGACCCACAGCGAAGTAATCGCCCACTTCTTTGAAAACAGAGGTACATACATGAAAAATGGTGGAAAGCACTGATGAATGCCGTTGAAGTTCATGAAGGGCATTTGTTCCTGTCTGTGCAGATGTGACTTGAATGAATCAGTTCATCAGCTTAATGATCCATGCCACTGGCATCTATTCAGACTTCATAGAAACTGCCTAAAGAGCTTCTCTCCGAAATGGGAATGCAGGTTGGGAGACTGGAGCACTTGTTGTGATGCCTTCTGATGCGAGGTCCGAACTTCGACTTCTTTCACCCCGACTCGGGTGCTGTACCTCATCTTCCACTGTAGGAGCTTGTGCATCCGTCTTTGATATCAATTTGGAGTTTGAGACAGCCTCATTCCTACTATTTCTGTCTCCACCTCCCATTTCAATATCAATGCCATCATAATTATGTCGTTGTGAGATCTTCAAGAGATCACCACCTATGTCAAGGTCATCTTCCACTTTTGTCCGAGCACCAACCGGCTCTTCTTCTCTCTCCACAGCACGGTTAGCTGGTGGAGCTCGCGCTTCCTCTTGTATAGGTTCCCTGAACTTGTGTTTGGAAGGTGGAACCTTAGTATAGAAGACTTCTAGAAAGTTATTCATACATCCTCGATCATAGGCATTTGGTCTGCCATCTGCTCTGTACCGGAAATTTTCATATGTGGTCTGAAAAGCCAAAGCATCCGTATCAGAGATCATGCAATGTAAAAATATTTATGTTCAGGAGAAGAGGCATCTAAAAGGGGTTGTTTCAAATGCTTGGAATGCTTGCCCTTTGAATCGCAGGGTAGAAAAAACGGAGGAATAGGAAAAACATAGGATTCTGACAGGAATTGAAGTGTAAAACAGAGGATTGCAAAACACAGGAAAAACACAGGAATGGTCGTTTGATTGGAGCGCAGGAAAAACGCAGGAATCGGATGAGAGAGATAGACTCAAAGGAAATTTTCCAAGAGGTTGGAGCTCTTGCTAAATTTCCTCCAAAATCTACATGCAATGTGTCATTCCATAGGAATTTCATAGGATTTGGAAAGCTTCAATCCTTTGAATCAAAGGGCCAAATAGGAAAATTTCCTATAGGATTTGAATCCTATGAAATTCCTACATAAATCCTTTGATTCAAAGGGGCCCTAAGTATTATTTAGGAACTACTCCCTTCTTCCACAAATATAAGCATTCCAAGCATTTAAAATTTGTCAAAAGTATAAGGATTCCTAGAGTACTATTTTCCCCATCAATCACCTCTCATTCATTTTTTTTCCCATCTTACCCCCAACCATCCCTCATTTAATGAGGGGCACCAAAGTCATTTTTTCTTCTCCTTGTCTCTCCAAAAATGTTTATGAATGCTTGTATTTAAGGATGGAGTCCTGAGGCTGTTTGGATGGATTACTCACTTTACCAAACTTCTATGCCACAAGTGTGGTATGCCATAGTTTTTGTGGCACCAAAAAAGAAAGCCACACTTGTGGCAAATTTTTGTTAACAAGTGAGTGTATGACATGTGGGCCATGAGAGTAGAAAAGTGTGGCATGCCAAATCTTTGGCTTCAACCAAACATTTACACCCAAAAGTCAAACTTGCCTAACTATAGTGTGGCAATGTTTGGGAAGCAACCAAACAGCCCCTTGGAATTAGCTGCCTTTAGATCTACTTAGATAATCCAACGTTGTTTATATCTGTACATACAGTCCAGTAAATGCAGAAGCATAAATAAGCATTTTAAGGAATCCAATTTCTGCTCTAATCCCAACCCCTGAATCCTGATTAAAGGCCCATTTATGAGGCCCAATTTCTGGGGATTGGGCAGTGGGCCAAGATCCTGGCTTGGATTGGACCTCCAAAAAGGACCTAAATATGTATCATCAGCTTCCTCGATAGTTGTTTTCAAGATTTAAAATGTGTGCTTGAGACAAGGAAGCACGAAAAAAAGAGTTCCTGTAAGTGTAATACCTAAAGCCCTGAACTGAACTCATCGAATCAAAGGGTTTGTGCTTTCCCATGAGCAAAAGAATAGAAGCTGGCACCCTTAGTCCCTTACCCTCACAAATGCACACACACACTGACACCACAGTACTAAATTAAGAAGAGGAATCCCAGATTCAGACAAAAATAGTAATGGAGAAACTGAAAACGCCCTCTTTCCCAACCAATTAATCAAATAAATATTTTTTTTTCAAAATCTCTCATTATAAGCACTAAGCATAATATGACTAGATGATGTTGCGATGGTAGAAACAAACAGGCAAAAACATAAATCTTTGATCAGGAGCACAGGCAAATCAACTAGCAAAAAGAAAGATAAACTTCACATAAACAGGCTGACCTGGTTTGTGCTGATGAGATATGTATGAAATCCTGTGAGTCCACCAACAAACCAAAGACAGATGAAACAATATATTAGTAATGCAAGAGAAGCAGGGGAGTGTTTCAAAGCCTTCCACACTGTGGGATAGTCTCCATCCATGAGAATCTTTATGTACAATGCTGACATAGCAAATACATAAATGCATAGGATACTCGCCGAAGAAACAAATAGGAAAAAGTATCGGTAATTGCGCTGCACAATGGAAAAGTAGAAGGAAATTAAGATAAGCAACTAAAAAATGGAGCAACTCAATCAAAACATTTTTGACATTGGATGCTATCAATTGTAGATATGCCTATGAGAAACTCATATTTACACTATGGATGAATAATTTTCTTATAAATATCAAATTAACCAAAAAGGTTAAAACCAGGTAGCTCGTATGAATATATAGGAGCATTTTTAGTAAATATGAAACTGACAGTTTGCCTTTGCAATCACATTGTCTATAACATGAATATTGAGGGGTGTCAAGTCACCAACTACTGACTGGGAAGTGAATCAGTACAATTCCAGTGAATGCTACATGTACATTAGGTAGTGATTGCCTGTAACATTATGTTGAGCAACTCTGCTCTTAGATGACATTGCTGTCCAGCAATCAATAACCGTAGAAAGTTTACTTTGTTAAAAATAAGTTGATTAAAAGCAAGGAGATAATATCAGGGAAATCATGTAGACAAGCGGTATAAGTTTATTGCGGACAACTAAATACTCTGCCTTTAGATTTTAATCAAGCAGTTGCTGAATTTGCTGTAGTGTAAGAGTAATCATCTCACTACTTAATATTACTAGCTTATAACACACAAAAAAAAGTTACCTTTCCAATGCATTGCCCTACCCAGGGGCAATGATGGTCAAACCGTTCCACGCAATTGTTGCAAATGGAACAGTGCGAACACCGAGGAGGCCGAAAAACCATGCAAGTTTCACAGTACTTGACCTTCACAGGCACCCCATTTACCATAACATCTTTTACACGAGGGAAGACTAGTCTGCCAGGTGTGTCCGCAAGAGATAAATTGTCATAGTGAAACTCTTCTTCTGGTGGATGAGATGCACGAGGTACAATACCAGGATCCTGAGCTGCGGTGATGAAAAGTAACGAAAGCACCTGCAAGAAAAAGAATGCGCATTTGTTGTGTCATTAAATCTTAAAATGCCCAGTGTGAAAGATACCTACAAGAAATAGACCAAAATACTCACATAGATTGCCAACACTATTGCTACGGCAAGAATTGCGTACCCTGCATTGTATGCAGGAAATTGATGACGAAGATTCCGTGCTACAAACGCACAGAAGACCGCAACCGGGACAAAAATCAGTGCAACAGAAAAAAGCAGGGATTTAGCATCAGGTCCAAATATTAGCCGACCACCAAAGAAGAACCTCTGCAGATTAGAAGCATCGATCAGTTCACAACAATGAATCCATTCCACCATGAAGACATACAGAGTGCCACACACTTTCAAAGATGGAGCAAATTGCAGCTGAAGTAAAAAGGCCTAAGCAATGTATGTAAGCTTAAAAAAAATGTTATTAATGTTCTGGAGCATCAATTCCATAGACCATCAATTATCTAAAAAAAGACAACACAAATCAATCCGATTCAACTGACAGTATGGTGATTGCAGACAGGGTCGGTACGAGTGATGTCCCCATCACAGCCACTCTGACATTCGCATTCAGATTTTTTCGCATCCGTTATCTCCACGCCAAAAATGAAGCATAGTATTGCATTGGAACAACATAGGGCATTCCAAACAAGTAGTGATATCATAGTATACATTGCTTCTTAAAACTAGGCACTACTGAACTAATTAAACGAATCGACAAGTTCAAACAGCTAGGGCAACTCGATTCCACAAAGCCTACAAACTTGGCAGTAATCTGTGTTTGCTAGACTATATGTTATGATTAATGAAACAAATAGTATCACAACACACCTGAAAAGAAAAGGTATCACAGCGAGGCGCATGTGGCCGGAGGTGCTCATAGGGGTAGGGTGTGCGTGTGTGCGTTCATAGGGGTGAGTGTGCGTAAGTTGTGAGCGCATGCGTTTATACTGTGTTTCTCAAAAAAAAAAAAAAAGGGAAATCCCCGCAAGAGAAAAAAAATAAATGTTGATACAAAATGTAAAATTGGTAAGCTGAAGAAACAGCAAAACCTCACGAACGCTTCGAAATTCGAATCCTATAACGGAGCACAAACCTTCGAATCCTAGAACAGAGCACAAACCGATCCCCCTCCTAACCTAACAATAAAGAAAACTAGTATACAAACAACAATTTAAGAGGTAAAAATCCTAAAATCCTCCCAAGACCCTAAACGAGAACACCGATACGATCCCTAGAAACTGTAAAACCAACTCAATACCAGAAAGGGGAAGCGGAAACGAGACGAGTATACACGAGAGGAAGAACAATTCTCACATTATTCCCCTTCCAGGCTTCGTAGACGCGCTGCCGCTGCGACTGCGGCTGCGGCTGCGCCATGGGCAGCGGACTCCAGGCCCTCCCGAGGCTCTCCTCCAATCAACAACCCATCGAATCCGCGCGAGCCGGCGAGGAAGAAATCGATGCTCGCACGCAAGAAACTGAAGTGCACGAAATCGACGCGAAGAAGAGAGAGAGAGAAGGCAAGCAGCCGAGAGAGGAATCGATGGTGAATGAAAGCGGCTACTGTGAGCGAGAGTAGGGTACAAAAGAGGACTTTTTTTATTGTTCGTGGGAAGTATGGAGACTGGGGAGACCGGAAGTCCAGAACGCCCAAAATTCTCTCATTTTTTTATTTGTTTTTTAAGGAAGAACGCTGAAAATTATTAGAGCCTGTTTGGTATAGCTTCAACTCCTAAATTTAACTCCAAGATTTGAGTCTGGAGTGGAGTTGTGGAGCTGCCTAAACTCAGCTCCACAACTCTAGTTCATTTTGTGAGAGAGCTCCACCCAGCTCCACTCCCAGTTTTGGTGGAGCCGAAACTGTTTGGCTGAGCTCCAGCTCCAGAAGGGGTGAAGCTGGAGCTGGAGCTGTGCCAAACAGGCCCTTACTCTAGGCTGGAATGGTAGATGAGCCGGAAGAGGAGGGATATTTGTAAAAGGGACCCTGAGTTATAAAGTTACTATGTATCAGTACCTATGTAAACCGAGTAATCCGGTAGTATTTGCGTGTGTAAAACTGTAAATTGGGTAATTCTCCTCTAGTGTGAAAACTAGTCGGATTTCATATGTAATTTTGCACGGAGCTAGATTATCCAAAAGTCAAATTATATTTGATGTTTTGTTTCTAATTTTCTGTGAATACAAGTATGTTTTGTATATTAGTTGATATATAGTATAAATTTATAATCTGGATCTGACGAGCCACTATGAACATGGTTCTTTTTGTTCCTTTCAATTATTTATAGGTTCTTAGTATAATTGGTGCCTCATTTTAGCTTTTTTTAAAAAGTCTTTTGTCGATTACCTCATTATTTACATTCATATTGCACATATCCCATGCAGCTGTGGTCATGTCACACATAAGTACTCTTATTGTCGCTTGTGCTACAACCAAACTTTAGATGGTATTAGAGTGCACCACAAACTTTTGGTGGTATACAGCTAAAGTCGTGAAATTTCTATGACATGGAACCACTTTTTCCCAACTTTGAGTTTGTCGATTATCTTCAACTCTCGAATACTCTTATTGTCGCTTGTGCTACAACCAAACTTTACATGGTATTAGAGTGCATCACAAACTTTTTGGTGGTATACGGCTAAAGTCGTGAAATTTCTATGACATGGAACCACTTTTTTCCAGCTTTGAGTTTGTCGATTATCTTCAACTCTCTAAGCCGTTCATATTTCATCATTACACATCAATAAAGATAATTTTCAATGACGTGGTATCACCTATTGAACAAATCAAAATAAAGGATGAGTATAAGCGGAAAAGAAGGTGAAGAAGGCATGTGAATTTTTATATATTTTTTTCTTTTTTAATTGTTTATTATTATTTTTATGATGACATTATTACCCTTTATCCACGTAGGCTCCATATAAATGCCATGCCATAAAAAACAACTCCAGTTTTAACCAAGAGATGAAATACAAATCATTTTGATAGTCGAGGAGCTAAAAGTGAACGGTTTTTATAGCTTGAGGACCAAAGTCGAACCAGGACCTTAGTTGAGGGACTGAAGTTATATCTGTAACTGTGCGGCCGCTCACCGCTGCACCCGGTCTACTTGACTTGACGTTAACAACGGAGCAGGATGACCCACGGTGAAAAGTCGAAGGGAAGGCCTCGTAGGTCGCTTAGATCGGGCCCGGCCAGCGAAGATTTCCCAGCGAGAACTGAAAAGCGTGAAGCGGCAATCGGCAACGAAAGCGACGAGCCTAGCGCCTCTAGTAGTAGAAGAAGTAACAAAGCTTCCTTTACCGTGTGATGCTTTGATTCGATCATTCGATTAGGTATAGGTTAGGTGCATTAAGCTCCTAGCAGAAGCAAATTTTACCTCGGATCCCCTCACATTCAGACAATCAGATCCCTACTTTTGGGAGCAGGGAAGTGTGGGATGTTCAGCTGTTACTCCGTAGTAGATTATTAGAGAAAATAATCAAAATGTAATGTTCAGTCCTCAGGAGCACCTGAATGATAGCTGGTAAAAGCACGCAAAGAGAATAGTGCATATGATCCGTGCTACTACTATCTTGCTAGTTGCTGCGCCATTTATATATAGTTTGACTTGCAGACGATTTAAATTGGCAGACTGAAACTTAAAGAATGGTCCTGGGTTACTGTATTTTGCAGGAGATGACCCAAGAAGAGACGTACGGTATGTCTGTGGTCCAAATAGAAACGCAAAACCAATTTTAATGTGTTCCCTATAGTAAGAATGGTTAAATTGTGCAACAATTTATGTACATACTCCCTCTAGTTTTCAATTTAATTGACGTTTTGGACAATGACACGGTCTACAAGATATATCTTTAACCTTATTTTTCTATTATAATATATACAATAAATAAATGCACGTTTACTTTTATTATAGTGCTTTGAAAGACAAATTTATATATGTTGTTCTAGTTTCTTTAAACTAAATATTTTTAAAGTTTTCGATGGTCAAAGTAATAAAAGTTTGACCTTAACCTTTATTCAAAACGTCAATTAATATAGAACTGGAGAGAGCAGTTTTTTTTTCTTTTACCAACATCAGCCATGCAGGCTATTTGCGCAGTTGTTCATGGGCGTTATTATTTTTCCATAGGTAGCCGCCCGGGGTAACAGAACACATTTAAGAGTTCCAGTACGCTAGACTAGTAGAGCTGTCTTGCATGTTTGAACTGTAAAACAGTTTTCCTGAAAAACGATATGCAGAAGAAAATTGTTGCATCTATATCATGGTTTGACATTATAGAACAGCAGAAGAAAAATGACGGTTCCATGTCCTAAGCTTATCAGTATAAGCTAATTTAACTGTTTCTTGTTTGACTCACCAGATATGATCAACGCAAGAATATCTTATGGAAATGGTACTTGCGTAACAAGCTGGATTAGCAACGGCATCCAGAGTAAGAGGTCAATAAACTAGTGCCAAAACCTCGGTTAGGGGTAAAGAACATGCTTTATTAGAGAGAGGGCATATAAGAATAATATGATACGTAGTACGGACCTAGGCGACAGTATTCTAACTGGTGGTCCATCTTAGTACTAATCTCGCACATTCTGCTTGACCGCATATTTAACTAGCAGGTGGTGAAGTGGTAAGCCACCAAATCACCAATCAAATGTAATCAGTGAGTTGCTCACTTGCTCTACTGCAAATCTGAAACTTTCAAAAGACGCAAAGCTTAATGTATACAGAAGATTAGTGGATGAGATAAGGTTAAATATTAAAGCTTAATGTATACAGGAGATTAGTGGATAGATAAGGGTAAATATTGAAGAGGTTCGGGATACTAAGTACTAACCTTTTGCTGCTAGGGCAGCTTGGTCTTCAAGCACTAGCATGACTTTGCAGGGTTTAAGAGGTACTACCCACCATGCCAAGCTGGTTATTAACGTAAGACTAGATTTCAAGCCTTTTCAATGTAGCAGAACAAAGCTCTTAAACAGAAGTGCAAGGTTATGCACATAATTGATACAAACACCGTATTCTGTTTGATTGCAATGAATCAATTAATAGATAAAAGATGATAACGTAGATACGGGTCAGAGGATGGGTAGTAAACCTGAAGGTTCCAGGCAAACAGCATGCCTGGAACTAGAATGAAGTGTGCACTTTCCTTCTCAGTTTTATCTTTCAGAGCATTGGTGATCTGCCAGATACACTGAAACAAGAACGTATACTTGTTATGAATGTGATACTCAGGATAGCAACACTTTTACCTGACGATGATAACAGCAAGGGAAACATTTGATACTATGTTATACAAAGAATGTAGGTTAGTAGGGACAACGTACACGAAGTCAGATATCCTGGGATCTTATATTGCTACACCATATTTACAAGTTTAGCATGGTACATTCACTCACTAAAAACACTACGAAAGGTACTCATCTGGGTCTGCTCCCAAGCAACAGCTATAACATTTGAATTCAAATGAAATATACTACGAAAATTCTGTACTTTACAGGTTGAGAAACACCCTCACGGAACAGCCTACTATCTTGTAATTTGGATGTCTGCAACTCAGCATGTGATGTAGCTTCTACAACACAAGAACACAACGTTGCACGTCCTATGAGGAATTCTTAGCTCATTCACCGATATTTGAGGGTTGACGTTTACAAAGGACAAGGAATTCATCAGATTGATATTGCAAGATCCTTCAACTGAACCCAGCCAAATGCACATCTGTCTCGGATTTTCTGAACCTCCATTAATGCCAAGTTAATAGTTTGGCTTAATGCCGCAAATTCTTTCTCAAAAGGAAGCCGCGCCTTCTGGTCCAACTACATCCAGAAGGATAATCTTTACATCAGCTTGGATTAGACAAGAAAAAAGAGAAGAAAATTATTAGGCTGGGGTTAACATTTAACCTTCTCAAGACATCGAGTTGCATCAACTACATAGCAAAAGTATGACAATTGCCTGTATAGATCTGCCTCCGTATACTGTTATAACACAGATTTAGTTAGTCACACAAAGCACAAATGAACCCACTGTAAACTTAAGTCTTTATTAACAAACCTGTCTCACTAGGTGGCCATTGCAGCGTGGGTAGTTGGGGCAGATGGTTCCTCTCTCAGAGTCCCCCATCACTCTAAGGTTCACACTGTGCGTTGAGTATTTGCAACCCTCATCATCACACTGGTCCAAATAAAATCAACAGGTCAAGGACAGTGATGAACATGTTTTCTCCATAAAAGAAAATGGCACTATTTCTAGCACAGTAACTTGTCCCAAAATAGGCAGGAACTAAACACCTCAGAATTGTCAACACTAAAATTGGAAGTGTAATTACCATCAGTAAACCTTTATAATATAGATTGATGAAACTATCAGCCTGCCTTTTCATCTGCACATAGAGAAAATATAGTTCAGTTTTACAAGCAATCTGAATGCTCGATCATCTTACATTAATTGTTATTCACCTGGTTTGCAAGTACTGCAGGAGAAACTCTGGACTCATCAGTGTCATCTGGACATCTTGGGCACCGCATCCGACGCCAAAAATTAATGGAAGCATCATTTCCTTCATTTGGATTTGATACATTTCCAGAGCTAGAACCAATAATCAGACTAGACACAGGGGGGCAGTCAAAGGTAGTAGAACAGCTTGGGCATGATAATCGCAGGGGCTCACAACCACGATATCTGCAAATATTATTCAAGTCATTCTAACTAAAGTAACAGATCACAGTAATAAAAGCAAAATGCATACACTGTAATTTACCTCTCATCTTCATCATCAATTACAGACAAGAGCATGCTAGACGTATCTTGATTATCAGACTCAGTCAATCTTGATTGGAACTGATTCCATGAATTAAAAGGATCAAAAAACATCATAGCAGAAAATAGATCAATCATATAAAGATGAAAATAGATGAAGAATTTTTCACCTTGGATGAATCAAGCCCAAGGCATTCAGCCAGGCGAGCTGGGCTGGTGCCCTGGATCGAAGCACACAGACGGGAAACTACAGGATGAATCTGTAAACGGAATCCAGAATAAGAGAATATAGACATAGCATAACGAAATAAGCTTATATTTCTTTTTCTATGCAAAGGGAACCTGCTGCGATAAATAGTAGTCAATATCAATCATCCATTTGTCAGGGTTTCTTTTCAGCTCCTCTGGATGTCTAGCTCTTTGAGCTATTCCTCCTGAATGTGTACTCTCTGAATCCTGCTCACAATGGTCAGATGCAGCTCTAGGTTAGATAAAGTATGCTTCAAGCATAGCTTGAGATAAGTATTAATTGGCGACACTTTTTTTAGTGAATTATCATTTCAGGCAAACAAAAAAGGTTTTCAAAACTACCAATTAGTGTCAAAGTTATACAAGTTGGCGCTAACAACTTAACAAGGAGTATGAGGGCCCATGAATAAACCAATGGACCAGCAATGCATTTAATACCTGTTGAGAGCAAATTATATAGGGAACTGTATCACCTGCAGAGCACCCAGAATAACCATTTTGCTTCAGTCTTAAAGCAACCTGAGGAATCCAAGATAACAAAAGGTCATACAGCGTTCAGCTCACCAGATTTTCAGCTGTTACCCTCCTAAGTACTAGAGGAAAAAATGATATGTAAGTCTTGCCTGAACATGAGGTTGGTTTTTAGCATCTGGATAATCTTCTGGTGCTTTTGTTAAGCTCTTTGTAATGATATATTTTTCTAATTCTGTTTGGCCACCTCTCATCTGCTCTTGCACCTGCAATAAATAGCCAATGTTAGGTCAGCAATGAATTTATCATAGGGATGCCACCAATTCCTCTTTCAGTTGAAAGGTTACTGCAGAGTGCATGTAGCTTCCCAATTCAAAGCTCCCAAGATAAATGGAATGAGAAACTTAAAGAATTTTTTCTTATATATAAGAAAAAAAAGGTAGGTTCCTAACCTGCACGAGAGAACTATGGATTGACTCGATAACGTCATCACATGACCTGTTGAGAAACAATATCAACATGTATAAGGGGGGAAGAACATTTTGAGCAAAATAAAAATAGCAACTTCGATCCTTACCCTCCAGACAAAATTTGATTCAGGCAAAAATCTCCAATTTCTTTTGACAGCAAACTCCAGTCACGTCTGACCATATCAAGTCCCTTGCGCTCAATGTTCTGCATCAAGCATTCTTTAATTATCCCAGTTTTAGAAGATAAAATATAATTTTGGAAATCAGAACAACCACAGACCTCTCGTAAGCTACCATCTAATGCAACTTTAATGGCAGCATATTTCTTCTTTTTGAGAAGCAGCATTCTTTTGTATATACCATCAAGATCAATCTCCAGACAGCGGTATTTTTTATTCACCTGCATCAAAGCACTTATGTTAACTGGTCTTTCTCCACTGTGCATAGAATCCCTCTGTCCACAAATAAAAGCATTTCTAGGTTTTGTTTTTAGCAGAAATTAAGGTTAAGAAAAAAAGACTTTGGTTCCCCTTATTAAAAAGGGGGTGGGTGGGGGTGGGAGGGTGATTTGGGGTAAGATAGGAAGAAAACTGAATGAGGTGATTGACGGAACTAGTAATCTAGGAATCTTTATATTGTGGACAAATTTCAAACGCTTTGAATTCTTATATTTGTGGACAGAGGGAGTAGTTTAGAAGATAAAAACTGATCTTTCAGAATTGACAAAATCAAGATTTGTCCCTGCAGTTTAAAGATCCTACCTCCTGAATGACTTTTCCTGCAATTCCTTTTGCCCTGGAGATGTCATCCAGACCAGTATGTATCATTATAGAGTCTGTGTCACCGTAGATAACCTGCTCAGTAAAATGATAAGAAATATAGATAATGGTCATTTGCTAATAAACAAAACTGACTGTCAGACACTTGTTTTTAATAAACGATGCTGCTAAATGTTTCATGGGCTAAGATTATCAGAAGGCATAGCTGCTACCTTTGATTACAGATAGGCATGTAAATGATTTCAGAAGAAATAGAACATTCAGGAATATATACTTCATGTAACTTTAGTTCAGCCAAGTATACGCAATAGCAGGCTTGAATATGCACATGGAGAGAGGATTGTGTTGCAATTTGTGTGAAATATATCAGGTCCAAAAATGTATTGAAAAGTTACTGACTATAGAAGAAGAAAGATGAAAATGCCCAAAAGCTTATGATGCAGTTTGTTCTCAATAGACAAAGATGCTTTCAGAAAATATAAACTAGACATTTTATTTCAAAATTATATAAATTGTGCATGCCGAATTGTTTTTTGATGGATGCTCAAGGGACAATTTGTTTGTAAATTTGTTATTGAGAAATTTCCACATGTATATATAGTCCACATTTCCTTATATGGTAAAAGATAATATATGTGCGTTAGATTTCACTCTGGTATTAACATGGCTGCATGTCCCCTTAAAAAGTCATGTAGGTATTTTAGAAGCTTGCTTATCAGAGAAAATTATAGAATTAAATTAGCAGCTCTCCGTACCTCCAAATTTAAGTTATTCTGAACCAGATCAACAGTGTTTTGCAATATCTCTCTTCCCTGAAAGAGACATCATAGCACATATTAATCGCAACCAGCATACTTGTACAACATTTTTCTTTTTCTTTTTTCTTTTCGAATTTACTTCTGAGGAAGAGTAAAGATGTTCTCACTTGCAGTGTAATAAGCTCAGCAAGTGGCTTTGCATAAAACCTGGAATTGGAAAAGCCCAAGCAGCCATACATGCTGAACCATGAGAGTTAAAGGGTAGGTTAGCCTCACCAATTATTCTGGACAAATCCAAGTATAATAGCTAATGTTTGTCATAAATTTTCATTTACCTATTTGCGGTAAGCTTCAAAGCTTGCTGTTGGATGTCAAACTGCTGCCTTTTGAGACCAGAAGCAGTCTTAAGCCATGATTTAACCATTCTTCTCCTCTCCACCAAACTCTTTAGCAACTGGGTAATTAGCCATGATTGCAAACACATGTATCAGCAAATAGAAAAAATCATGCCCATATGAAAAATACATTTTGTACATAGATGATATGTGAATCATAAGAAAAAGTAAGACGTGCAAAACTGCATTACATAACTAAATGAAATATGATAAAAAGATAGACATGACATGGAGACAAGGTTAGCATGGAACTGCTTTAGCTTATGCTAAAGCCAACAGTAATTAGGGTGAGGTTTTATACTAGTTGGCTTTTAGATTGGACGCTGTCTTAAATTGCATCTTCTTTGTGCCCATGAAGAAACAAGTGTATTTCATGGCAATTGGCAAATCTAACAGATGAAGTGACTGAGCTGGCCTTTGGGTGTTCAACTGTATTGAAATTGCTACTGTACTAGTCGCGACAAAATGGACATCTGCATTGACAGAAGAGAGTCTATCAAAAGATCCCTTTATCATTAGGATACCAATGAAATGAAGAGGTTTCCTGTTGACCTTTATCATTAGAAACCCTCTCATTAGCAGGCCCACACTGATCATGTCTCCACAGTCTAGCCCAAAACCAAGGTTTCTCATAGCAGTCAAAAATCCATGCAAAACCAAATTATTAAAACTCTAGTTCAGCATAGTCACAGTTCACAAACTAGTTTTTAAGGACACTTGCCATTAATAATTGGTAACAAAGTAGAGTATCTCTACCTTTTCCACATAAAAAAGGAAAAAAGAAAAGTTTCATTTAAGGGTGACATACTTAGTTAACCCACAAAGAAGCTAGAATCGCATTAAACATGATTATGAAATTCCAAACTCCTAACCAAAAGTATAACATAACATGGTCAAGCAGAAACACAACACAAAAACCAACTCAACACGGACTTTTGGAAGGTAAATTTCTTTGTGATACACTCCATAGCAATTTTGCTGTTACTCATAGGGGCCTCGCTTATGGCATATTACCCTACTCCAACACAAAATCATGCAAAACATCTCCAAGTAAATAAAAACTCTCAAGCAGAATTGAACATCAGTAAGAAATTACCTCAGGCAAAACACCAGTGGTCTTTGAAGCGGGCAAATTAGGGACATTGCCATCAGCAGAACGGTCAACAGTAGTAAAGCAGATATTGTATTCCTTTGAAGATAAAGCCAACAATCAATAGAGCAGCATATTCATTCTTCATTTGTTTAATAATTTAATTATATGGAGACCAAGTCAAAAGTTATAGAAGCTGTAACTGTAAAAGTTGATTGTTCACCTGAATTATCGAAGGGTAAAGGCTGTTAAAGTCCAGAAGTAGCACATACTTGTCATATAGACCCTTTTTAGGCTCCAAAACCAAGCCACCAGCATATGAAGGACCTTTTTTCGTTTTACCTTGATCAACATGATGTCCCTCGTCATCAATTGAAGGATCAGCTTCATCAGGTCTTGCAGCCTCGGTATCAGGGTTCATTTTTCGTTTTGTAGAGTTAAACTCTTTACTGCGTGCAAACTTGTCCGGTACAATAAATTTTCTTGCATGGAATGCATGCAACAGCAGATACTCTACCCTTTGAGCTCTAGAACCCTACAAGCAATTTATGAGAGTGTCAAGACAACTTCCATTTTATACACGTAAGCTAACGATAATGATGGTCTACCTGGAGAGTTTTTCCCCACAGGTTACCGCTGATATTTGTCAATTGGCGTGTAAGCGGGAGAACACTCAAATGAAACATGAGCTCCAAAGCAAGACATGCATCAGTCTCGCCATATTCAACCTAGATGAGCAGGACAATTTGGCAAATAATGCTTCAGTTTGTAGTTTCTGAAGACATAAGCAATCTCATAAACAAAAGAAAGTTCCAAAAAAAACTGTACCAGCTTGAGAAGTGCTCCTGAAGATTGGAACATTGGGGGAATATCATGTGGAGAGACCTCTTTCCTCTCCTTTTTCAATTGTGTTTCTGCAAGTTGTGTCAAAGAATAACTCACCTGTGTACAAACAAATTCATTAGAGAATAAATATGGTAGTAAGAACAAACAAACAATTTAAATGCCATTTACCTCCTTCAGGAGATCGCGAGAGCATAAGTAGGTATCACAGAGGAGACGACCAGCAATGCAGGACATAATTCCTGGACTTGCCCCAGACCCATAAAGTGTGTTCCCTTTGGTGAGTCTGGGCATTACTGAGCGCCTAAGACGACCAATCTTGGACCACATATTGCTTGGTACTTTGCAAGTCTAACAACAAAAGGACAGTGTTTTCAAATGATTGAATTTAAATCGAAATAATAGTAATTAACATAGCGTAAAATGATAGAAAAACCTGTGCACGGTGCAAAAGGACGTCCAAGTCAAATCCAGAAATATTGTGTCCCACAAGTACATCGCAATCAAGTTTGCTAAGCTCGATCATCAAGCGGTTTAACAATGCACGTTCACTGATAGCAGAATCAAAAGGTTAGTGAATGCTACCACAGTTAGAGTTATTAACAGTTATAGAAAAGAAAGTTAGAAGTGTCCACCTGCTCTCGAGTGCCAGCACATTGCTACCAGCCTTCTGGTTCCTATCAGAGGATTCCTTGGAGAGGCCTATAGGAAATATACTGCCTTCAAGCTTGCGCATAACAGTAAAATGGCTGAGCATTCCCCGTTTCTGCCAATCTTCAGAACGCATTGGACTATCTATCTGAAATCGACCACCCAAAAAAGGATAAATTAGTTGGTAGGAGAAATGTTCTCCTTTTATAATATGCATATTCTATAATTGTTTTAGTGAAACCTGGAATGTGCTAGTTAGTTTTAAATATTCATCTCAGTCATGGAAAACCATTTAATCTGACAATTCATTGACAAAATTTATAAGTAAATACTATAGTAAAGTACTTCAAGTGCAAATGAAGAATATGCTTACTTTCACACGGTGACAGCATATGACTGATGCTGACACAATTTCATGCACATTGTGTTTCTCATTTATGATAGTTTTAAGATTAACTGCTGCAACCACGACAGGAGGAACTTCTAACGTGGTACTTGTCATCAAAACAGATATGTCTTTGGGACTATCAACTGTAACTTCAAATTTACACCAGCTGACCTGTGAAGAAGTCAAAAGGCATCACCATCAACATGGTGCAAAATAAAAGCAGATAGGAGCTATGAGGGCATCATAAACTAGAAACATGGCATGGAATAATAGGATATTTAGGATATACCCGCTGAGTAGCTGGACATGCCAAAAATTTGGAGATCGAAAGCCATGAAGGCCCCTTGATCTTCCTTTTGATGAGAAGCAATTCAAGAGCACTGGAAAGGTACGATGGTTAATATCAATGAAGATACTGAGCATGAAACAGCATATACACTGGTTTGTGTATGCTGTATAGCATGACCCCATGTATTTGATGGATCATTACCTATTGTTCGTCCCAAGTAATGCATGGAAATGTTGACCTCGAAGGTCTGTAGGTAGCGCCGGATCCTAAGAAAATATATGCAGTATAAGAAATAAGCAAATAGGAGTCAAAGATGCATTGCCCAATAGACATACCTTATATGGGTAATTTATCTTCAAGACATACTGCTCCCCATTTGGTAGATCAGTCCTCTCAAATGCATAGTTCCTCTATGGCATGCCAAATAGGAAAAAATAGTAAATTAGCTCAGCAAAAGAAAAAAAAAAGGAACTAAAAGATAAAAGTCACTGGATGCCTAGTATCAACTTTCCACCAACAGACCTTGACTGGAGTCATTGCAAAATTTGACACGTTGAAGTCTGACAACTTATCAGCTATTTCGCTCTTCAATCCTGATGCTAACTCCTGGCAAGAGAATTAGCATGTATAGATAAGTGGTGCATGCAAAGCATCACATTTACTTTCAAAAAAATCAATCATTCTCACATGTAGACTTGCTCGAAGTGATGGAGAAGAATCAGAAGTAGTGGAATTCTTCTCTAGCCTTGATATGGTGTCCCTTGGGAAGATTGAACTGCTTGGAATAGCATATATGCACCTTTGCATATTCTTTACAACCACACAACAACTGTGGAACCGCTTGCCTACTTCAACCTACAAAAGAAAGCAGCTTGTCGGGAGAATGGAAATAACCTCTGCAGGTAGAGCTGCAGGTGTGTCACTACTAAATTAATTACAGTTTCTGACAGAACACAGTAACTATCCAGCAGAGTTGATAACTGTTTTCATATCGCATAGTTGTAAGTAGAGCTTCTTTTAGAATGAAATTTTCTGACTAGTTTAAGAAATGCATGTGAGCCTTAAAATGTCAAAATGTATCAAGCACCATATCATTTAAGGCAAATCAATTATCCCACACTCCCACTAAGTTAAATAGTGCTTAAAGGACACAATATGATATAAACCCCATGCTTTTTTATATGAAATTGGTCATTAAGCAAAAACATTCTGCCACACAACAGTAACTAGAATCTGTGTACTTTACAAATGAACAGCTGAAATTTTCGTTACCTTTCCAAACAAATATACTGTGCCCGAATTAGCACCAAAAGGCTCCTCGTATGCATCCAATATGTAGAATGGCAGCGCTCCATCCTTCAGCTCAAATTCTGAGCTTTCATCCACGCCGGTGTTGCTGTTAGCAGCCACCGCTCCCTCACCTCCTGCATTGTCCCCATCCCCGCATATCTTCATCCACCCTGCTGTTGCACTAGCCATATCCCCATTCCGGCTGTCCTCCGTCTTAATCTTAGCATTCAGACGATGCACCTTCTCTATCTTAACCTCCCCATTAGCCTCCTGTTTCGGTTCCTCCAGGCTGTTACTATTATTCGCCAATTCAGCACTAGCACCAAGAGGTGTGTCCAATTTGGGCTCCATTTCCACGTCTGGCTTCAATTCCATATCCATATCATTTCCATGATCTGAAACCTCATGGGCCTCGAAAACATTATCCGATCTGAACGCCATTGCCGTATCGACTGCCACATTTTCAGCCTTGATGTGAGCAGTTGTTGTTGGCGCTGGCGCCGGGGCACAAACCCTACCAACGCGGCGGCGCCGCTCCTCGCGGTCATTGTCGTCGGGAGCGAACTCCGCGATGACGTCATCCACGATGCTGTCGGCCGCCAGCGACGAGTCCCTACCGCGGTCGCTGCCAGGCTTCCTAAACACGGAGGAGGTGAACATGGAAGAGAGTCGTTGCTTCCCCATCATGGCGGCGGCGGCAGAGAGGGACGCCGCGGCGGCGGACTGCTGAGGCGGGCGCTTCGACTGCGGACGCGGCTGCTTCCGCTTCCGGGGGGCGCCATCCTCGCCGTCGGAGCCCTCGTCGGAGGAGGAGTGGATGGTGCGGTGGGTCCAGTCCTCCTCCCGCCCGTCGTCGGCGTAGCCCAGGCCGTCGTCGTCGACGATGAAGGCCCCCGCGTCCTTCCGGCGGCGGGCGACGAGCGCGGCGTAGTCCTCCTCGGCGACGGTGTCGTAGATCGGGGCCTCAATCCTCACCTGGACGGCGGCGGCGGCGCGGGCGCCCCCATCGCGGATCGCGCGGAGGCGCTCGAGCGCCGCGGACCGCGCCACCGCCTCGGAGCCCCGGGCGCGCGAGCGGCGGCCGGAGGCGCCCGCATCCGCGGATCCCTCATCCATGGCTTCGCCTCTCGCTCTCCCTCCCCTTCCCTAACACACGCAGTGACACAAGGCAATGTCCCGATGCTTTCTCTTGCGGCGGAAAGGGGGAGATCTATTCTGGATTTGTGTACTGGTTGGATTGGGCGGGAAGGTGTTCGAGGGCTTGTGGCTTTTGGCGCGCAGAATTTGGGGAAATGGAGGTCTAGGGTTTCGCCTGGACCCGTTTAGTGAGCTAGCGGGTGGCGCAGGTGAGAACGAAGGACCCGGTAAGAGATTGGGCTGAGGAGTACGTGGGCATGACGTTCGGCTGCTAATTTAGCCCATCAGTTGTACACGTTGGGCTATTCTGTTGAGGAATAAGTCCACTTTAAGTCCCTAATTATACTTGCATCTAATTTGTATCCCTCAAAAGTCAAAACCATTAAGGGAGTCAAAATGTACCGGTTTTAATAGTTAAGAATTCAATATATATGGTATTGCAATTGAGGGATACGAATTAAATTGCACGTATATTTGTGGGAGTCCAAATGTACTTATTCATTCCGTCATTCCGTTGATGCTTTGGTTCGCTCGAGGATAGTATTTAAATGGTCTTGGGCCAAGATTAAATGGAAAAATTAGTTTGAGCAAATTGCAATTTTCTGTTGTTGACAGACAATAGGGGCTTACATATTTTGCAATTTTCTGTTCTTGACAGACAAGAGGGCTTACATATTCTATATGATCGTTCAACAACATATTTTTTTTTCCGAAAAAACATTGGTTATATTTTCAATTTTGTTTTCTCGTTCTCTGTCGTTTGTTGATGGCTTACCTTCTATAGTTGGAAACCCTGGAATGCCACCATATTGGAAAGTCAACTTCAAATACACTTATCAAAACTTTCGTGGATATGCTGTTCATTACACAATGACTTGTGATGTTTTAATTACTATGAACGTACCGAGTCTGTACAGTGAGCACAAATAGAAAATCAAACGTGGCCTCGCTGTTTGGCCCCGGGAAAACATTCTAGCCCCCGTTTAGTTTGACATATTCGTCGCATTATCATTTGGCAATCTCCGTAGAGAATCCATATGAGAACAAAGGCTATAAATAGTGGAATCTCAAGTCTACCGCAAACACATTCTAGCTCAGCCTTTGCTGGACTTGTTCCCGCCAAAAGTCAGGATCAAGTTAAAAGAAGCTGCCTCCAATGGCCGATCGAATCACCGTTCTTGCCATTGCCCTCCTCGTTCTGATCTTGTCGCCGCAAATGGCTGTCCAGGGCAAGCCTGCAGCTGGCAACACCGCGAGCCCAAGGCCGAAGCAGCAGCAACTCGGGAACTTCTTCAAGAAGCACGGGTCGGACATCGCCGGCCTCTTCCCGAGGCATCGCAACGGCGGATCATCAGGTAGCTACAGCGGCCAGGCCGTGCCGGCCGACGGCGGCGAAAACGGCGGTGGTGGCCAGAGCCAGGACCCGGCGACCAACACCGGCATGTACGTGTTGAGCTTCAGCGTCGGCACGCCGCCACAGGTCGTCACCGGCGTGCTCGACATCACCAGCGACTTCGTGTGGATGCAGTGCTCGGCGTGCGCCACCTGCGGCGCCGACGCGCCGGCGGCGACGTCCGCGCCGCCCTTCTACGCCTTCCTGTCGTCCACGATACGCGAGGTGAGATGCGCGAACCGCGGGTGCCAGCGGCTCGTCCCGCAGACGTGCAGCGCCGACGACTCCCCCTGCGGCTACTCGTACGTGTACGGCGGCGGCGCGGCCAACACCACCGCCGGGCTCCTCGCCGTCGACGCGTTCGCGTTCGCCACGGTCCGCGCCGACGGGGTGATCTTCGGGTGCGCCGTCGCCACCGAGGGCGACATCGGCGGCGTGATCGGACTCGGCAGAGGGGAGCTCTCCCCCGTCTCGCAGCTCCAGATCGGCAGGTTCTCCTACTACCTCGCCCCCGACGACGCCGTCGACGTCGGGAGCTTCATCCTCTTCCTTGACGACGCCAAGCCGCGGACCAGCCGCGCCGTCTCCACGCCGCTCGTCGCCAGCCGTGCATCGCGCAGCCTCTACTACGTCGAGCTCGCCGGCATCCGCGTCGACGGCGAGGACCTCGCGATCCCGCGTGGGACGTTCGATCTCCAGGCGGACGGCTCCGGCGGCGTGGTCCTGAGCATCACCATTCCGGTCACCTTCCTGGACGCCGGCGCGTACAAGGTTGTGAGGCAGGCGATGGCGAGCAAGATAGAGCTGCGCGCCGCCGACGGCTCGGAGCTCGGGCTTGACCTGTGCTACACCAGCGAGTCGCTGGCCACGGCGAAGGTGCCGTCCATGGCGCTCGTCTTCGCCGGCGGCGCCGTCATGGAGCTAGAGATGGGGAACTACTTCTACATGGACTCGACCACCGGGCTGGAGTGCCTGACGATCCTGCCGTCGCCGGCCGGCGACGGGTCGCTCCTCGGCAGCCTGATCCAGGTAGGCACGCACATGATCTACGACATCAGTGGCTCTAGGCTGGTGTTCGAATCGTTGGAGCAAGCGCCGCCGCCGCCGTCGGGTTCATCCCGACAGTCGTCACGGCGGCGCTCATCGTCAGCCCCGCCGCCGCTGACCTCGCCGGCAGTGGTCGTGATCCATTTAATGTTGGTCGTGGTATACATGTTCTTGTGAACTTCTACTCGACCTTGCGGTAATATCTGGAAGGTATCCTTATTGTCATGTCGCAGACGTGCAGATTTCACCAAGGTGGTTCATTTTGACAATGTCTGTAAGTAAAATGATGTATTCTGAATTTCTGATTGTTTTTTTTTCCAAATTACTACTCCAAATCAAAGCGTATACGTGTTGTATCGTTTTAAACCGTGTTGTCACATGTGGACTGATGATTGTCTGATTCTAGTTTTTAAGTGGTTAGTATCCTTTGCTGACGCTATAATTTCTAAGTGAAATGGCATATAGCCTAGTGGTTGCAGTGACCTGAGTAGCACCTTAAGATCCTGAGTTTAAATTTCGAGCGAATTTCGGATTGGATTATTTGAGGGCTAAGTTACCTATTTGATAGGCTAAATTTCTAATCTAAAAAGTTCAAATCTACATAGGAACGAATTTCGGATTGAATTATTTGATAGTTAAGTTTCCTATTTAATAGGCTAAGTTTTTAATCTAAAAAGACTACCTACATCCGGTTGGATAAAGGCCGGGTAAAAAATACCCTTCTACAAAAGAAAAAGGCAATGTGGTGATTTCAAAAGACAGAGAGTTGAGCAATAAACCATCATCAACGACAGCACATTTTTGGAGAAAATATTACCAATTTACCATCCCGTTGAGAGATAATTGTAGAACATTACGTGCTGATAAGTGACACAGCATGCATGCGACATGGTATGTCTCTAGCAAAACTAGCACCCATAATCTTGATGAAAATGTACCCATAACCCATAACTAGTTGGCTACTACACCTGTACACCAACTTATAATTAGTTTTTCATTTTTTTTTTGCGGCGACCAACTTATAATTAGTTGACACTGGAACATGTCTGATTCCCCTTCTTCAGTCTGTTTAGCGAACTAAATCCTGTTCTGAGTTCTTTTATTAGAACGTGCTTGTCTGTACTTTGAACCCAGAACACAGACTAAATTCTGTTATGGTCTGGATTTGTGCAGCGTCTGGATTGGGCGGGAAGTTGTTCACCGTTTGGCGCTCAGAATTTGGGGAGACGGGAGGTCTAGGGATTGCTTGGGAAGGACTAAATCTCGGCCCATCATGGGCTGCTAAAATGAACCGAAACTACACAGAGATGGGCTTTGTCAAACATGGACCAAGAGATTTACGAACAGGTTCAGGAGAAATTGGCCCTTGAACTCGGCCTACTAACTTAACCGAGCACCGCGCGATCACGTTGACGCTCTGGGTCAACCTGTTAGTTTACTTTGAAATGGTCTTCGGGTCGAAATTCGAAAATCACATGGGCATTTACTTTGAACAGATTGAGTTTTTCCAAGATAATCTTATTAAATGGAACAGACTGGATCACTGAACAGAGAGGAGGGGTCACATTCTCAGCGATCATTAACCACTGGTTACATAATCAGAAATTAATATTACTTGTTTTGTTTTTTTTCTCTCTCTGTCTCTGTCCTGTTTTTGTTGTGTGATTCCCAAACCAATGACTAGAATGGTATCCATAGCATTAAATAAGTTGTCACCTATGACAAAAAATGATGTAGCAAGTGAATAAATGAGGAAAGAGAAGAAAATCATGTCTTGCATGAGACATGGTTCCTACACAACATCTAAGATATAATGTGAGATAAGTAGCATTAAATTAAAGTATGGAATAATGATGTTTGTATTGGAAGACTAGTGTCTAGTACTAATTTTTTTTTTGATGATGTGGAGTTTATGGAAACCATGTCTAGTGTTATGGGTTAGGACTGCCCTAAGGGCATTCCCAACCCAATGACTAGGATGGTGTCCATAGCATTAAATAAGTTGCCACCTATGATAAAAAATGATGTGGCAAGTGAATAAACGATGAAAGAGAAGAAAACCATGTCTTGCATGAGACATGGTTTCTACACAATATCCAAGACATCATGTGAGATAAGTAGCATTAAATTGAAGTAATGAATAGTGGTGTTTGCATTAGAAGAGTAGTGTATAGTACAAACCATGTCTAGTGTTATGGGTTGGGACTGTCCTAAGGATTGGATTCCCCGCAGGACGTTGGTTGTTTCCATTTCCGTTTTTGCTATGGCAGACGCTGTCCTTCCATCAAAAAACATGGCAATTTCGTTATTGCTGAGAGATTAACTTACCTTAATCAAAGTTGATAGTTGCTACCATTTGTCAGTCAACACTAAATACTTTATTAGAAGGTGGGCATGTACACTGTTCATTGAGTACACAAGGCTTTGAGCGTTTACCGATCTTACTATAATCCACAAAATCAAACATGACCTGGCTGTTTAACTAGAAGAGAGTATTCTAAAGATCAATTGCTGCAAAAATATGAGTGTATTAACCGCGTTTGACACGATCTTGAGTCACCATGTTACCAGCTAGCATTCCACATGGTGATCTACGTAATGAGAGAGGAATTTAAACTCTCGATATGGTGTACACTCTTATTTACATAAAACTTAAATAGTTATAAAAAAGTGAAAAAAAATAAAAAGATGTATTAACATATAATATATCACTTCACAACCATGCAAGTTAAAATTTAACCTTCATAAGTCATAATAAAAAAAATAAGTTAAATTATAGCTAGTTAATGTATATTTATAGTAAAAAAAATCGTCGAAACATGTAGAAATTAAATTTGATTTTGCATGTTTATAGAACGATCTATCACATATTATACTATTTTGTTTAATATTTTATTTTTTATAACTATTTAAGTGACATACAAATAACGAGCGGATATCCCTCAAAAGTTTACTATGGTTTCCCTCTACGTACTGCTTCTTCAGAATAAATAGCAGTGTACATTCATCATAGAACCTCAGCTCAAGCTCTCCTCGCAACAAAAACTAGCAGCAAAGATCGAGGCTGCCACCTCCAATGGCGGATCGAAGCCATGCCCATGCCCTTGCCTTCCTCGTCCTCGCCGTCCTCATGCCGCAAATGGCGTCCCCGGGCAAGCTTCCACGCTTCACCATGGGCCCGAGGACGAATAAGCAGCTCCGGGACTTCTTCAAGAACCATGGGTCGGACATGGCCGACCTCGTCCCGTCGGGCCAGGGCGGCCATGAGCAGGGTGGAGGCAGCTCCTCCAACGGGCAGAGCCAGCAGGGCGGCGGCGACAGCGGCGGCGGCGGCGGTGGCGGCAACCAGGCCCCGGCCACCAACGCCGGCATGTACGTCTTCAGCTACGGCATCGGCACGCCACCGCAGCAAGTCTCCGGCGCGCTCGACATCTCCAGCGACCTCGTGTGGACCGCGTGCGGCGCCACGGCGCCCTTCAACCCGGTGCGCTCCACCACGGTGGCCGACGTGCCATGCACGGACGACGCGTGCCAGCAGTTCGCTCCGCAGACGTGCGGCGCCGGCGCCTCCGAGTGCGCCTACACCTACATGTACGGCGGCGGCGCCGCCAACACCACCGGGCTCCTCGGCACCGAGGCGTTCACGTTCGGCGACACCCGCATCGACGGCGTGGTCTTCGGGTGCGGACTCAAGAACGTCGGCGACTTCAGCGGCGTGTCCGGCGTGATCGGCCTCGGCAGGGGCAACCTCTCCCTCGTCTCGCAGCTCCAGGTCGACCGCTTCTCCTACCACTTCGCCCCCGACGACTCCGTCGACACCCAGAGCTTCATCCTCTTCGGCGACGACGCCACGCCGCAGACCAGCCACACCCTCTCCACCCGGCTCCTCGCCAGCGACGCCAACCCGAGCCTCTACTACGTCGAGCTCGCCGGCATCCAGGTCGACGGCAAGGACCTCGCCATCCCGAGCGGGACGTTCGATCTCCGGAATAAGGACGGCTCCGGCGGCGTGTTCCTGAGCATCACCGACCTCGTCACCGTCCTGGAGGAAGCAGCGTACAAGCCTCTGAGGCAGGCGGTGGCGAGCAAGATAGGGCTGCCCGCCGTCAACGGCTCGGCGCTCGGGCTCGACCTGTGCTACACCGGCGAGTCGCTGGCCAAGGCGAAGGTGCCGTCCATGGCGCTCGTCTTCGCCGGCGGCGCCGTCATGGAGCTGGAGTTGGGGAACTACTTCTACATGGACTCGACCACCGGGCTGGCGTGCCTGACGATCCTGCCGTCGTCGGCCGGCGACGGGTCGGTCCTCGGCAGCCTGATCCAGGTAGGCACGCACATGATGTACGACATCAATGGCTCGAAGCTGGTGTTCGAGTCGTTGGCGCAGGCGGCCGCGCCGCCGCCGTCGGGGTCATCCCAACAAACTTCGTCGAAGACGAACCAACAAGCGGGCGGGCGGCGCTCGGCGTCTGCCCCGCCACCGCTGATCTCGCCGGCGGTATTCGTGATCCATTTCATGTTGGTCGTGGTATACATGTTTTTCTGAACTTATACCTGACCGTTACATACTCCCTCCGTACCACTTAGTACAGTCTTTAAGACTATTTCTTGAATTTAAAATTTTCATATACTATAATATTTTTTAACAAAATCATAAGGTGAAAATAAATTTAAATGATAATTTAATGATATTATTAGTATCAAATAAAAATTAAATTATAATAAATTATTTATTGGTCAAATATTTAAAGAGTTGAATTTTAAAATGTCTACGAGTCTTTATAACTGAGGCGGAGAGAGTATGTTATAACACCGAGGTAATCTCTGGGAAATTATATATCCTACTTTATGTTGCAGACTTGTAGATTTCACCAAGGTGATTCATTTTGTCATTGTCAAAAAAACTGATGTATTCTGATTGTTTGTTCAAAGTTCTCCAAATTAGCGTATGCGTGTTGTATATATAATTATTGAGTGATGTTACGGTACAGCGGTCGGTACCAGTACCGCCCGGTACCAATATCATGACCGTTGGATCTGGCTTGATTGATCCAACGGCTGGTAGAGTTTGGTACCGGGCGGTACCAATTCTGCCCCTAGTGCAGTACCACGCGGAGAATTGAGGTGGAAGGGCAAAAACGTAACTTCGCGTGCAAGTCCTCTTCCGATCCGCCGTATTCCTC
Organism: Oryza sativa Japonica Group; assembly: GCF_034140825.1. Classification (NCBI taxonomy): domain Eukaryota; kingdom Viridiplantae; phylum Streptophyta; class Magnoliopsida; order Poales; family Poaceae; genus Oryza; species Oryza sativa. The sequence goes on from NC_089035.1 coordinate 38,272,228, forward strand.
TTCCGCGTAACCCTAAAATCCCGATCTGCCGCCGCCGTATTCCTCTTCCGCGTCGCCGCCGTGTTTCTCTTCCGCTCCAGCGCCCTCGTGTTCCTCTTCCGCCCCGTCGTCGCCGTGTCCGCCACTGCCGTGTCCTCCTTCGGCGCCGTGAGATCAGCCTACGCATCGTCGGTGGCAGCGGAGGCAGAGGCGGATGAGCCAGCGGCGGAATATGCGGTTGCAGCGGCCGAGGATCCGCTCCGGTGGCGGCACCGAAGTAGGCCGTGGCTGAGGCGCGACGAAGGAGGAGACGACGGAGGAGGAGGAGGCACACCCATTTTCTCTCCCGATCCTACCCTTCTCAGATTCAACGGTTGGATGATTTTTGGTACCGACCGGTACTAGTACCGCTCGGTACATTCCGCTGGACGGTAAAAAATCTCATAATTATTTTGTGGGGAAAGTGCATTTAAATACTTTGTAAATATGCAAGTTTAAATTCGACTTTTACAGGTTGTAATAAAAATAGTTGTGATTTTATAGTAACTAATTTCAGTTTGACTTGTTTGTTTTATTACAACATTTGAAAATCAAATTTGACTTTGTATGTTTGTGGAGTGATATGTTGTAACGTCCCGCCTTCCCCCAGGCCGGGCCCACTTACATCTGATAGCTTTCATAGGTCATAGACTGCCTTCACAGACCAACACATATCTTTTCTGCACACTTTGTCCTCACTCGTGTGCACCCGGGAAGAATTTTCCGGTCGGTCACCCATCCCAAATTACTCCAGGCCAAGCACGCTTAACCCTGGAGTTGTTTGGAGATTGGCTTCCGGAAAAGAAGTTGCAACTTGTTGATATGAGTATTCTATTAATCCTATTAAGCCCTAAGCCGGGATGTTACATATGTCTCATATTAATATATCTTTTTTTATTTTTTAAATAACTTTTTAGGTGTCATTTTACAAAACCGGCCTGAAATAACCATAGAAACCAAACGCGGAAGAAACGCCATAAAAGATCAAAACATATATAATGATTGTCGACAGGGGATACCCGTAGACTGATTAAATAGGGTATTGGGGTATATTGGTACGAGGATCTACACGATATGATATCAAGCAAAACAAGAAGACAAGGATTATACTGGTTCGAACCCCTCATAAGGTAATAGCCATAATACAATTTATATGAGATTGATATGGAAAAAATCACAGATTACAATAGAAGACCAACGATCCCAAGTTTACTGGCGAGATCATTGTCGAGATGGTTTCGACGAGATCTTCCGGCGAGTAGGCTTCACGTCCTCCGGGTTGTAGACTATGGTGGTGGTGTTGGCGCTATGATTCAATACCTTGGGACCCTCTAGGGGGTGTGTCTTTATATCGCGAATCACCTTAATTTCTATCTAAGTAGAATTTGGAGATACCGAACCCAGCACGAGTAGGACTCTGTTGTTCACTTGCCCCTGAGAATTGTTTTCATAATATCTCGTCGATTTTCTTATCATATACGGAGACGTGTCGTACATACGAAGTTATGCCGTACCCGTATATTCCATGAGTCGTAGGATAGAAGGTATGCATTATCCATAACCATGACAATGATGACATTGAGGCATGATATTTGCTAACGGAGTTTAGCCGAAACCTACATATTGGGGCCCATTGATTATGAGCGTCTCTCTCCAATCCAACATATTACAACGTATCAAAGTTATAACGATCCTCGGCTGGATATCGCCGGCAATAGAACTCGATCTTTATTTAAGAGAGAGCATAGAAGAAAGTCCGGCTCTTACTATGTTCATAAAATCTACTAAAACTCTAAACTATAAACTGTAACCGACTATGTACATATATTCGATACAAAATCTAACATGATATGTAAGAAATGAGTAGATATCCACTCAAGCGATGAAAATCCATCTCCCTATCCCGTGTCTCTTGTGGACTTATTTTGATTTTTAGAATTTGTGAAATGGAGTGAATCGCAGTCACAGGTCTACTGGCAATTACTATATTATATTTCTTTTGTTATTGTGTACAATAGATGCATGTTTGAGGTGTAGGAATTAATAGATGCGCTAAGGCCTATTCGAAGATTAATTCTTTGGAAAATCACAAAAGCCCACCTCATGGTATGGCATGCATGTGGAGTTTAGTACCACCTTGCTTATTCTAGGAGAGGGGGACCTCCTTAAAAGGGAGGATGCCCTCCTAGCCACTTGAAGCATGTGTGGTGGAGAAAAGAGGGGGAACACACACGCGCGCTCGCTCGCCTGGCAGGCGGCGTACGCTTCGAATAGTCCGCAAAATTGGCTCCTCACCACAGTTTTGTTTTGCTGCAGGAAAATTCGGATTTGTTTTGTTTTGGAAACATTCCGAAAAATCCAGTGTCCGGATAAGTTACGCGCGACTTATCCGGTTCGGTTACGTGGAGTGGAGATCGTGCGGGCGCCCTGATCAAGTGACCTATCTCTATATAAACCGAGCCGCCGCCTTCACGCAAAACACACGAAATCAATCTAGGGTTTGCCTCCTCTTCTGTGCTGCGGCGTCGCTCGTAGACTACTCCATCCCGCTCACCGGCGTGCACCTGCGATCGGGAGAGCAGGTCTCCTTAACCTCTGCCTTCGACGTCTTGCACCGGGAGAAGGCGGCAATAAGGTTTTTGGGAAGCGCTTCGCGCGACTGCTCCCTGTTCGTCCGCGACGGCTCGCCTTCCTCTCCGCTCGCGTGTTGCGCGCCTTCGTCGAAGCTCGTAACCGCGAGTAGTTCCTGTCGAGCAACCGGTTTTTCCGCCACCTCGGTACGTGTTCGACATGTTGCGCATATTTGATCTGTTCATATTTTACTGTTTAGTTTACATGTGTAGATCTAATGATGCGTTAATACTAGTATAAATCTGTAATGTCATGATTTATTTATGGAATATATTAAATTATTATATTTCTATATTCTCGAACATGAGGTGCTGTTTGGTTTGGCCAAATTTAGCCCGTATCTGATCGCAGCGTAAACAGATGAAACAAAAGTTGGTAACTGTGCAGAAGCAATACAGGTCGCTCCCATGCACCATTTTTTGTCTGTGATAACTCATAACAGTAACATGCAAAGAAGTACTCCCATCTACCAGCTGAAATCAAGAGATTAACCTTGTTGTTGCAGCCGTAAAAACACACTACTAATCTGTCTGACTCTAATACCATCCGAAGAGATCAATGTGGTAATCTGGCTAATTGGCAATTGACGGTGCAACCGAGACGAGACACATCGTTTATAAGGATTACATAGAACACGAAACTCTAATCCCAAATCAACCTAGCTTGCTTGCACTATTACTGACCAGTGGTCAGCATGGCGACCAGCGCTTCACACGCGCGTGCACCGCTTCTCCTCCTGCTGCTGATGTGTTCGTGTTTGCTTCTCTCTCCCGTGGCGGCCGACCGGGCGGCGTACATCGTCCACATGGACAAGTCCGCCATGCCGGCGCATCACTCCGACCACCGCGAGTGGTACTCCGCCACCGTGGCGACTCTGACTCCCGGTGCGCCGCGCGGCGGCCGTGGCGGGCCGCGGATCGTGTACACCTACGACGAGGCGTTGCACGGGTTCGCGGCCACGCTCTCCGCCTCCGAGCTCGGCGCGCTCCGCCTCGCACCGGGCTTCGTCTCGGCTTACCCTGATCGCCGCGCCGATGTGCTTCATGACACCACGCACTCCACGGAGTTCCTCCGTCTCAGCCCGTTCGGTGGGCTGTGGCCGGCGGCGAGGTTCGGCGAGGGCGTCATCATCGGCGTGATCGACACGGGTGTCTGGCCGGAGAGCGCGAGCTTCGACGACGGCGGCATGCCGCCCGTGCCGTCGCGGTGGCGCGGCGAGTGCGAGGCTGGACAGGACTTCACGCTCGACATGTGTAACCGGAAGCTCATCGGAGCGCGCTACTTCAACAGGGGCCTGGTCGCCGCGAACCCGACCGTCACCGTCTCCATGAACTCGACGCGCGACACGCTAGGCCACGGGACGCACACGTCGTCCACCGCCGGCGGGAGCCCCGCGCCGTGCGCGTCCTTCTTCGGCTACGGGCGCGGCACGGCGAGCGGCGTGGCGCCGCGCGCGCACGTCGCCATGTACAAGGCCATGTGGCCCGAGGGCCGGTACGCGTCCGACGTGCTGGCCGCCATGGACGCGGCCATCGCGGACGGCGTCGACGTCATCTCCATCTCGAGCGGCTTCGACGGCGTGCCGCTGTACGAAGACCCCGTGGCGATCGCCGCGTTCGCCGCCATCGAGCGCGGCATCCTCGTCTCGGCCTCAGCTGGCAACGACGGCCCGAGGCTTGGCACCCTGCACAACGGCATCCCGTGGCTTCTCACCGTCGCCGCCGGCATGGTGGACCGGCAAATGTTCGCCGGATCCATCTACCTCGGCGACGACACGCGGAGCACCATCACCGGCATCACGAGGTATCCAGAGAACGCGTGGATAAAGGACATGAACTTGGTGTACAACGACACCATATCAGCGTGCAACTCGTCGACGTCGCTGGCAACCCTAGCACAAAGCATAGTCGTGTGCTATGACACTGGGATTCTGCTCGACCAGATGCGGACGGCGGCGGAGGCCGGCGTCAGCGCGGCCATCTTCATCTCGAACACCACCTTGATAACCCAGAGCGAGATGACCTTCCCGGCCATCGTCGTCAACCCGAGCGACGCGGCGAGCCTACTGAGCTACATCAACTCCAGCGCGCGGCCGACGGCGACGATCAAGTTCCAGCAGACGATCATCGGGACGAGGCCGGCGCCGGTGGTCGCCGCGTACTCCTCTCGTGGACCGTCGCGGAGCTACGAGGGCGTGCTCAAGCCGGACATCATGGCGCCGGGGGACAGTATACTCGCGGCGTGGGCACCCGTTGCTCCGCTGGCGCAGGTAGGAAGCACCGCCCTCGGCAGCGACTTCGCCGTCGAGTCCGGGACGTCGATGGCGTGCCCGCACGCCGCCGGCGTGGCGGCATTGCTGCGGGCGGCGCACCCGGACTGGAGCCCGGCCATGATCAAGTCGGCGATGATGACCACCGCGACCGCCGTCGACAACACGTTCCGGCCGATCGGTGACGCCGGCCACGGCGACGCCGCGGCGAGCCCGCTGGCGATAGGCGCCGGGCAGGTCGACCCGAACGCGGCCATGGACCCGGGGCTGGTGTACGACGCCGGGCCGGAGGACTTCGTGGAGCTCCTCTGCTCGACCAACTTCACCGCCGCGCAGATCATGGCGATCACGCGGTCCAAGGCGTACAACTGCTCCTTCTCCACCAACGACATGAACTACCCGTCCTTCATCGCCGTGTTCGGCGCGAACGACACCTCCGGCGACATGAGGTTCAGCAGGACGGTGACCAACGTCGGCGCAGGCGCCGCGACGTACAGGGCGTTCTCGGTGTCACCGAGCAACGTGGAGGTGACCGTGTCGCCGGAGACCCTGGTGTTCACCGAGGTGGGGCAGACGGCGTCGTTCTTGGTGGACCTCAACCTCACGGCGCCCACCGGCGGCGAGCCGGCGTTCGGGGCGGTGATCTGGGCCGATGTGAGCGGCAAGTACGAGGTGAGGACTCACTACGTCGTGCTATGACGGTCAACCTTGGTCTTCTAGTCATGTCGGACTTCTGTGTACTGGTCGGAATAATGTCGTGGAACAAACATCCATTCTTATGGATTGGGATCCTCTAACATGATATAAGAGGAACATGGTGATTGACATGTTGCCCCACCACTCATGGGCCCACCTGTCAGTGATCACGTCAGATAGCAGTTCATATTAAAGGATCCGGATCTCTATTTTACACGCCATTACGGTTACAAAAGGCTATTACACAAGCATTAAGTGAACCCCGTCACAAGCATTAAGTGAACCCCGTCACCCAACAATTTTCTTTAAGTTTATATAAACTTGAGTTTATTACAAGAGTTCTTATCGTCCTTTAGGGAAGGCAGTACTAAATCCAGGCCGTCTATCTCGCACAATCTAAGAGTTGGAATTGCTTTGTACCAGGTGGTACTACGTCCCCAAGAGAGGATTTCGAACTATGGGTGGGAGGGTAAAATTGTACTTTCGCGTATACACTCTCGTTTCTATCGGTTTATCTGACACAACCTCAGCGTACATCGCCGCCGCCGCAAATCGGGGATGAATGGAGACGCCTCAAATCCGGCTTGATGCTAGCTCATCGATGCATTCGGTGCCAATGCCCTACAGGCCGCTACCTATATCGTTCACGGGCTCAACCCAAATCGAAAGCCCCGCCATGAAGTTCGATGACGCGGACGGCCACCATCAGCACCGATGCCATGGACTGTGAGGACGCTACATATTCATGAGGAGTTATATGGCGGAATGGATTTTGATACCTCGAGGGGATGTTCCCTTATTGTGTGCATGCTACTCAAATGGTTATAGAAAAAAAATAAAAAAAATTGAGAAGATGTATTAACATGTGATATAGCACTCCACAAACATGCAAGTTCAAATTCAATTTTATATCTCACAACGAAAAAAATAAATTTAACTGTGAATATTTGTTAACTAGTTGTAGTTTAATTTGTTTTTTTCGTAACGAGATGTATAAGTTGAATTTGAATTTACATATTTATGGAGCGATGTATCACATGTTAGTATATGTTAGTACATGTTACATATTTTTTTAATTTTTTTCATAATCATTTGAGTGACATGCAACAAATGAGGGATATACCCACGAGGGATAAAAAGAGTTACCCTTAAATGACAACCGACTACTATCATCAGCGCTGAGATAGCGTGGATGCTGCCGATGCCCGGTATGCTCTTTTTTCTCCTCAATACTCGCGTATTCCACATTCATAAAAATAAAAACAAGGCTTCTAACGACACCAAACAATTCATAACAACGAATTCAAGACACTGCGGGCTATGATCGATCCATCGAGGAAACAAAGCATGAAAAACGTATATTTAGCACACTTGCACAGCCGCTTGCCTTTGCTGATCCCAGCCTAATGTGGCCTTATAAGCCTTAGGCCCAAATAGGTACGTTTTTTTTTTCTAGTTTTTCCCTATTTTGTGACATAAAAATAGATCGAAACTTTATATCCAAATTTTGTATTTAAAGACTTTGATTTCTTTTACTATTTTAGCCGTTTTAAATATTTTTAAATTCGAGTAAAATTTTGTATTAAGTAGGGCGAGACACCACCTCTCCCCCTAAGAACATGCGCGGATTAGCATCCCCGTACGAGGAATTGTTCAAGACCGCAAGCTAATCTAGTACTCCCTCAATACTCGTAAAGGAAGACGTTTAGGACAATGTTTAAGTCAAACCTTGGGAATATATATTATGAATAACTCTCAAGTTGTTGAGTTTGAAAATGTAAAAATTATATGAATAGATTTGTCTTGAAAAATACTTTTATAAAAGTATACATATATCACTTTTCAATGAATATTTTTATAGAAATAAGAAGTCAAAGTTGTGTTTTGGAGACCATGTCAATGTCCTAAACGACTTCCTTTGTGAGTATGAAGGGAGTACAGTTCATTTATGCGTCCAGGGATCAGTTACTACATCTGTCTTAAAATATAATAATTTTTTGCTATAAATCTGAACACATAATTATTTTGATTCATAGCTAAAAATATTTATATTTTAAGACGGATGAAGTATTAGTTAAGCTACCGCGCCGTGCATGGCAACACGACGAAACACCAGCAGCACCCCCGTGATTTTGGGTGTTCCCCGGTACGCCTCATGGCGAGACTTGATATAAGTGCATCTGTGCATGGCTCGCGAGACCTGAAAACCGTATATGTGGGCGTGTGGTTGAGAACTTGATTGGGATGATGATGAGACCCGGTGGGTCGAACAACAAGCGTACGTAGACGAGCCAACGCGCGTACGCCATTTTTCCCGGCCCTGCGTCACACGGCATTCTTGTCCCGTATCCGCGCCCCGCGTTCGCATCGATCGATCAACCGGCCAACCGCCCCAGATATGGCCTCTCGCGCGCGCGGGGACCCAAGCAACCACCGGGCAAATCCAACGCCCAATTCGTCGAGAGATTTTTCAGCTGGTGCGTAGACGTCGCTAACCCCCATCGCCTGCTAGTATAATAAGATGACGCCTACGTCGTTCCGTGCCTGAATCCGTGGCACAGCTACGTACGTACGTGCGTGCTCGTTACACGTATATGGCGGCGTCGCTGGCAATCGTTGCCGTGGTCGTCGCGCTGTGCGTGGCGGCTGCCGCGTCGGCCGAGACGGCGACGTACATCGTGCACATGGACAAGTCGGCAATGCCGAGCGGCGGCGGCGGCGGGAACGGGTCGACCAGCCTGGAGAGCTGGTACGCGGCTACGCTCCGGGCGGCGGCGCCGGGCGCCAGAATGATCTACGTGTACCGCAACGCCATGAGCGGGTTCGCCGCGAGGCTGTCCGCCGAGCAGCACGCGAGGCTGAGCCGGTCCCCGGGTTTCCTCTCGTCCTACCTCGACGCCCCCGTGACGCGGCGCGACACCACGCACACGCCGGAGTTCCTCGGGGTGAGCGGCGCGGGGGGCCTGTGGGAGACGGCCAGCTACGGCGACGGCGTCATCGTCGGCGTGGTGGACACCGGGGTGTGGCCCGAGAGCGGGAGCTACCGCGACGACGGGCTCCCGCCGGTGCCCGCGCGGTGGAAGGGCTACTGCGAGTCCGGCACGCGGTTCGACGGCGCCAAGGCGTGCAACCGGAAGCTCATCGGGGCGCGCAAGTTCAGCGCGGGCCTCGCCGCCGCGCTGGGGAGGCGGAACATCACGATCGCCGTGAACTCGCCGCGCGACACGGACGGCCACGGCACGCACACCTCGTCGACGGCCGCCGGCTCGCCCGTCCCGGGGGCGTCCTACTTCGGCTACGCTCCCGGGGTGGCACGGGGCATGGCGCCACGCGCCAGGGTGGCCGTGTACAAGGTCCTGTTCGACGAGGGCGGGTACACGACGGACATCGTCGCCGCCATAGACCAAGCCATCGCAGACGGCGTCGACGTGCTCTCCATCTCGCTGGGCCTCAACAACCGCCCGCTCCACACCGACCCTGTGGCCATCGGCTCGTTCGCCGCAATGCAGCACGGCATCTTCGTGTCCACCTCAGCCGGCAACGACGGCCCGGGCCTCTCCGTCCTCCACAACGGCGCGCCGTGGGCACTGACCGTCGCCGCTGGCACCGTGGACAGGGAGTTCTCCGGCATCGTCGAGCTCGGCGATGGCACCACCGTCATCGGCGAATCGCTGTACGCCGGCTCGCCGCCGATCACCCAGAGCACTCCACTCGTGTACCTCGACTCCTGCGACAACTTCACCGCCATCAGACGAAACCGCGACAAGATCGTGCTGTGTGATGCACAAGCTTCCTCCTTTGCTCTGCAGGTTGCAGTGCAGTTCGTGCAAGATGCCAACGCGGCCGGCGGGCTCTTCTTGACCAACGACCCGTTCAGGCTGCTGTTCGAGCAGTTCACGTTCCCGGGCGCCCTGCTGAGCCCGCACGACGGGCCGGCGATACTGCGGTACATCCAGAGGAGCGGCGCTCCGACGGCCAAGATCGCGTTCCGGGCGACGCTGCTGAACACGAAGCCGGCGCCGGAGGCGGCGGCGTACTCGTCGCGCGGGCCGGCGGTGAGCTGCCCGACGGTGCTCAAGCCGGACATCATGGCGCCTGGCTCGCTCGTGCTCGCGTCGTGGGCGGAGAGCGTGGCCGTGGTCGGGAACATGACGTCGCCGTTCAACATCATCTCCGGGACGTCGATGGCGACGCCGCACGCGGCGGGCGTCGCGGCGCTGCTCAGGGCGGTGCACCCGGAGTGGAGCCCGGCGGCCATCCGGTCGGCGATGATGACGACGGCCGCGACGCTGGACAACACCGGCAGGTCCATCAACGACATGGCCCGGGCGGGCCACGCCGCGACGCCGCTGGCGATGGGGTCCGGCCACATCGACCCGAACAGGGCGGCGGACCCGGGCCTCGTCTACGACGCCGTCCCGGGTGACTACGTCGAGCTCATGTGCGCCATGGGGTACAACCTCTCGGACATCAGGGCCGTGACGCAGTGGTCGACCTACGCCGTGAACTGCAGCGGCGCGTCGTCGCCGGACCTCAACTACCCGTCGTTCATCGCCTACTTCGACAGGCGCAGCGCCGCCGCCGCCGCCGCGGAGACCAAGACGTTCGTCAGGGTGGTCACCAACGTCGGCGCCGGCGCGGCGAGCTACAGGGCGAAGGTGAAGGGCAACCTGGGTGGGCTCGCCGTCAGCGTCACGCCGAGCAGGCTGGTGTTCGGGAAGAAGGGCGAGACGCAGAAGTACACGCTGGTGTTGCGCGGCAAGATCAAGGGCGCGGACAAGGTGCTGCACGGGTCGCTGACGTGGGTGGATGACGCCGGCAAGTACACGGTGAGGAGTCCGATTGTGGCAACGACTTTGAGCTCAACACGGCTGTAGACTCTTCTTTTCACTCTTGTGTACTGTAGCGTGCAAGTTGATTCACATATCTGAAGTTCTGAACATGTTGTTCGTCTCTAGCTGTTGGGCAAATAATGCTTTTGGTGGTTAGTTAGTGCAGTCCGTGAGTTTTGGTATATGCTGCTCGAATGCCCCAGTAATTGGCATAAGTATTTATGTTCTTGCTTTTGTTCAAAGGAACTGTTAGAAGCCCTAAAATATGTCCTCTATAGAGCTAAACTATTGGAATTATGTCAAAAATCACGTCTCCAACAGGTTTCCAAAGGTGCACCCAGTTTTTATGCACGTCCAGTCCTGATGCCCTCGTAAGTATAGACTTCAGGCACCTCGCGGCGCCTCATTTTGATGTCAACGTTAATATAAGAGGATATTTGGCCAGAAACAGTTGGAGAGGATTTGCCTACCCTGATGCCATATTTCTAAGTTTTTGAGAACCAATAATATGTGATCTCTTGAAGGAGGAGATGATTTTTGGACCCATGTTTTTTCACAGCCTCAATCCAAGATTATTGAAAGTTAAATTTTGGATCACTCTTGGAGGTACTTTAAGGCCCCATTTGAAATACAATAATAATAAACATATGAATAAGAAAAACTTAATGTTTTGATAGGAATACATATGAAAAACACAAAGAAATACAAAACAAAAGAATGACCATTTGAATAAACTAGAGGAAATATGTACTCCTAGGAATTAGACGGAATTAGACGAGAGAGAGAGAGACTAAGAATAATAGCTAGAGGTTAAAGCTCTTGCTATCTTTTTTTTAAAATTTACGCACAAAGCCATTCCTAAGAAATTTTGTAGGATTTATGAAGTTCCAATCTTTTGTTGCAAAGGGCCGAACAGAAAAAAATTCTATAAATTTAGATCCTCCAAAACACATCCACAAATCCCTTGAAAAGGAGGTCTAAGAATCGTTGCTACTGTGCTGAAACGGATTTGGCCCGTCATATCGTCAATCAACAAAGATGCCCAATGCCCGCATGCATGTCGTTCCGGATCCCCGTACAGGGTGCATGTGCATGTGTGGTCATAAGCAAACATGATTGTCGATAGAAAGAAACGAAATGAACGTGCTATTGCCAGCTTGTCACCTAAAGCAATAGAGCATGAAAAGTTCACCGATTGAAAGGGAAGGTGCTAATTGGATCTAATTCTTATTCTAAGCATCCTGGTATCTAGTCATTTTTCATCATGAGATAAATACCATAGAGATAATGCAAAATATATGCAGCTGGGATGAACTATACCTAATTCGAACTATATCTTTTTTTTTTGTGCAATATTGAAACTGTACAAAACTGTACATACCAGCAAAGCGCTCACAACTTCAAATATCAAGAGTGTAAGTTCCATTGCTTAAATTCATATACGTATCAGTAGATTGTACACTACCAGATTGTGTTTGCTGCGTAGATTTTGGTGGGAGTGTCTTGTTATGTTGTTCGCCACCGTCCTCATATGGTAACACGACCACAGGAGCAGCATGTATAGATTCCCACCGTTCCTTCATGAAGCTCATGAACGCCTTGACCATCTCCCTCCGGAATTCTAGTTCCCTCGTGAATTGATCAAACATAAAAAATGCAAGAACATATTTGAAAGGAACCACAAGAAGAACAGCAGATGATGCTAGAAGAACAAGAGCAACCTGAGTCGTTACCTGTCATATGATCAAACAAGAATTATCAAGAATTACTTACTCGTATTTGTTATTTTTAGTTGAGAATGAGATTTATTTCATCATACCTCAGGTTGGCCTGCTAAAAAGATTGTGCGTATTTTAAGAAGAGAGAGATTCAGGTTCTGAAGATAATTCTCCACTGAAGCCATTGCCTCTTTAAGAGCTATAATCTTTTGGATTGTGTTTGAAGGTGGTTGATCTTTTATTGTCACTTTGCCAAAAGATCTACCCAACCGACCTTGTTCTTTCAGCCCTTTCAGGGCAAGCATGGAAAGAGCCAACATCATCAAGGAAAATGGAAGAACATAAGAAAGCATGTTCCTACATATCATAATAAATACAGAGAAATGTTAGAAAAATGATGCTTGTACAATACTGGAAGACACAATATTTAGTTGGAAATAAAGATAAAACATGTAAATGAACCAGCAAATGATGATCAATGCCCTGCCAAGCATTTTGTCTATAATTGCTCAAAACTTTCATTTTGGATTAACTGTACACAGTTTGGATGCAGTTGGCAAATGTCCCAATCAGTGAAATTTGAAGATATTCAATTTATATGGCAGGGTGAATTTTCAAATATTGAGTATATTTTCCTATTAATGCAGCAATACTTTTGAATTATAATTTACAACCAGGCACAACAAAAAAAAAAAGAAGAGTCAAACACGATAACTACCTTAGCAAGGAAAACAATCTACACCCCTTTTCACAACACATATAATCCCTACTCTGAATTACTTTAAGTTGATATTCAATGCATTGGAGCAGTACAACAACTCAACAAGAAAAGGATACATGCGTTAAGTGAATTACCTGAAGATAATAGTATAAACCACAAGTAGAAAACAAGCGGTTGTACGAGAATTTTCCCAGCGTTTGAGCTTGTAGAATTTTTCACTCACTATTGCAAAAGGAAGTATAAGCTCCTGATTCATGAAACAAGAGATACATTATAAACATGAACCCCCTGCCTAAGAACAAGAGATTTCCAACTCAACTGAAAATAAATCGGTATTTTTTCTACCAAAACTTCAGCAAAGAAATAATATTTCCAAAGCTAAATCTCTGATTGAAATGAGAGTAACCATGCCAGGACAAACCACAAGTATAACGAAACCTAAATAAACCATATTGTTTTTGTAAGCCATGCAACTGGATGACAGACATGTACCTTGAAGAGGTCAATGTTGCTTGGAATACCTTCAATAGTAGCGGCAACAATTGTGGCCTGTGTCCTTTCAACTATTTTGCTCTTCTCTTTACAGGCAACCATAGCCTTTTCTACAAGATTTTTATCAGCTACAACTAAAGATTTGCTCAATATTACACCATGCTTAACTGAGGAGTTTCTCCAAAAGTTGGCCGAGTGGCTGGATGTCCAACTGGGAGATGTCATCCACTTGCGCAAGTATACACTACCATCTATGTCAAAAATATGAGCATGGGCGCTAGATGAGTCTTCTGAAGGTCTATGCCACTGAGATGCTCTTTGACTTGCTGCTTTGGAGTTCGTAACAAGTGGCCCGCCCCAGAACTTAACCGCTAAAGTCTGAAGCACAACATCACCAAAAGGTGCATTTGACAGGTATGAGAACTGTACTAACTTGGCTGGATCTTCATAAAGTCTACGTATAAATTGCAGAGACTGAAGCCTTGCAATACTATTTGCTGCACTACTTACAGCTCTTTTCTTGCCTCTGTGGGCACCATATACATGATGAATTGCTGGATCATCATCCCTTGGTCCATATTCATTAATGAACCTATACACAGAAATGATTTCACTAATGAATGCGAGCCATACATCTCGTCTCATCTCTCCACCAAAATCAACAAACTCCAATGTCCACTCATTTGACCTGTCAACAATCAATCAGTTACTTTGAGATTACACTAAATGCATTTTATCATTACAATTAAATAGCGCGGACAATATGCTAACACAAATCTACAATTTATAATACAACTACAAACCAATAGAATAATCAATATGTTTAACAATATTGCACCAATAGAGAAATGGTAACAAATCAAAGAAATAACAGATCCTCCTGACTATAGTGAAATGCCAAGTATTTGTTAGCTAATAGTGGCCAGCAGTGATTTCACAAATGGAGTACTATGGTGTAGTTTGGTATGGTTACACCAATCAATTTGGCAGTAATCAGTTCTAGTGTTCTCCTAGCAATTTGTAGATAGCAACTTAATAGTGAAAATGGTCACCGTGGGGTCATTTTTTTTTTCAATAGTGAAAATGGTTCCTCTAGAGAGTAACCAGGCATACTCACACTGAACCAGATGAAACAGATACGGCAGAGTCGAACAATCTGGATCCAAATGGTCCAACCTTTGCTTTCTCAACCCTTGAATTACGATCTGTAAGGTCAAGCTTCAATGGTTTATTGGTACTTGTCAGTCCAATGGCCTGCCAATATCAATGTAAAGGTGGAGGAGTTGGGCCCAAAGTCATCACATCTTGCGAAATTCCAAAAGAAGCCACAAGTAGAATTGTTAAAGGGGACCATGATTCACAAATTACATGATCAACAAAACTTTCATTTTTTAACTGACTTATTTGATGAAAGAAGATGTTCTATCATTGTACAGCTTATCTATTTATATTTACGTGAGTGTTAAAACAACATCAAGTGGTATTACAGAACATAGAACATTTTTTTCCTTTGCTATCATAACATGGGAAATATTAGAGAGAACCGAGATCAGTATGATGCTTAAGCATGCTTGACAAAAGGGCCATCTGTACGGATAGCAACAACAAGTGATGCATATTTTTAAATAACAGAGGAAATCACTCTTAAAAAAATACACACATTCCAAGTATTAATTCATACCTCAAAATAGAGTGCCTTGTTGGTCAAGGTTAAGTGTCCAGGCCACGCAGTGTTTTCTTCCCATTTCAGAACAGGTCTTTTTCTACTAGAGCCTATGCATAGGACTTGCTCATCGGACAAAAAATGATCTCCACTTTTATGTGTTTGCCTCCCATGATGAACTCTGCACAGGTACCAGTGATCACAGAAGCCAAACATTCAGCATATAGAGTAATACTCCCTAGGAGCATATGAAAATGATAGTTGAAATTGTGAACTATAATTAATAGTTCAAATTGGACACAGAATCTGACAACATGATCACGCTTTACCAGATTAAAGTGACATATAAATACATTATTATTTTGATTTATGATGGTGGTAAGAGCCATCAACAGCCAAGCAATCAAATTTCTTGCTGGCCTAAGATCTAAGCCAAAAGTCTAAATAAAGAGATGTATCATGTAACCTGAAGTTAGAAATACATTTCCTGAAACTTGAGAAGCTTAAGTGTGATTACAATCAGAAAAATCAGCCGAAGATGTAAAGGTGATCTTACTTCAGAAGTTCACCAAGGTATGTTGTCCATATATCTAAAGAAAGCCCCTTTTCAGAACCGACAAGGGCCCTGAAGAGATAATGAGCCGTTGAAACATCAGCTACACCTGCCACAGCAGGGGCAATTCGGACAAAGGCATCTTCTCCAACAAGTCTTCCCTACATGTTAACATACAAACTCAGAAATTCATTTCTTGTAATTCCAGTAAAGGAACTCAGTGATATTGCATGAATTTAAGTTTTCCACAAGGACAACAACGCGTACATATACAGATGAATTACACCTCACCAGTATAGAATAGTTATCTAGTGAAGACTCTGTGTCATCATCTTCACCATATGGATCTTCCCACGCAAGCATAGTCATAAATATTAGCCTTTGGAATGCAAGCTCCTGCCGAACAATTCAAGTAAAGGTACTTACCAAAAACTAGAACTGGCTAAAAAATAACAAGTGCAACAAGCATGCAATAATGTTGTGTTAACTGACAGGGAACTTGGCTTAAGGAGTGTGGAGCACTGTAGCACATATTACACTTCATCGAAACAACAATACTGAATTAGTAACTATTTTACCTTTAAACTTGGATGCAAATCAGAGTTATCTCTTGACAAATAGCGGAAGCAACAATACTCAACCAGATTTCGAGCATCATTCTGAACATGACTAGGAGCAAGAGCTTCAAAGATCCTCTGCACCTTCCTCCCCGTTAACCCATTCAACCTGAAAAAAAAATCATGTAAATGGGTGAAATTCAGGACAGATCCCAGACCATCCATGAGCTCATATTATATATATACTTCTCCAACTGCCCTTTTGAACTGTTACCAATTGAATCCATTTCTCACTTACCCAATCAGCAACATACACGAAATTTAGAATGACAAGACCATACATGGACCAATCAACCTGATTCCATATGTAAATTTGTGGGATGCAAGTTGCTAGGATCAAAGCCATGCCAGTGAGCATGGCTGCTCCTGTCATCCATGCTGCTAGTCCTTGTTCCACAGACAGCAAGGTAGGTATCTATCAAAATCTACCATCTGAATTTAGCCAAACCAAAAATTGACTGTCGCTACATACTAAGTCACATACTCACATTGATCATGGGATCTAGCAACTCTCAGACCATCATAAAGTAGGTGAAGCATAACTGTAATGATATACGAACTGATTGAGATAGGTCCACTCGTTTTTCTACAAATCTAGTCATTACTATTATCATCGTGGCTACAATGAACAATCAACCGTGGAAGCGCAATCGGAGATAACTTTTACCAACCTGGCAAACTGCTCGATGGTGACGACAGCGTCTAGCGAGAGCCAGCCACGACCGACCCGCCGTTCGACGGTGATCTCCGGCACCGCGACGAGCGCCTGCTCCTCCAGCGCCTCCTTCCGCCGCTTCTTCCTCCCCTCCGCCTCCTCCTTGCTCCTCCCCTTCTCCCGCGCCGCGTTCGCCGCGTCGGCGATGGCGCCCCTCGCCCGCGACAGCCACGACCGCACCCGCTCCTGCACCGCATCTGCCAGGCCCACCACACCACACCACACCAAACCCCAGCGATCAGCGCGGCGACCGACGCACACACAAACACACATGGTGGGGGTGGTGCGGGCGCTCACCTGCGTCGACGTCGGGGATCCGCCACTGGGAGCGGAGGGCGAGGGGCGGCGGGGGTGCCGCGGCGCGGCGGCGACGGTGGTGCCCCCCGCCAGCGACCCTGCGGCGGGGGAGCGGCGTGAAGCGCGGGGGCTGGAGCCGCAGCTGGAGCATGGTGGCGTCGCCGCCGCAGCCGCCGACGATCGGTGGGGGGGAGCTAGTGGTGGTACGGAGGCGGGCGTGCCAAACTTTCCCTCGATTCCATTGGCTGGGAGTGGGAGCTGCACGTTGTCTCGCACTGCTTGCTTGCTTGCTACAGTTTGGGAAGCGGACTAGCGGAGAGAGGCAGATGACGCTTCTGGACTCTGGACTCGGGTGTGTGGGGGAAGAAAAAGACTTTGCCCTCTTCTCGTCTTCTCCATGTGATATGGCTGCTTGTTTGGGCGTGGGCGGTGGGCCCCACCCGAGAGATTATCCAGACGAAATGAATGAGGCCGTCATCACAGCCTGTCAGGCCGTGTTCGGATGGGCCGAAATCTAAGACCGGTTCACGTGAGGAATAAGTTCACTGTAAGTCCCTTTATTTGTCGCCCAGCCTAATTTTCGTCCCTACAACACAAAACCGGATACAACGCATCCCCCAACTTACAAAACCGTGCAAATAAGGTCCCTCGGTGGTATAGTCCCTGATTTTAGCTGATGTGGCGCTCTTTGACTAGGTCTTTATCCAATGTGGCATCGACGTGGCGCTTACGTGGCAATTCGATCCGAAAAAAATAAAATCCATAGTATCCACATGTCAGTTACACATAAATAATAAAAGATGGTGGGACCCACATGGGAACTCTAAAACTGAGAGGAGAGATTTTTTTTTTGTTTGTTTGTTTACCGTCCGACCTCGCTCTAGCCGTCGACCACCACGCCGTCGACAGGGACGATCTCGCCGGCCCTGACCGCGACGACGTCGCCCACGCGGACGTCGCGCACGCTGACGACATCGCCCGTCGTCGCGAGGACCGCCTTCGCAGGTAGCATGCCCATCAACGACGACATCTCGGCACTCGCCTGCAACCTCGCAACGTGAGTGTTCGTCCAGGTTTGTGTAAGATCGCCATGGATTTGGTGAAGAAGACGATAACATTGACATGAACCTTTGTGCATGCCAGTGTCTCGAGCCATTCTGCGGTGGTGAAGAGGAAGACGATGGCGCGGCAGAGCGCGCCGGCGCCGGCGATGAGCATGAGGACGTTGATGTCGAGTTACAGCTGGCTCGCCGCGGCGAACCCACGGCGCACCATCGGCGGCGCGCCGGCGACGACGGCCGCCACGGCCAGGCACTGCAAGGGAGGGAAGAGCCACTCGAAGAAGGAGGCCATGAGGAGGACGCCAGAGGCGACGATGTACGGGCTCGGCCACCAGATGACCATGCCGCTGCTGCCGTAGGCCCACACCGACGCCTCGAGGCCGGCCTTGTTCAGCGCCTTCACTGGACTCCAGACAAAGACGGCGACGAGCCGACGACGACTCGATTCCGTGAGAATCTTGCGCGAGAATCGCATGGAGGATTAATGGCGCGCGCGCGGTGGCTTACCTATGGCGGACTCCGTGGCGGCGGCGGGGTCGTGCTCGACGACGGCGGCGCACGAAGCCGATAGGAGGAGTGGAGTGGGCGGCGGCGGGCGAAGCCGGCAGGCACACGGAGCAGCGACGGCGGGCGGAGCAGCCCGGTGGAGCTGAGCGGGCGGCGGCGCGCGAAGCCGACAGGAGGAGCGGAGCGGGCGGCGGCGGGCCACTGGCGGAGCTGAGGGCGGAGCAGCGACGGGCCGCGGGCGGCACCTCTCCTCCCGCCGGTCAGCGCCCCGCGCCCCTCCGGCCACTGCCGCAACTTCTCCCCCGCCGTCCGGCCGGCCGCTCCGCCCACGACACGCCGCCGCTCCTCTTCTCCCCCTTCTCCCCCGCCGCCGGTCCGGCCGCTGACCGGCCGTTCCGCCCACGACACGCCGTCGCTTCGGCCGGTGACCCGCCGCCGCCCGCCCCTCTCTGCCTCCGCCCCGCCGTCGCCCGCTCCGGCCGCGCCCACCCCACTCCGCCGGCTGGAGACAGAGAAGAGGGAGAGAGGGGTGACAGAGAGAAGAGGGTAGTGAAGATGACGTGTGGGTCCCACCATTTATTATTATTTGTGTGCAACATGTGGGTCCCATGGATTTTTTTTTTCCGAATCGAATTGCCACGTAAGCGCCACGTTGGACGAAGACCTAGTCAGAGGAGCGCCACGTCAGCCAAAACAAGGGACTATACCGCCGAGGGACGTTGTTTGCACGGTTTTGTAAGTTGGGGGATGCGTTGTATTCGGTTTTGTGCTGTAGGGATGAAAATTGAACTGGGCGACAAATAAAGGGACCTAAAGTGAACTTGTTCCTTCCCGTGAAACATCCACAAGGTTTGGGCCTCGTTTCTAAATGGGCCTGAATCCCGGCGTTGTTGTGTATGGGCTGTAATGTTAGTGGGCTGACACCTAAAGAAAGACCAGCGCCGGGGGGGGGGGGGGGGGGCATAGATTCCCCGAGGCCGCGACAAAGGAAGAACGCCACCATTCGTCCAGGTCCAAAGCAGATGCCAGTATGCCACCAACCAATTATTAACACAACAGATGCTTGTGCTAAATGGTTCTTTCCTCATGAAGACTCAGATTTTATTTCAATTTCCGTTAGCACGTTTTTCAAGCTACAAAGTTGCTTTAAAATGTTAAATTTATCCATTTATCATGTTTATAATAATTAAAATTTAATTAATTATGTGTTAATAGTTTTCTCATTTTCCTTTGAGCCAACCTTTTTTTAACGGAAAACAGCATTAGAGTGCTTTTTCATTGAATAGAGTAGGAGAAAATAAACACCTAATAATAAAAGAAAAAGATCACCGTAAGCTGTACATGAGCGCGGAGCCAACCTAATTTTTATCTCCATCAGTTTCAAACACCGGCGTTGTGGAATTTTTTTTTCCAAGTTCACTTGGCAAACGGAAGCACCTGTCGCTGCGTATCTGTGGAAAACGGCCCGGGGCCGGGGAAGGCGACGACTGAGGAGGGCGTAGCCGCGCCCGCGCGCAGAGGCGTCCATCTCACCCACGACAGCAGAGCACGGCATCGCGCCCATCGGAAGGCCACACAAGAAAAAACGGCCGCGAAAATCACCCTCCCTTCCTTCTCGAAGCGTTCGTAGAAAAATACCGTCTCTCGTCTCGTGTCGCGGTCGCGGATGCCGGGGTCAAAACCCTCCCCGCCTCGTTCCCGTTGAGCTCGCCGCCGCTAATATCCTAACGAACTAACTAACCATCTCATCCTCGAGGTATCCGGCCAAGCCGCCACCGGGGTCACCACCATCGAGCTCGTATGGAGCGGAGGGCGCAGCCGGTGTCGGCGGCGGTGGCGCCGGTGACGGGGAGGAGGAAGGGTGCGGCGGCGAGCCGGAAGTGGATGGTGGTGCCGGCGGTGGGGGAGGAGCGGAGGGTGGAGTTTGGGAAGCACCAGATCATGAAGATGACGGGGCTCCCCGGGCGCGACCTCCGGGTGCTCGACCCGGTCCTCTCCTACCCGTCCACCATCCTCGGCCGCGACCGCGCCATCGTCGTCAGGCTCCAGGGCGTCAAGGCCATCATCACCGCCACCGAGGTGCTCGTCCCCGACCACGACGACGTCCTCCTCGCCTCCTTCCTCCTCGACCTCCGCTCCCGCCTCTCCCTCCCGGTTGGTACACCGTACACCATCTCTTTTTCTCTTCTGTTTTCTCATCATCACCACATCCAGGTTCACTCTGTTGCATTGGTTGTACTAGCAGATTGCATCTGCAAACTGATATGACATTGAACTCTGGAATTTGATTCTGTTATCGTCGTCGTGATTGACTCTACTGAAACTCTGATGATGATTATTCTGGGTGAAGGATGCGGCGCCTAGCACGAATCCGGCGGCGGCTGATCGCGGGAACGGGACGGAGCAGGGCGATCAGGGGAGCGTGCCAGGTCTGGCGATCAGCGGTGCTGGCAACGCCAAGATCCCGCCCTTTGAGTTCAAGGTGCTCGAGGTCTGCCTCGAGCACGCATGCAAAGACTTGGAATCTCAGGTATACTGCCAGAAAATTTGTCTATTGCTGCTGATGATGAATCAAACCAATGGTAGTATATATTAAGGGGGTGTTTAGATCTAGAGGTATAAAGTTTTGGCGTGTCATTTCGGGCATTATATATGGTGTCGTATAGGGTATTCGGATACTAATAAAAAAATTAATTACATAATCCATCATTAAACCGCAAAACGAATTTATTAAGCATAATTAATCCATCATTAGCAAATGTTTACTATAGCACCACATTGTCAAATCATGGAGCAATTAGGCTTAAAAGATTCGTCTCGTAAATTAGTCGCAATCTGTGCAATTAGTTATTTTTTAACCTATATTAAATACTTCATACATGTATTCAAACGTTCGATGTGACAGGGTGAAAAATTTTGAGGTGTGATCTAAACAGGGCCTAATTCATGTTCATCTCTGTCTCTGCAAATGGTGTCAGACACGCTCTCTGGAGAAGGAGGCGTATCCGGCCTTGGACAAGCTGGGATCGAAGGTTAGCACGCTGAACCTGGATCACGTCAGGAATCTGAAGAGCCGCATGGTTGATCTCTCAGGGCGCGTGCAGAAGGTACGCAAGAACAGTGGACTCCGTTCGCTTGAGTCCGTTTAAGTTGCAGCTGAAAGCGATGGCACCTAAGCATTTTGGCCACCTGTTCTTGGTCTCGCATGCAGATTAGGGATGAGCTGGAGCACTTGCTGGATGACGACATGGACATGTCCGAGATGTACCTGACGAGGAAGCTGTCGTTCCAAGGGCTCAGCGGATCGCTGAGCAGAGCGGATTCACACAAGTACGCATCTGTTGATCATGACGACGATAGGTATGTCACCTGAATTTTGTTCTTTCTGGTTTTTGGCAGGATCGAAAGACTCGAAGTAGGAGTTGTTACCTGAATTCTTTAACCGGAAATGGATGTTGATTGTTGATAGATTGCCGATCCGTGGCTTTTGTTTTAATCTTTCATTTGCGCCTGTATTCAGGGAGGAGGAAGACCATGACGATGAGACAGAGAGTGGCCGTGAAAGTTCTGTTTATGTTAAGCCTGATATAGAAGAGTTGGAAATGCTTCTGGAAGCTTACTTTGTGCAGATCGATGGAACGCTGAATACCCTGTACCATGTATGTTCATCCTCCTCCTTTACTAAGGGCTTCATCTTTTGCCTATAATAAATCAGCCATTGCCAAATTTTAATATAAAAGTTAATTTTAGAGTTTATTTTGGGCACTTTTAACATAGTTTCTTTTTTAGCAATAGCTTTTAAATCACTAAAAACACGCATCTAAAAGTTTCACCTACAAACTATTTTTTGGTTGCTTTGTTTTATACATTTTTTAGTTGCTAATAAGCTGTTATGGTTTATAATCAGCTCTCGGTCAACTGATGAAGTTGAACATTGCCATGCTTAGATTGTTACTGAAATGGTTGTCATGCTAATATCAACTGTTTTAGTACAATTTAGTGATACTGTCCAGTTTGGAAGATAAACATGCGATATTTAGCATAACTTCTGTAAAAGTCTCTGCAGCCAAAATCTGACGAAATCTTGTTAATGTTTGCCATTGAAATCGACACTGGTTTTATCAAACAGTTAAAATGTATAGCCTGCATTGTCACGCACTTGCATCGCTCACTACTAGCAAATTCCATGCATTGCTTGATGTTTCATTGCCCCCCTGACATTTGCCTATTGACATGGAACAAAGATCCGTGAATACGCGGACGACACGGAGGATTACATCAACATAATGCTGGACGAGAAGCAGAACCAGCTGCTGCAGATGGGCGTGATGCTGACGACGGCGACGGTGGTGGTCACCGCGGGCATCGTGGTGGTGAGCCTGTTCGGCATGAACATCCACATCGACCTGATGAAAGACCCGGAGACCCCCGAGATGGTGAGGATGTCCAACATGCACTTTTGGGAGACCACCTTCGGCACGGTCGCCGGCTGCATCGCCATATACCTCCTGGCGATCTACGCTGGGAGGAAGAGCAAGATCCTGCAGTGATGCTTCCCAACAGAGGAAGCTAAGCGTCAGGTTGCGAGTTCTGCAGCCTGGCTGCGATTTTGCTGGGCAGTGGCGTAGTTGATAGGTTGTGTATGGATGTGATGCATTTTTGTTGATTTCGTATGGTGTGGGAGCAATAATAATCGAACGATCTCTCTCCATTTCCTGCTCTTATTAGAAGTTAGCACTTAGCACTACTATGTTAAATTTCGGCCAAAGGAACCACTATGTTAAATTTCGGCCAAAGGAACCCTTTCAGAAATGCTCTTGCCACATTTCGCATTCGAAGTAAATCCAAAAAAGGTACCAGTAATTCTCATTCAAAGTTAAAACACGTGCTCTGACTTTTACTGACTATGCTGAACGGCTGTGCCACTTTTTCCAGTGGCCGATCCAGAACAAAACGAAGTAACAAACCAGTGTTGCCTTTGTCAATGGCAAATCGCCTAAAGATCAACAAATGATATATATGCTCATCTGACTATCTATTTTGTATTTACAAGGTGATATGGTGATGCAAACAAGATTTTTTGTAAACGCCACAATACTCATTATCTGATGCACAACAGGTATTCCCGACCTGAGAATAAATATTCTACACAAATCAGCTATGTTTAGACTTACAGTTGCACCTTCCTTGATCTAGTACACCGAACCTGGCCAAAAAAGGGGAGTCATTGACGAACCAAAGAAGATGCTCGAGTTTTCAAAAAAAAAAAAAAAGCTCGAGAAGGTAAATAAAAGAACCAAAGAGGAATTCTGCGTATTCTTCTCAAATTGACTTACGTTATCTACCGGGTTAAAAGCAGTTAATCCAGAGCTGGTCTGTGCATTACTCGAATCCAACGCTCTCTTGCTGTTTTTCTTGAGGCCAGCGACTCCTAAAGAAATTGGAATCGATGGGTCAGTATCGATGTAAATATGAAAGGAGACAAAAGAACTTCCCAACTGGTCAGTGCTGACAACTTAATTGACTGTGCAGCATTGCCATTTCCAAATGAATGCTGATTGGAACATTTCTAACAATTCAAGGCTTCCTAGCTCAAAAATAAATTATGGAAATTGTTCTGAAAATGACAGATATTTATCACTTCAAAACATGCAGGCATTCCTAGAAAACCAAATTGGATAATGCCACTCTAAGTACTGTTTGCTTAGACATTGTATATAGAGTAACTCATTTACCTGTTCTGTTATTTGAAAAAGGCTGCTTCACAAAATTGTCGTCAATATCACCATCTTCATCAGGATCACTGTTACAAGCTGAGATGTGAGTACCCTGTGTTGCACGTTAGGCAAAGTTCCTAAATAAATGATACATAATATTTCTCACCAGACAATAGAAGAGCCAGGAAGCAACATCTCTTGCCTTTTGTTTTGAGAATCAGCTGAACCCTTCCCACGAACTCTCTTGAAAGAACTATTGAGGATTCAGGACAAGTATCACCATAAGTTGGATAAAACCTTGAAAGCAACGGCTCACTACAGTTCCAACAGCCATGCATCTTACTAGTGCTACATGCCTACATCACATTGTTGATTCTGCCAGTTTTGTACACCGTAAACAACAAGAGCAGTTTCTTATAGAATAAATTGAAAACCCCCTTTTGAAACTACCAAGCTATATATGCAATAGTGGAAGAATAATTTGTTATTTCATTTTAAAGGATGAAACAGATTGGTAGAGATGCACTTATAATGTTGTACACGAAAGTACCAACCAGCTTTCCAGAAACCTAGGCTTCTGAAGTTCACTCAATTTCGTTCTGGGTTCTAGCTATGCAGGCCAAGTCCAGATGAATGTGTCAAGTTTTTTTTTTTAATGTTAACTGAATGTGCCAAGTTGTTATTGCATGCTGCAAGTGCGTGCATATTGTATCTCTCCTTGTGTAAAGTGTTTTATGTAACCCAATCCTTTGTGCTATACCGCAATTCAAGTGTGTAAATGCTCATGCACTAAGACGAGCCATGCATGTTTAGATCAATTTTACCCATTTCTCCAATTACCGTGTAGACCCAATAACTGACATTTGCATAGTTAACTTACAATGGCAATGGAACTATTATACCACCACAAAAAAGATGAATGAAATCACACAGCAGGAAAAGGAAAAGGTCCCCTAACTAAGCAATTTTCAAATACTTCAACTAAGTTGTAACATGAATAGCCATTATTATTTAGGAAAGTTTTTTTATTTTGAGAGAGAAGGAAACAGGTAACAGAAATAGACAAATCCAGCCATTCAAGCAAACTTTGCATGATAGAATATCATCATCTGATGGGATACTCTTTACAGAACTAGCAAATCTAGATTTTCTTGAAGTAATATGATCAGCATAAACATGGTATCACAAGATAAGATATTATTCCCTCCGTTCCAAAATATATGGGATTTTGAATGGATGTGATATATCCTAGTACTACGAATCTCAACAGGGAATCCATCCAAATCCCTTATATTTTAGGATGGAAGGAGTATTTACAAAACATATTCAAGGCATTTGATGTCATCTTAATCATGTATAACACATGCAAATGTTGAATAATGCAGCACAGTGGAAAAACATCTCTGGAGAAGAAAAACATGTTAAACTGCTTGTCTGCTTACCAGCATCTGGGATGGGAGTTGGGAATGTCCTGAAAAAAATCAATATACATATATAAATGTTCATGTGCCAATCAGCATATAGTCCAATCGACCATCAAACTTAAAGGTTGATCACAGGCAATCACCAGGATTTACCTTTACTGTTGAAATTGTGTCACTAATGAATTCCCACTTCTGACATTCCAAGCGCACTAACTCCTTATCGCCGTTTTCATAGATAATCTTAGACACGATCATGCACAAATAATTAGATAGCTGGAAATATGAAAATATTTTCATATGGAGAACTTAAAGATTCCATTTAGCGTTTACAAATTGCTAAGCGTAAATTAATCAGGAAAGTTTCATGGAAGAGCTGTAGGCATAAAGTTTTCTACGTCAGGAACATCCACCCTAGCAGCAGCCAGCAATTATAAATCTCACAAATGAGATCTGCTGAATCAACTAGTAGATATCAAGTTGATGAAGCAAGTTTGAGTAGCACAGTTCTGTTCCATAGGAAAAATCACAACATTCAAATTGTCACATAAATTTACCGCAAACATAAGTTTGTAGTCACAAATAATCAGCAAACAATAGGTACTAAAAACTACGATTAAAGTCTTAAACTACAAATTTACAATTCTTGAAATTAACAAGAATAGCCAAGATTTAGGGAGAATTGTAAAACAAAGACTAGCTATACATTCTAGACAGATAATTTGCAGTCCAAAATAAAAATAATAGTACTATTTTGACATTGCAAAAAACGACAGTAATAACTACTCCATCCCAACACATAGCAACTTCTCCACCTATTTTCTCTTCTCAACCAAACACATCCTTCGCCATTTAATTTCCCCACCTACTTTCTTTTCTCAAATAATCATAACCCTCCCCCATTTAATTCCACCTACTTCCTTAATACCCATGCCCAACCCCCAAAATCCTTATATTTTAAGATGGAGGTAGTAATAAGTTATAACTGTACCTTGTGAAAGCCATTTGACTGATCATATGTCTCAACAGTTCCACAGATATAACTACATCAAGTCAGAACAGCATGTAAGAATATATTGATCAAACAGTTACAGTTTGCAATTTCCATAATCTGCAAGTTTACCACATATCACGTGCTGACCACAATCTAATGCGACACCCAACAAGCACCGTGCCTGTATCTTTCATCTGTAAATCGTATACATGTTAATTCACCAATAAAGTAACTCAAAAGAATATGGCCAAAAGCGCCTGCAAATATAGTCGAACATCACAAGAACTGAACCAACTGGTTAATAATTATATGCATACCACAGTTTCTCGGCGATTAGAATAGTTATGATCTGTCTCCGAAGCTCTAGTTTCCCCAGTGGAGCTTCTACTCTCTGGACGATTCTGGTTTTCTAAGAGAGAGATGCTGTCTATAGAATCAGCTTCCTTAGCTAAACCCAAAGAGGCTGGAGATGACAACTTCGTGCCAGCAGAACCACAAGATGACACCTTCTCTTTTTCCAAACTATGATTAGTAGTCTGATCCTGTTTTTTGTTCCTTTTGCCTTTATCATGACAACTTGCATTTTGTCCCACGATGTTGCTTAATGAGGAACGAGCTTCCTTGTCAGGAGCAACTTCTGTTGATACCCTCTCAGCATTATCAGAACATTTTGTATCATCCTGAAATACATTTTTTTTGTAGAGAACTATAAGACCATTCTTGACCAACGTGAAGCTAAAAATACAACAGAACATAGTTGGAATTGCAGATAGAATGTACCGGGTGTACTGGTCCATGAGCCCCAAGGATTCTCTTTACAAAACTGTCACTAATGAGATCTCCTTGACAGCATTCCTACATAAGAGAATGGTGGAATAGCTAATGCAGAAATAACTAAGCATCAGTTTCAAATGAAGTATAAGAACAATGAGGCAGAATAACTCACATCTGTTTTTCTTGCGCTACCAGACACTCTGAAATAAGATGAGGGCAAGGGAAAGTGACGTGGAGAATCTGACATCTTGCAGTGCTTATCAAGTTCTTTGACAATAAGCAACCCTATTCTTGAGAGAATATGCAGTTTCTGTGACAAGAGTTTAGGCATCAATGCTGGATGAAAATCTTGATATGCAAATGTGAAATATCAAAATAGTGGAAAGAAATATACATGAGTGATCCCACACTCAGCCAGATCCTCAGCCTCAGCTAAATCCCCAGCCATTTGAATAGCACGGAAGATCCCCATAAGAATGGGAACAGAACTGGTATTGTGACCATGCTCATCATCCATTTCAATGAGTGTTCTCAACATCATAACAAGTGGGCTGCCAATAGAACAAAGGAGAAAGTGATTAGAGCTTCAAAAACTCCCAAACACATGTACTAACTAAAAATCCGAAAAGTGTTATGCAAACATCTCAAACAAGAAAACACCTCCAAAATTCCGCAGAGATCTTGTTTTCACATAACTTCATGGGAAATTCCTTATCATATGCTAGGGTATGGGTCAAGAAAACCACGGCATACGCTGGATGGTCTACAAGTGACTCTTTCCTTTTTGTGTTATGATGAACAAATAATCTTCTTTGCTCCTTTAGCACTTCAGTTAAGTACCTTGTCGACTAGGGAAAATACAGGTCAAAAGAAAGAAGACACCTTAAAGCATACAATATGAGATTGTATAGTACGTTAATAGAAACAAGAACAGAAGACACCTACTTCAGTACGAACATCTCTGGAGCAATCTGTTGATGCCAGCGCAAAAGCACATGCATATTTAATAGGAATTGCATGTTCCATTATAAGGTCATGGAGTTTGCAGATGAATGACTTGCGAACAGTATATGAAGAATCCTGGATGCAACGCACAATAATATTAAGAAGAGTAAATACTAAAATATGGAACTGTGACAATTCTCTGAAGAATTAAATTTGACTTGTACAGTACAGTAGGTAATGAAAATGGCTCCTGCAAACAGGCATCTTTGGTTAAAACAGAACATTAAACCTCAAAATCAGTGGACTTCTAGAAGTAAGATTGTAAAATAGTTCTGGGAAAGTCTAGCAGGCACAAAAGTTAATCTTATTATGAAATAGATAGACGATACCCTTGCCATGAGAACTACACTGCGAAATAATTTTGGTGAAATTTGTGAATCCCATAATGCAGCCAGTTGTAGTACAGATTTCCCAGCAGCCAGTTTCAGATATGGCCTATCATTTTCACTGAATGCAAGAAAAGAGAAAATATAATAAGTGCTCAACTTGTATTAAGCAAGAAAAAAATATACATATAAAGATAATGATCGTCATCTAGTAGACTTCAGTTACAGGGATAATATACGGAATTTCTAGTGCAGCTTGTATAGCTTAAAAGTTTACAAACAATAATTCATACTAGTTAATCATAAACCCAAACTATGTGCTATCTAGTGTCTCCTTGATGCACTGCCAATTGATCCATATAATAAGACAAGAAAATTAATGGCTGATGTGAATATTATCCTGCAGACACAAAAACTAGATAACTATCTTGTACAACCAGCTATGCTAACTCGTTGTAACAAAGATAAAACAATAAAAGAAGCCTCATGAGTCATGGAAGCCACATGGAACTTAACTGTAGCACCTTAAGGCATCAGCCATGTCCATAATTGCTTTGATTTTACTTCTATTCTAAAGAAAGTTTTTAAATTTTCCAGAATCCATACTAAACTTGACATGCCACAAAAAACCATGTGTTTCAATAGTGCTCAAACATCTATCATAGAATAGAAAAGCTAATCAACAAATGCATCTCAGATTTCATACTCAGTAACAAGCAGTCAAGTATCATGGCAATCAATTAAGCCGCACATAGAAAGTTAGAATAGTGAAACAGCTATGCAGAAAAAAAAAACATAATAGAATGTGAGAGGGGAGAATAAAACAAACCATAGAGTAATGGCCTTGAACTTTTCAAGAATTATATCTAACAGAATCTTCAGAAAATGCTCAATTCTATCACGGACTGTGCTTCTTGGTAAACAACTTTTGACAAGAGTTTTAAGACAATAAATCTACAAAAAAACACAAAAGAGATCAGACCAGAACACAAATGATAAAGCCTTCCTATAAACATTCTGAAATCCTAGTGTATAACTCCCATCCTGAAGAATATCTAATGAATTCTAGGAAAGGTTAGTGATTTGTGCACAACATATTTAAGCATCCCACCAATATTTTTATTTGGGAACACAGTATTCTTAAGTAGAAACAAAAAAGGACAAATATCAGCGAATTAATTAACCCTAAAAGCATAGATTGGAATTATCTTTTTCTCCCGCTATATACAATGTTTTCTTGGTTGATTTTTTTTTTTTGGCGAGGAGTTCTTGGTTGAAACTCATGGGATGCTTGACAATACTTTTGAACCCTGCAATTGCCAGTTCTGTTCTACGAACATGTCAGTCCACTAGTGAATTCTATATGCATTTGGACCTACACTTCAAATCACCATGAGTTGAATCCTTCATTTTTCACAATGAACTTGCCTTCAGTTTGCAGGAGAAACTGCATGCAGAATTGTCGTCAGGTGACAACTGTCCAAGTGTTGAAATGAACTGCATAAAGCATAGCATAAGGTCATGACCATCTTTGTTGACATAATACACTGATGCAATAAACAATTTAGTCTACCACCATTCGTCAAGTTGCCATTAAAAAAATGCATACCTCAGTTGAACATAAAATATCCTGGACAAAATTCATAATTTTCTTGTCGTATAACTTATACATAGAAGGGGAATGCTCCAATATCAAGCCCAAAGACTGTAATAGTGTTGGTACATTGTAATTATCATCTAGAGCAGCAACAACTTTCTGCGGGGTAGAACAAAAAAGTTATATAACACACATGGCATCAACTAAAGAAAAGAAACATGCTAAACCAAGTAAGGAAATATCTGGTTTGGAAATAGTCTAAATGCAGTATACGTTCAGTATGGAAATAGTGAATCATATTAAATATTGTCCTTGATTACTCAATTCATACTTTTATCATGTCATGAAAACTTTTTTAGATGCGACTAGCATGGATATATAGATCATAACATGATACATCATCTGATACATTTTTCTTGAAGCCAAGAATCAAACATTTTAAAACCACATATCTCAGGCTCTCAGCTGGCAGTTTGAAGTTTACACAACAGAATAAAAGGGAGATAAATCCAGCATTATCATGGTGTGATAAAAACATATGCCAGCGTCATCCATTAAAAGAAAGCATAAATTTTGGAAAATGAGTAAGAATGTGGTCCTATTCTCTTGTGTGCTCAAGAAAAAAAAAAGAGTAAGAATGTGATCCTGAGCAAACTAGATAGGTATACAAGTAAAAAAACGGCCCATCGATTAATGACATTGTCAGCGAATGGCAAGATGTTTAAGCATGTTCTCCACCTTCATCTTGTCCAATATCTTGGAGGTTTGCTGCGAAATATAGGGTTCACAAAACCTTCTAGCACGATAACAAAATGACATTAGCTAGTACGAAACAAATTCAGAATTGACGTGCAGAACATTATGCAACAGTAGGAATTATCCAACTTGGAAGTCACGTAATGGCTTTTGTTAATGCAACAATTATAGGTCATAACACGAGCTAGCATCATTCATGTAACAGAACATAATATAAAAAGGTCAGTGCTTAGTTCTTTTTTAATCAGGTAACTTCAAACTTGAAACAAGAAAACAGATTGTAGATGCAGAACTGAGAGAATAGGAATACGGAATATAGTCAACCATCAAGAAGCACTACAGTAGCTAGCACCTACCTCACATAATCTGGCAAATTTTTCGTCATTTGGGGACTGGATTAGTGAATCAATTGCTGCGACAGCATACTTCGATTCAGCACGTGTTCCTTCTATACACTTTTGCTCCAGTAATGGGTAGACATCATCACTGGCAAGTAGAGGCAAAACCAGATTCACTTACACCATGTAACATAATGTTCATGTATAAAAGATAATAAAAAATAGGGACGGCCATGACATGGACAACTTATCTCAAGTAAAAAAAACCTGGAGTTTGCAAGTATGTGCTATTGGTCCATTGATTAAAATTTTCTAACAAATAATCCATTAAAATCTTCAGAAAAAGGCCATGTGATATCATAGAATTAGGGAACATGTTGCAAGGAAATGAAGAAGTGGTCCATCACAGGTTAAGACATACAGAAAATACTGATAAATCAAACATAAGCTGTTACAGATGAATTATCAACGAACAGACAAATCAAGAGAATCCACTTCAAGCACAATTTCCCTGCCAAAAAGAAATTCTCAACTGTATTTTACCTGAAATCAATAGATAAATGGCATCCTGATTTTGCCAAGTGTGCCAACATTTCCAGTGTCTTTTCATTTATCAAGACCGACTCTTCTGAGAACAGCTTTATCAAGTATTCCTCTGAGCCTTGGAATAATGATGGAAACACCTTTGAAACTAGCTGCATGTTTACATTTATGAGTGAGATATCCAAAAGATGAAAAGGCACATACAAAGTCAAAACGTTTTAAATTAAACTAGTGGATCTAAGAATAACAAGCCATGCTGCAGAACAGAAATGAAAAGCGTATCCCATGGAGATAAAGACAATTATTGTGCTTATGGGTTTTGGCTAGATGGTAGTCATTGCTGCAACTAAAGGGACGTGAGACAAGACTGCATCAAGCAAGGAGCAAGGATGAAGCTCTACGTAAAACAATTGCAGATTTCTAGCAAAGTGTAGAATCTGAAAAGAAACAATTAACCCAGTTCCTATTAAATATATACTTACCAGTAAAAGATCACATGCAGCCTCCACATGATTGGTTAATTCATTTCTGTGGGAGAAAAGAACCTCCAGAATGGCATAGATCATCTCCCAATTAAATATTGAATGTGAGCATTTTACAGACAGAACTTTGCAGAAATTGTAAAGTGGGTGTTTGTTACCAATTCTCTTAAGAAATAAATCCTGCAGCCATGAAATTAGGTATAAACAAAGAAAGAAGATTTATGGACTTCAACCAGTGTGAGGATAGAAATCTTGTACAAAAGAAGAAAAAAAACAATTACAATACCTCATACAGAGAAAAAGAGAAAAGGTTATAGATTTAAGTTGAATCCAATGGTGTGTATCCAAATGGCAATAGCTGTAATTATAAGGATAGGAACAGTAGTTGACTTGGTTGAGATATCAGGTTATTGGTCGGACCACATGCTATTATTAACTACATTCACTGAGCTTATATGATGTTCAAAACAGCTATGCAAGAACAAAAGTACAAAACTAATATTTCTAAGGCACCTAGCAAACCCAAGCAGGAGGTTATCATGTGTTGTCTTTAATACAGCTACAGAAGGTTCCAGGTTCAAAGCCTGGTGGGTGCGCTTTTTCATCCAATTTCTGTGAGGTATTATGGATAAACTTGGGTTGACCCAAGTTAATCAAATGCAGAAATAATCTGTTAACATCAGACCACCCAGGGTCTTGCGGCTTACAGAAATTGCAAAACTGACTGCTTTTCACATCTCGATCAAAATAACCACTCAGTATTTCAACAGAACAGGGAAAATCCACTTTACGTTGCTTGCTGACAAATATGCAAATATTGGACTCGTTGTATAAACTGCAGTCTTACTTATCTTACTCCATATGCACTTTAGGCTTACAGAGAAAGTATATAGATAGCCTATATATGTGTGGGTAAACATGCGGTGGAAACTCATGTAAACCCCAACCCAAAAGTCATCTAATTAACACAAAAAAAACACACATGTAGATGAGATGATGTTGCAGAACCATGTAAAAAATCTTGCCCAAACTTGACTTTCTTTGAGATACTATACTATAATAGAAAAATAGATATTAATGTAGCCCACCCACCCACCCCCCTCCCCTTTTTCCTCGTTGTACCAAACATTAGAACACTGAAGAGATTATCTTCCTGGTTTCCATGAGTGTTATTTGGTCCATTAGGAAGTCAGCACAGATATCAATGAAGCAGGATATGCCAATGTGGATTAGTATGTTGAATCACACTGGCTGATTGCACAGTGCATTTTAAAGTACAAACCAGAATGTCCCTTCCCCCTCCCTCTTTCATCCCAATAAGCTGATATTGATTGGATTTCCTAAAATATAAATGGAACAAAGCAATGGAGAAACTAAG
Source organism: Oryza sativa Japonica Group (assembly GCF_034140825.1). Taxonomy (NCBI): domain Eukaryota; kingdom Viridiplantae; phylum Streptophyta; class Magnoliopsida; order Poales; family Poaceae; genus Oryza; species Oryza sativa. Next base: position 38,306,349 of record NC_089035.1, read on the forward strand.
CAGTATACAGCTTGTCAGCTTCAGAAATAAGAGCTAAAAGAATATTACTCTTATCGACTGGACTGTTGCAAAACTGCTGCCCTCATAACTTAATTCAGTCAAATCCTTAAATATGTTATTGTCTTTCAGCTGGTGCAAATTTTTTAAGCACTCTTCAACATTAGAGGCATCTGCAAAGGCAACAGACATATTTCTGAATGATGCACAAAATTTCTTCTGTATTTCATCTGAAGGCTCTTCCTGCAACACATGAAGAGTCAATTAAAGGTCAACTAATTGAACATTGCCTGCCTGTTGATGATTTACAAACCTTCTTTGCTCGAAGTGATAAATATGCCTGCATCTCCAGTTGCAACCTAAAAGTAATATTTTTCAGCATGACCATGAATAACAGAATCTACTGCATCTACATATTGTATGCTACGGATATGACTGTATGTACCTTCTTTTCAGAGAAAAGATGATGTGCAAAGCCTTAATATGCTGTGGTTTGAAATAAGAGAAGAACTCAACCCAGTGGATTGCTCTTTCTTTTGGAGAAAGTGATGAAGGGAAGAGTTCTTCAGCAAGTATAAGCTCCATGTTCTGTGGCCTGCCATAAAAAAGAGGTCAGAATCAGGAGAGTTTGATTAATGGCATGATCCTATTACAAAGTTACAAAGCACAAACCTGAATATTTCACTATCTTTATCAAAACAAAGTGTTAAAAGTTGAGCTGGGATTTGTTCATAGTGAAAATTAACTGTGGCAATCCCTTTTGAGCATTTCTTACAGTAATCTCGGTATAGGTCTAGCAACTTAAGCATTACATGCTTTCTGACAGATACCTACAAAAAAGGTTTAAGTGAGGCACCGTAATAAAACCTGCAGTAGTGACAAAATGCAATAGTTTATGCTGACCTTTTTATCACGTAGCCTCCCTGCTGCTTGCAATATTACCTTAGCAGGAAATGAGTTTAGATTTGATTTGGCCATATCGCAGACTGCAGCAACAGCTCGGATCCTCACTTTGTCATCAAAATCCAATAGCCTGCCTGCAAGTGATGCTGCCAAATACAATATTTTCATCAACGTGAAGAGGACTCTAATATAGAAATACGAATGTAATAGCAACAGATATAAATAGCAGACTTACTAAGAATATCTTCTGCTTCATTTCCAGATGATATAGCCATGTAACAGACTTTTGCTGCATCAATTGCAGCAATTCTTACTTCTGCAGATTTGTCAGAGAATCTCTTCAAGAATTCCTTAAAAATTAATTGGTTTTCTTGAGCAAACCGGAGATTAGATAATACAAGAAGCCTCCCAATCAGGTGAACTGCCTCCAGCCGGATATCAACACGGTCGCTCTAAGCAAGCAGAAAATACACGATCAAGGCTAATACACATGTAAAAGGATATCAAAGGAGACACGAAATAACATACCAAGAGCTCATGAGTTAAGTGTGGAATAACAGCAAAAAGCATCTGGGGTGCACACTGGAACATTTCCAGGATAATCTTATGATGTTGTTTCCTGGTTTCATTAGCTGGCACATCCTTGTTGAAAATGCACGAAGACAAGAAAGTACGAAGAACGGGCTCTAATTTCTCAGCACAGTTTTGGATGATGTCAACGGCCAGCTTGTGGGATGCTCCCTGCACAGGCAACAAGAAGCAAATTAGCATCAGCTTGTCAATAACAAGTAAAATAGGTGTCCAAATATCCAAGTTACTGACATGAAGAAGTACAGAACTACAGATTTAGAAAGCAACACTCTGCGCCAGTAATAAATGGGCAGTGAAAAGCTCACCTTGTCCTCTTTTACTAAATTGCGTAAAATCACATCCAGGAGAGGTTGAGTAACTTTTTCATTTAATATCTGGGTCATTATAGATAGCATAGCCTGGCATACACTCTGCTGAAGACCTTGCCTGTAAACAGTTCCATAATAAACTAAATAAAGATGTTATCCTAGAGGTTTTGTAAAAAATATAGGTGTACAGAAACCATGACAGTAGATTCAATCATACTTTACTGCTGAGAAGAAAATCCTGACCATGTCAAGAACCAAGTCCTGACAGCCAACGTCGAGCATAATTACAGAACATCTGAGTGCAGCAACATTTTCCAATATCAAAATCCTTCTTGGAAGGTATGGACTGCTAGTTTCAGCAAGGTCTGCAAATACACTGATAAAGAGCCTAAATATTTCCTGAGAAAAAGGAGTTAACAGAGTGTCAAGAGAGAATGGTCCTTGCTCAAAATTTTCTCTGCCACTAAATTAAATTAAATAAATCTAACATGATTACTGTTTCAGAAATCCTATTCAAAAATGGTCATTAGGTAGTACCTATCAGGTTGTCACTAAAGGAAATAATTGAAGAAGTCAGCAATAACCAATCATCAGTATTGAAGGTGGACTAGGTTAAATACCTTAAATATTTCATCACTAAAAGGTGGATCAGGTGCAAGGACACGCATAACTTCAATAAAGCAAACTGCAACAAGAAGTTTGACATCCTTGTCCCTATGGGTAAGTAATGTGGTCTGGACCAGAGATTTACTCAGAGGATGTAGAGCCTCCTGCAGAGAGGAGGACTGACTCAACTCTGATAAAGCACTTTCAGCTTGCTGCAGAAAAAAATATCAGAAGCAGTTATGGAAGTACAGAATAAACCTATTCAGAGAAAAGATAATGTAAAGAAGCAATCAGTTAACAGCAAATTGAAGCTGAGAACATCGACTCGTGTATTATTTGAAGCTATAATTGTTACAATGATGCCAGTTAAGTATTTGAATGTTCATCAGTAGCTCCAAAGTGCATTTGGCTGCACTACAAAGTTCAATTTTGGACTGTTGAGACGGTATCACAACGATTTGTCTAATAAGAGCAAGTGAATAGTTAAACAGAGTTTCAACTTTCAACAAAGTGTTTGAACATAGTCAGTGCCCTTGACCATCAATAAAATACAAAGACAAGTGACTAGAATTGGATTTGCCATAAGGCAAATAAAAATTAATTTAATCCCAGTAGATCTGCCAGAGAAACTATCATGTAAAATGGAAAAGGAAAAATAGATTGAACTGCTCAAGTGTGAATCACAATTTAAGGCAATGAATAGGTGTAAGTCTTGGTTATCATTCATTCCTTACCCACTAAGTTTACAATGGAGAGCAACTTTCTTCAACTCAGCAATTCAAAAGGCAGGAAAACTTGGGACAAACATGTAGTGGCACAACTGTTTAACCCAATCAAATATAAGAATTAACTGAAGTCTCTATGGCTACTTCGAATTCGCATGAACACAAAATTAAGCCATCGACTCCTCTACTGGATGCCAATCAGAAATATCCGCATACCAAAACTAATTTCGACAAATCAATTTTCTACAAACTACCGAGATGACCCTAAAACCCCTAAGTCAGAGACTTACTCGGAAGCTCTATTCATTCAAATTTTCAAACACAGGCATAGTGGATACACAACTTCCTCAGCACTACTACATTGTTACTGCAGTGTCGCGTGGACATGTGAGCGGATCAGCAGAATATCATTAGAAAATGCAGCATGGTACTCGAATTCGCCAAAGCGTCAACAAAAAAACTCATAACATTGGTAGTGGTAGCCACATATATAGAGGCTGAAGTGCCCCCCTGATCTCCAACTGAGAAATTACCAATACATGTAGCAAATACCGCTCTAGTTGGCAACACAGAACGCCCCTAACCAGTTCGAAAGCTCGAAAATCGAAACAACGTTCCACCGGAAATGGAAGCGCGGTTGATTTAGACCGATTTAAGCAAGACGAAACCAAGGATGCGACGCTGCTCGCCTTTAGAAGCTTGACGAGGGCGTCCTTGCCGAGGCGTGGCTGCGCGAGGCGCTTGCCGACCTCGCGCACGGCTTGCTCCGGCGAGGCGGGCATTGCGGCGGCACGGATCTCGGAACCCGAAACCCTAGGGAGGCTAGGCGGCGGAGGCGAAAGCGAGGGCGGAGGCGGAGGCGGAGGCCATGGAACGGAGTTGGGTAGCAGTGACGGTGGGTTTTGCCGAGGGTAAATTGGTCCTCTCGATCAACGTACTCAAGTATAAAGTTGTGCACGTTATTTTTCTTCGTTCTAAATACGGAAATTTATACGTGCACAGATGTATAAATACATCCTAGCCCATGTCTAAGATGTCTTTGCTCTACAGGAACAATGTGGATATAAAAGTAGTAGTGAATAAACACCTACACAAAATGTGCTTATAAGGTACTCTCTCCGTTTCACAATGTAAGACTTTCTAGCATTGAACGAATATGGACAATGCTAGAAAGTCTTACATTATGAAACATAGGAAGTAATAGTAAAAAGCGCCTATGCATTTTAATTGTAGGATAGAATTTAAACCCAAAAGAATCATTATCCTCTAGGTGATAGCATATACAGATTCATTATATTAGGATATGTCACATTTAGTATTGGTTTTTTTATGGGGGAGTAAAGATTAGAATGCATGTACCAGAAGTGCAATCGTATAAACGTATATTTTTTTAAGAGGAAAAGAGTTATATCTGCAGCCTACCATAGTGTTCTTTACAAATTACATTACTCCGCAATGCAATCTAGCTTATCCAAATTATCGGTTAATAATAATACAGTATACAAATTATACACGCAAAGTGGTCCCCCATCAAAATTGGTTTCCCGCCCAACGGGGCGCTCGAGCGGGAGAATGCCAAAAATAAACTGGGCCATATTGGGCCCATATTAGTCCAGTGGTAGCCCAATGCGTGCCACGACAATCTCGTGGAAGGCCCAAAGTAGTAAAGTCTCAACGGATCGAAGCTCGCGGCCGCCCACGTCCGACAAGAATCGCCGCAGCGCCGCGCGCGACGAGCCGGCGCCGGCGCCGCCGTCCTTCCTCCAGGCCACGGCGGCGGCCTCGCCGTGAGCCGCCACCGACGACCTGAGCCGCTCCCCTTCCTCGGACTCCATCACCAGCCTGATCTTCCCCTCGATCTCCTCCGCCATGACCAGCTCCCCGCGCTGCCAATGCCATCCGGCCACCTCGACGCCGACCCCCATCTCCTCCACCATGAACACCTTGTTCATCCTCTGCTCGGCGTAGAGCGGCCAGCAGAGCATCGGCACGCGCGCCGTGATCCCCTCCGACGCCGAGTTCCACCCGCAGTGCGTCACGAACGCGCCCGTGGACCTGTGGCGGAGCACGTCCGCCTGCGGCGCCCACCGCTCGACGACGAGGCCGTGGCCGCTGGTCCTGGTCCGCTCCAAGAACCCGTCCGGCAGGAGCGCGTCCAGGTCGTCGCCGCCGCCGCGAGGGGCTCGTACCACCCACATGAACCGGTGGCCGGAGTTCTCCAGCCCGGCGGCGATCTCCCTCATCTGCTCCGCCGAGTGGGTGACCGCCCCGGTGCCGCCGAAGCAGAGGAACACCACGCTGCGATCTGGCTGCTCGTCGAGCCACGCCAAGCACTCGTGCCTAGTGTTTTCTTTTCTCTCGTCGTCGTCGTCGTGTCCCACGACCAATGGCCCGACGCAGTACACCGGAGGCACCCTCCTCCTGGGCTCGCCGCCGCCGGTGGCGGGGAGAAACAGCGGGTCACCGAGAGCACCAACCGCCCGAGGCTCGAGCGAAGCGAACGTGTTCACCAGTATGCCGTCGGCGTCCAGCGTCGCGCGGAGCATGCTCACCGTCGCCCTGTACGTCTCGCTCTCCGGGTCCTCGAGCAACTCGGGCATGAGGTGCGACGCCGGCATGGGCGGGACGCCGGGGACGATGAGAGGGGCGTCCCCGAGCTCCTCGAAGCTCGCCGCGCGCGCGCGGAACCACGGGAGGTGGAGGAACACGGCGAGCGCGGAGGCAGTCGACGCGAAGAAGCTGTACGCCGGGATCCCGAGCTCCCTGGCGACGTCGAGCGCCTCGATCGACGGCGCGTCCACGACCACCGCGGCGATGCCGCCGCTTCGGCCTCGCACGCCGGAGCGGAGGAACTCACGGAGGCGCTCGTTGTAGCGTCGCACCATCTCCAGGTACCCGACGATCGTCGTAATGGCGGGAGGGTCATGGATGCGAGGGAGCTTGTGGAAGGTGACCGACGGCTTGGCGGCGGCGGCGACGCGGGCGACGGCGGCGGCGAAGGTGGCGTCTTCGTCCATGGTGACGTGGATGAGCGCGACGGCGACGGCGTAGCCGTGCTCCAGGAGGGCGTCGGCGAGCTGCATCATGGGGACGAAGTGGCTGACGTAGAGGCCCGGGTACAGAACGATGGTCTTGTCCATGGCAGCATGCCTTGCCTTCGATAGTTCGATCTCTAGTTAGCGGCAGGCGCAGTGCAGGACAGTGAACTGATTGCCCAAGTTCTTGCTTGCTGAGGACTGGATGGGAGAAGAATGTAGTACTAGTACTTCGGAGGAAAAGAGCCAAAGAAACGCTCGTCATGGCTGACGAAACAGTTGAAGGAATCAGGTGATTGATCGTGTTCGTGTATGATACACGGTGTATCTGGAATTCTGGATCCGGCTCCGACTCCGGCTCCTGTATCTGTATATGTCAAAAACTGGTGTAAACGAGATCCCTCGACGGTTTGAAAGACAGTTTTGGCTGACGTGATGCTTACGTTTTTTTATTATTTTTCCGGGATCAAATTGTCGCATATGCGCCATGTCAATGTTACGTGGGACGAAGTCCTAATCAAACCAGCCACGCAAACGTCACATCAGTCAAAATCGCCTTTCAAACCGTCGAGGGACTTCGTTTGCACAGATTTTGACAGTTCAGGGACCGGTTGCATCTGATTTTTGGTTTCTAAGAACGAAAATCGGATTTGGTGTAAAGTTAAGGGATCTGAAATGAACTTATTCATTTCTAATAGGGCACATCGCCTTCATTTCAAATGGGCCTCCATGTGCCAGGCCCATATTTCGATTCGAGTGTGGCCTCCATGGACCAATTGAGAAATAAGTTCACTTTAGGTCACTCGTATTGTTGGAGAGTCTAATATTCATTCCAGGACCAATTAAAGTGGCCCATATTGCGGACGCTGAAGCCCAAAGGAGTTGCTCCTATGGTGCGGTTGGAATGGTGGATGGCTGAAGATGCCTCGGAGGTAGAGTAGTATTCTCTCATTCCCAAAATAAACTGGAGTAAGAGCATCTCCAATAGATGACTAAAATTAAACTCCCAAAAATCATGTATTGGGGACAGCCAAAAACATATTTAGCCTAAAATACACCCCCTTCTCCAAGAGAGGACTAAAATTTGGGAGCGCTTCTAGTTGCCCAATATTTGGTTCAGGTTGGTCCTGGTTTTGGAGGTGGCTAAATTTTGGGACCATGCTTAGGAGTCTGTTGGAGGGCTGATTTTCACCAAATTCCTAAAATTTATGTTTTAGTAACCTGTTTAGCATTCTCTTGGAGATGCCCTAACTACCATCTTTAAGGGAGTATCTAAAACAGTGATAAGTTTTTTTTTAAAAAAAATTTAGATATAACTATAGTATAATTGATACGTAATTACATTGTAACTATATTGTAACATAACTATGATATTGGCATAGTTTGGTGGTTTAGTGGTACGTGAGCATTCGACAGATCGTGGGTTCTCAATCCTTGACCACTGCATGCATTGGTTAATTGTTACTCCCTCCGTCCATAAAAAAAACAACCTAGTACTGACACATCCTAATACTATGAATCTAGACATACATCTGTCCGGATTCGTTGTACTAGAATGTGTCACATCTAGTTCTAGAATTGTTTTTTAATGGGACGGAGGGAGTATATCTCCAATTGACGCACACATCTCAAAGCTCATCTAACTGTGAAAAAATCTAGCTGTTCCAATCTTAAATTTTGTCCTAGAGTAAATCAATATCTACCTTCTCATCTATTCTTAAACCGTAAATTGATAAATTTTATTCTTTCAATACTCTTTTCCTATCCACTCATCAATAGTAATAAATTTGTATTAACGTGACATTTTCTCTCTCTACTATTTGTGTACTGAAATTTTAGGGGTTGAGTTTTTTTAGGAAAGACGGAGTACTCCCTCCGTCCCAAAAAAAAGACAAATCCTGCTTTCCGTGCTCAACGTTTGACCGTCCGTCTTATTTGAAAAAATTATGAAAAAAATTAAAAAGACAAGTCACACATAAAATATTAATCATGTTTTATCATCTAACAACAATGAAAATACGAATTATAAAAATTTTCATATAAGACGGACAGTCAAAGTTAAAAAAAAACCCTAGGATTTGTCTTTTTTTTTTTTTTGACAGAGGGAGTAGGTGGTGGGTAGTCCATCGCCCTCAGCTCGTACAATCGTACGCCGGCGGCGTTGTGACGTCCAAAACTGAAACGTCGTGTGGCTGCGATCGGACTGGGAAATGCTTGGTCTTGAACTCTTGAAAGCAAATATGTCAAGCCTGATTATACGTACACAAACACAAGTGCGTGCATCGCTGTGGCTCTGTAGAAATGCAGGCTTTTCCCTTCGTTTATCAGAAGATTCAGAACCATGGTGTCAAGTTTTGAAGATCTGTACACTGAAATTGGCAACCGCCAAAAGATCAAGAAGAGCAAACACAACATACAAGTGTTGGACAATGGACAGTATTGATGAAGGCTAGCTCTTACGGCAGCAGCATCCGGAAAACGAAGCGCCGGGAAGTGGCTCAACGTGCAGGCTGTGACTTGATTCAATTCATCATTGATGTGTCAAATTTAGAACCGTTTTCAGGGGGAAAAAAGGTACATTTGCTTAGCGAAACTTACTACTGTCTAAAGAATCAAAGGGGGAAAAAAAGAAAAAAGAAAAAACATACAAGTACTGCACAAACTTGGGGCCTGTTACGGCTGCACTACTGCGGCTGCGGCCGCCTCGCACATTATTTTGTACAGCGTTGCAGCCGCTGCAACGTGCAGCCGTACACAGCCTTGAAAGAGAGCTCTCGGCATGATATTTCAATATAAGCTAATGTTAAAGTTTTCATCTATGCAGTTACGAACTACAGACACAAGAACACAACGACAATTGGCACAACGGCAATACTACAAGCCACAAAAAGCAAATGATCGACTTGCTACAAGGTTATTCAAGTATCCTGATATCAGGCTACTGTGAATTCAGAGTCTCACCCTGCTCCCGTGCCACAGAAGTTGAAAGGATGGAAAGGCTGTTATTTAAGAATGTAAGTGCAGATTCACAGTCGGAGATAATTTTGGTGACAGATGAAGGCTCATTAGATGCTGAAAGCGATCCTGCAGCCATTGCTGCATACGAATCCCGTAGGCTCCTCAAATTACTAAGGAACTGCACATCACAAATAGGCACTCAAGTCAAGCAATGTTTATATGCTCAGTTTACCAGACAGAAGACAGTAGACACAAGCAAGAAGACCGCACAGAGCTAATCAGTTAAAAAGAATATGAAGTAAAAGAACTCTAGAATTTTTCATTAGTTTAAATGAGAGATGGGTCTATCAATGAACTATCAGATATTATACCATACCATATTAGCATCTTGGTTATTCTGAAATAATCTGATAGCAATACAAGACATACATTGACCACCGGCTAATCAGCTCCTTTTATATTTGTTTTCACCAATTCAAATAACCAGATCATGACACATTGACCATAGAGGGAAGCAAAACTTGAAATGAGCAACAAAATGTCAAATAAACCAAATATTCCGCTAGTACCTTCAAAAGTGTGTTATATGCCTCCAACAAGCGATTAGCAGCTGGACCAAAACCATGCAATTGAGGGACCTCCATCATATGTGTCCAAGGATGAATTTCCTACAATGAAAAGCAATTCTATCATCTAACAAGTAAAACTCAAAACACATAAAGATGGCAACCGTTAGCAGAAAAAGATATCATGTCAAAAATATTTATCTGAACGTACAGCAGAAGTATGGGAAATTGGGAAGAAAAAAGAAACCATTGCATAAGATATTCACCTTAGTGTAGATCATATTGAAGGATTTTACTGTTTCTAGGAACGATTGCAAATGTTCCCTCAGTTTTAACTCTGTCTCGGCATAGTCTTCATTCGGATTATAGTCATACTGAGCAACAGCAATTGTACCATCAGTGTAAATAGCATAGAACATGCTACAGACTATCAAGGTTTATGTGGCTGTTAAGCGCATACCTTAGATGCTAACTCCTGAACCATCAGTTGCAAATTTGACATCTTTTTAGTATACTCGGAGAGCTTCAACTCCAGTTCTGTTATATCAGGCCTGCAAAATGAGAATGACTCAAGATTTGAAGCATACACAGCTGATTTTCAACATCTTACTTTTCCTCTTTTTCTTCAACTGGGAGTACTTACAACCAACAAAATTATCAGATAAGAAGTACTTACAAGGGGTAAATTGATTGTATCTGAACATCTGCAGGAAATAGTTTGCACTCTTCAGAAAATATTTGGGCTTGTTTCTCTGCAATTGAATCTACGAGCAGCACATCTTTTGCCAGCTGCTCATCAACACTACCAAAAAGCAATTTGTTAGGAATTATGTCTCCAATGCACTCATGTTGATCCTAATGGATTATTTGATGTATATGAAAGTTCAGTTTTCTTCAGATATACTTTTATTTTCTTACATGTTTTCTTCAGATATACTTTTATTTTCTTACATTGCTAGAAGCCTAGAACAAAAGTTTCATGAAAAAATAGTACTGAATTATCACAAACTGACAATGTTTATGACTATGTCCTGTATGAATAACATGAAGGGTATTATTTCGTTGCAAATAGAAATAGTCAAGCTTAAAGCCAACCTCCACTCTGGATTGTCAGCATAGCAGCTAGCTTCAACTAGATCAACAATGAGACAGAGAAGCTCTACACGCTCATCGTAGCTACCTCTACCCTGCAATTCGAACAGTTATGAGCACACCAAAGACAATTTAACCCCAAATATATTACTGCCATTCTCACAATTCATAGATCCTGTATAACAGCAGCTAAAATTCAACAACTGTTACCGTATGACACAAACAAGCACACCCATTTCTCTCACCTGAATTGCCTCCGTGTCAACCGAAGGCGTTATACCAAGGAAATTCGCAATCTCGGCCAGGTCTGCACAGTCCCCAGCATTTCAATGTCAGCACCGCACTTTGATCCCAAGAACAACAGCAGTAGTGAAATGTTTGAAACTAAAAAACCTTACGTTGGATCCTGCTGTTCTCCTCGTCGCGGTCGAGGCTATCCCCCTGCCAGTTCTGCTGCGTGAACGGCGATCTGTCGCCTAGGAGCCTCCGCAACAAAGAGAAAACGAAACCCTCAATTTCGAGTTGGGACTGTGAGGGGGAAAAAGAACGCGGACCAAATCTACCCGCAACTGTGCAGCAAGCCTTGCAGATTGAGATGCGGAAATAGGGAATGTGGCGTGGGTGGCCGCGTACCGGAAGAAGAGCCACTCGAGGAGGCGGTAGCGCTCGACGCCGGCGAAGAGGAGGGACTGGGCGGGGGCGTTGGCCCGCGGGTAGGCCAGCACCGCCAGCTTCCGCTGGATCTCCTCCATCTGCTTCGACGCCATGGCGAGAGCCCTCCCACTCTTCCTCGCTTCCCCACCTCGCCGCGCCGCGCCGGCCGAGGCTGCCGCTGCTGGTGGTGGTGGTGGGGATCGAGCCGCTCGCTTCGACGGAGACAACCCAACGAGCGAGATGGTGTCAAGATTTGCAAATTCTCAAAATCGAATTTGTTTTTATATTTCCCTTACTGTCGTTTCAAATTCTGAAGGTGTCTGGAACTTACCTGTAGCATTTGTAAATTTACCACTGTTTTTTAAAATTTATGAGCTGTTCAGATGGTATGCACTTTCAACCCTTCTAAAATTTGTCATTGTCAAATTTTAACACATTTTGGCACTATCAAATCAAATTTTGGTAGTGTTGGTTGTGTTTAGTTTGTTAACTTATCAAAATTTGTAAAACAATTTTTTAGGAGTAGAAACTTATCGAATTACCAAAATTTGGTAGGGTAGCATTGATAAGTATTTCTTCCGTTTCATATTATAAGTCGTTTGATTTTTTTTATTCAAACTTGGTTAAGTTTGGCTAAGTCTAAAAAAAAAGTTTTAGTAACATTTAAAATATCAAATTAATTTCATTAAATCTAACATTAAATATATTTTGATAAATATGTTTGTTTTAGGTTGAAAATACTGATATATTTTTCTATAAACTTAGTAAAACTTAAAAGAAGTTTAATTAAAAAAGAGTCAAACGACTTATAATATGAAACGAAGAGAGTATGTGTTTGGTTTATAGTCTAACCAAAACTTGACTCTTTTGGTGTAGTTAAAAGTGGCAACATAATAAACAAACCCTATAACGATGTCACTCGAATGATAATTCTAGGGATATTTTTATAATTTTCTAGTAACAATCTCTCAACAAGGATTTAAACCATTAGCAAATGTACAAATGCCTTAATTTATATACTTTGGGCTGGGGCCCACATGTCAGTGATAAGGCCAGCAATAATAAAAGATGCCGGCATCAACCGCGTGGGCCGCGCGTCTCGCCGAGGGAGGGGAAGAGGGAACGGAGTCTATCGTGCGGTGCGGTTCTCCGCTCGCCACGACGACGACGAGCCCCATGCCTCCTCCGCCCCATCGCGGCGGCGGCGGCGGCCGCGACACGAGCGCGTTCTTCGCGGCGACGCTGGTGCTGTGGGCGGTGTCGGTGGGGTTCGAGATCGGCGCGCGCGGGCGGCGGGAGCTGGCGCCCGTGGCCGCAGGGTTTGCCTTCTTCCAGGCCGCCAGCGCCGCCGTGCGCGCCGCCGTCTCCCGCGACCCGCTCTTCGTCAACACCGCCGTTTCGCTCCTGCACTCCTCGCTCACGTCGGCCTCCGGTCTGGCCTCTCCCTCACCCCCCAAACCCCCCACTTTTGGTTCCGTGGCTTTCCCTATTCCCGTGCTTAGGATCCATCGGATACACGAAATCGTACGCTCTGTTCCAACATTACGCTAGTTTGAGGACATAGACGCGCGTGGAGGATTAAACAGTAGGTAAACTAGATGATGTTGATGCTTGATGCTTTGGTTCAGTACTAGGGAACGGGAAGCAGCATGGAATATGTAATCCTACTGTATAGTGCTAGTTTTAGTGCTGCTTCTGTGGGCCAAAGTGGTAATGCAAAATCTACTAATTTGTCTTCATTTAAGCTCTTTTTGGTTGGAACTGTCCAAGATAGCTTACATCCCACATTACTTAGTATATGTTGATTCCAAGAGGTGGTGTGCTTCCAAGTAGCTGGCAGCCAACAGGCTTGGAAACATTTCCATTTCTTCACCAAAAAAACATCTTCTGTTTAACATAGGACTGTCTTTTCCCCCGTTTTGTATTGGAATATACTCAAACCTCTGCAACAATCTAATGTTACTCGAATGTGAAATTGAGTATAAGGAATGATATAAATTGTGGTCATCGTACCCTTTTGTATCAGCATATAGTCGCTTACGTTACCTCTGCAACAGCCTATGACTATGTTACTCTAATGTGAACTCGAGTATGTGGAATGATATAAATTGTGCTCAGCAAAGAAGGGGACTGGCTTGTCGTGGCCATGACTTGTGCGTACTAATTTATATGACAATAGCCGTCCTACTATTTTTTCATGACACTTCTTGGGCACATAATTATGACTAGCAAGGGTGTTGTACAAAACTGCTAGCCTCTAAACAAAAAAACTATACGTGTTAAAAAATACCATCTTATCTTGGTGAATACGTGGACTTAGTTTCATCCATTAACTCCACCAAATGTTATTTCTAATTCTTATGCCTGTAAATCAGCTTTATCCCGTATGTCTTCCATTCCTGACTGGATGCTGTTGTATTTGCAGTTATCTTTGTTCTTGTCAACCGATGGCATAATAAGGACCTCAAGAACATGTTTGAGCATGAAGAATTGTTTGGTGGCAGTTGGGTTGGAGCATATTCTGCTCTGTGCTTTTCTTGTGGCTATTTTGCTTATGATCAATTAGATATGCTTCGTTACCGACTGTACAGTGGACGGATTCCTGGAATTCTCATGCACCACCTGATTCTGCTCATTTGCTTTACACTAGCTCTGTATCGGAATGTGACGATCAACTACCTAATTCTAACTCTTGTATGCGAGGTACGCCTAGCTCTTCTCATTCTTGGGCACTCTAGTTGTGTAGACAAAGTTCATCTTTTTGGCAATTCAGACAAATTTTGAATTTTTGACCCCACCTTTTAACCAGGATAAACTAATTTGCTCACTTATCACTCAAAGGGATAGATTTGTGTTTCAGTATAAGGAGTCTCTATTGCACAAATTTTAGCCTTCATTACAACCAGGCAACCAGCTATCCATCTTGGTGGCAGCTTGTCTCAAGTGTGACATATTCAGTAGTTGTTTGTAAAAATCATTTTGTATCTCTGCCCTTTGCACAAAAGGTGCAAGCTCATGTAATACATATTTGATATAACCTTCATGTCTAACTAATTGTTACTGAGATTGAATTGATGGCGTGTAGGGTTGTATATGATATTAGAGGCTTAGAGCTGTTTTTGCAAAGAATACTTTGTTGGTAAATAACTGTACAGACTGTCTTTTACTCTATTAAGTTGCTAGAGAATATAAGGAAACTGTTCATGTCTTAAGAACATGGGAATAAGCCTCTATCAGAGTAAGTACTTCAGTTCATCTCTACTGCTGCAAGTATTGTTAATAATTATTTGTTTAGGGTGGTGGCGTTGTCTTTAGTTGTAATGACTTACCTGGAGTTAGTACACAGCACATACTGACCAAGTTTATGATTACAGCTGCACTCCGTATTTTTGCACATAAGGAAATTGAGGCGAATGGCTGGATTTCGGGATTACAACAGAAAAATTGTGAAACTGGAATGGGTCCTCAACTGGACTACATTTGTATCAGCAAGGGTGGCATGCCACATACTGATTACATACAAACTGATCATTGATGCCCACAAGTTTGATAGTGGAATTGAGCTTCCACTAGCTCTTTTTGGCATGGCAGGAATGAATCTGCTCAACATATTTTTAGGACTTGATCTATTAAAAGCTTACACGCTCGAGAGAAATCAGCAGACACATCAGGACTGAGTGTGCCTCTACTGATGTGGTACTCCAAAAGTTTTGGCAAGTTGTAGTCAAACAACAATTAATATAGATCAGCAGACAGAGGTATGTCAATGTGTTATTGGCCTCTACGTTCGGTAGAAACTAGTAATGATGTACTATATTATGTGTTCTGAACTCATTATAAGATCTCTACCAGCAAATGATTCTTTGCTATTGTGCTACTATTTGTATATTGCGTTTCATTTATCATCATATGCAGACAACCTGGATACAACATCGTTGCTCATATTACAGGTAGAAAACGAACAAAATTAAATGGCATTGTGTGCCATCCCGTTTTGTTTTAAAGCTTCGCCTAAATCCTAATGTATTTTAGTGTCTCGCTGTGATTGAATTGTTTCCACTAACTGTTGCATCATTTGCACTCTTGTAGTACTTCATGTACACTCTTCTCTTTAAAACGAGACTGAAATATACACTGATGTATCATATCCTTTTCTCCTGAATCTTGTTGACTCAAAGTAGCTCATTCTATCACGAGTACTTATCTTCAGCAAGAACATCTTTTCATTTTTCTTGTTCCTGGATGTAATTTGGAGCTAAATTGTTTTGAGTACTACTAATATTTACCAGGAACCATTTTTGTTACTCCTGAATCTGGTGGCTTGGGGGTAAATTGCATACATTAGCAATAAAAAAAAGTAGGTCCCACCGGGATTCGAACCCAGGTCGCCAGATTCAAAGTCTGGAGTGCTAACCACTACACCATGGAACCGGTTGTTGCATGTGGTCCGTCGATGGTGATACTTCTGTCTTTTACTGAAGATCAGTAACAAAGGGAAGTATACTAGTTGAAACCCACATGTTCATTTGTGGGCATCCATCTGCTAGGCACTTCAATTAAACAAAAACACGGGAATATCCAACGAATCCTCTTCTCCACATTCCCGTACTTTTTTGTGCTGAATCGAATTTCCTGACGCCATATAAAAAAACGAATTTCCTGACATATCTCAGGAAAAAAAAAAGGTAATACTCGAGAGTCGATAACATCCTCCTAGACTCCTACGGCGTGGCACACAGTTCACTAAAATCCAGGCAACACAAGTACACAACACGCAGAGTCACACATATGCTTGGAGTTGGAGCACTTTTCCAGGAGTCCGGCTCAGGTGCAGGGAACCCTGCACATAGTAATATACAGGCCAAATCAAATCGCGACACCTGTACACAAGGTAGGTCCACCCAATCAACCAAGTAACAATGTAAACGGAGGTTTAACCACGATCCCACAAAATCAGGTAACAGAACCATTCACCCGCGAAATACTTTGACGTCGCGCGCGACGCCGCACAGAGTTTCTTTCCTCTTTCTCTGTTCTTCTGTACTGCTAGATCTCTAAAATTAGATTGGTGATTCTTGATAGAGATCAGTGTCCTCGTGAAGCAAGACGCATGGCGGAAGCCCCAGTCCACCCTTCATCTTCAAAGAGTATGTTAATTGTCCATAAACTTGGCAAGACCCGATTAGTTTGTCTCAATCTCTGCCATAAGTTATCTGCTAATTGTTATTAAATTAGATTGGTTTCACCTATATATGGTGAATAGGATTTTATATTGTTCCTTGCATGTTAAACTAGCATATACACAATAATGATCACGTTATACTTATTCTTATATTTAGATCATGAAAAAGAAGACGTGGGAGACACGAATATAAGCAGTACTGATGATGCTTGTGTGCAAAAGTTAGAGCCAGTAATTGGCATGGAATTTGATGATGAAGATATAGCATATGAGTTCTACAATCGGTATGCTGGAGATGTTGGCTTTAGCATTAGAAAGTTTTGGCATGATAAATCTTCAACAAATGTGATTCGCACAAAAAAATTTGTGTGCTCAAGGGAGGGGTTCAATAAGAGGAATACTTCAGATGCATGCCAACGGAAGCGAGCTGATACAAGAGTTGGTTGTATGGCAGAGATGACCATTAAGATCACTCCTACTGGAAAATATGCTATAGCTAGCTTTTCTAACACGCATAACCATGAACTCATAACTCCTAGCAAGGCCCATTTGTTACGTTCTCAGAGAAGAATGACAGAAGCTCAAAAAGCTCAAATTGACATCTTGAATGATTCAGGTGTTAGACCCAAAGAAGGCCATGAGGTGATGAGTAGGCAAGCAGGTGGGCGGCAAAGTCTTACATTTACCAGAAAAGATTATAAAAATTATCTCCGATCAAAGCGCATGAAATCTATCCAAGAAGGGGATACGGGTGCCATTCTTCAGTACCTACAGGACAAGCAAATGGAAAACCCTTCATTCTTCTATGCAATACAAGTAGATGAAGATGAGATGATGACTAATATATTTTGGGCAGATGCAAGATCAGTATTGGATTTTGATTATTTGGGTGATGTCATATGCTTTGACACAACATACAGGACAAATAATTATGGTAGGCCATTTGCTCTTTTTGTTGGTGTAAACCATCACAAGCAAACAGTTGTTTTTGGAGCAGCGTTACTGTATGATGAAACAACATCAACATTTGAATGGTTATTTGAAACTTTCAAAAGAGCCATGTCAGGCAAAGAACCAAGGACAATATTAACTGATCAATGTGCAGCCATCATTAATGCTATTGGGACTGTCTTTCCCAACTCAACTCATCGTCTCTGCGTTTGGCATATGTACCAAAATGCTGCGGTACATTTGAGTCACATTTTCCAAGGTTCAAAAACATTTAAGAATGATTTTGGCAAGTGTGTTTTTGATTTTGAAGAAGTTGATTAGTTCATATCAGCATGGAACAAGATGATAGAGGAGTACAATTTGAATGATAACCAATGGTTACATCATTTATTTGAGATCAAGGAGAAGTGGGCTTTAGTTTATGGTCGGCAAACATTCTGTGCAGATATGAAATCCACACAGAGAAGTGAGAGTCTCAATGCCCTGCTGAAATATATGCAACATATGGATTGGTTCTTGAAATTTTCTTTTATTTATATAGAGCAAACACTCAGGCACAAAATTGGGCTTTTTTTACATCTCGATCTGCAGTTCAATGTCATTAATATTTCCATTTGCAATCTAAACAATATATCTATGCTTATGGTGTGTATACATTATAGTACAAGAAAAAATTATTAAGCAGTTAGACATTAACCTGTGACAGGCTTGGTCGATCCAGAGCAAGCCCAACCTAATCCATCAGGACTGCATGACCTCTCCCTGCTCTAAGTCTCCATGGCGACCACGGCTCCTTCCGCCGGCCACTCTCCCACGGTGAGCGATGCGACCTCCTCAGGACGCCCCACGGCAAGTGCGCAAGCCTGTAGTGGCACCCGGCAAGCACCGCCGCCCCACCCCGGCGGCCTGCCTCGAGACCGTCGTCCTCTTCGATGGCCCATGGTGAGCACCACTTCCCAGCCAACGGCAGGTGTGCAGGCACATTTGCAGCAGCTGGCAATGGCGTGGTAAGCATTGACCTCGCTCCCGACAGCTTGCCTTGAGAGTATGGCGCCATGTGCAAGATCTTTTGGATGTGCTTTCACTGCTTTGTGATGCAGTTCAGGAGTGGTTGAGGAAAGAGAAGGCTGGAGAGGAAAGGGGATTTTTTTATGGGAGTGAGAAGGGGATTACCAACAGGAAAGAGAAATCCAGATAACAGAAGTTAACGTGATGCCTTGTGCCGTTTAGTCCTCGTTAAACCTCCGTTGCATGCGTAATTAAGTAGGGCCACCCTGGACAGGTGTCGCAATTTGATTTGGCCTGTATATTATTATGTGCAGGGTTCCCTGCACCTGAGCCGGACTCCTTTTCCAGTGACGCGTGCAGTTTACCAACCACCTGCTCTTCTCGGCCAGTTCGCTGCGGACCTCCAAAACCCAAGCGGAGATGATCGCGCACCGTGTCAGCGCGTCGCGGCCATAGAAGGGATTCGGGGAGACGTGGCCGCCCGCGCGCCCGTCGCGCACCCTATCCTCGCCGCGCGCCCGCCGGCCAATCGCCACCCCTGAATCCACAGCCACGCCACGCGGCCCATGCCTACGCCTCCCACCCGCCACAGGATCTCCCTCTCACGCGCGCGCGATCTCATAAAAACCTCGCCACCTCGATCGGTGAGGTAGCACGAGGCGGCCTGAGCTGAACACCGCATCAGCAGCAGCAAGCAGCTAATCGCGCACGTACGCACACCGCGACCCGGGGCGAGATGGCGCAGTCGATGCTGGTGTCGGGAGCCAATGGCACGGTGGCCGCCGCGAGCACCAGCAGGCTGCAGCCCGTGCGGCCGACGCCGTTCTCGCGGCTCGTGCTGTCGCAGCCGTCGTCGTCGCTGGGGCGCGCGGTGTCCGTCAAGACGGTGGCGCTGTTCGGCAGGTCCAAGACCAAGGCCGCGCCCGCAAGAAAGGTTGGAATTTGGATGGATGAATGCAAGCTAAACTAAGCTAAGCTAAGCTCGCGTTTGTTTTAGTCTTATGTTTGATGGTGCTAACTATTTTGTAACGTGTCAACGTGTGTATGTAGGCTGAGCCGAAGCCAAAGTTCAAGACCGAGGACGGCATCTTCGGCACGTCCGGTGGGATCGGTTTCACCAAGGAGAACGAGCTGTTCGTCGGGCGTGTCGCCATGCTCGGGTTTGCCGTAAGTAGACCTTTCTTGGCCTTCTAGTTATTTGGTATGCATCATTTCTTGCCATCTTGGTACGTACCTGTGCGTTCGGGTTTGGGTTAGCTAGCTAGCAAGAGCACAAGCTTAAACGTCAAAAGTTTTGTGGTTAACGGAAGCACTTTACCCGGGAGCGTCATCCTTTATTCTATAAAGGGTCACATGTTGCATAGGTAGATTTGCTTCCAACTACTTTTTTTTAAAAAAAAATTATAGTTTTTGTCATATATTTTACTTTGAATTTTCTGTGCACATAAAAATGCTATATTTCTCCTTAGCAAATATTGCTACTTTTATTTTATTTTTCAGTCCGAGTTTTGACAGCGACATTGTTTAATCTAGGCCAGTTAGCAACTCACATGTATACCACACACATAACTAATGAATTATCTGGATTTAGTAATATAGGTATTGTAGGTTTTAAAAAATTCGTCTTTCGAGCAGATATATTGTTTAATGAGTAAATTTTAGAGAACTATAAATTTAGTGACTAAATTATCAGCTTGTTGTAACGTTAGTGACATATTATATTTCAGTTTAGGAAGAAGAGGGGATTTCTGAAAAAAAAAGAATGAATCTCCTTCCTGCAGCAATAACAAAGAAAATCATTATAAATCTACAACTACGTGAACAACCTAACGTTAATCCTGCTGAAACGCCGCTCAGTCGGTGCACCTGAGTCAAAACCTCATTCCAAGGTAGGGCAAATGGCCATTTCATCTTCCCCTTTGCCCTTTTTAGCTTGATGGGTTTTAACCTCGGTGCACCAACCGAGTGCGAGTAGCATTCTAGTCGGAACAAACGGAACAATTAGTTTCAGGCCGATTTTAGTTACAAACTTTTTCTTCAAACTTTTAACTTTTCTATCACATCAAAACTTTCCTATACAAATAATCTTACAACTTTTCCGTCACATCGTTCCAATTTCAACTATAAACTTTTAAGTTTAGCGTGAACTAAACACACCCCTAGTGGAGTCGAACCAAAGTGATGCACTTAGTTGTCGGCCGATGTGGCATGCTGCTACGATGCACATCTTGACATTGACGTGTCATGAAGACATGTTCCTCCATCTTGCCACACTATATACTACCTCTATGACACGCGATGTCCATGTATCAATAATATTACTAGGATGTATATGATGTTACAGATTTGTGATATTTTTTTTCTTTTATTACTGTAACAAACTAAAACTGGTTGTAAATGTTGTAGCACTTAGATAGTTTAGTCACTAAATTTACAGTGCTTTAAAATTTACTCTCGTTTAATAATTTGTATAGTGTACATGCATGACTAGCACAATCGATCGTTGAGTCATACCAACCTGATGCAAAAGCGCTCAAACTGTGCAGGCGTCGATCCTGGGTGAGGCCATCACCGGGAAGGGAATCCTGGCGCAGCTGAACCTGGAGACGGGGATCCCGATCTACGAGGCGGAGCCCCTCCTCCTCTTCTTCATCCTCTTCACCCTCCTCGGCGCCATCGGCGCGCTCGGCGACCGCGGCAGCTTCGTCGACGACCAGCCGGTGACGGGCCTCGACAAGGCCGTCATCGCCCCGGGCAAGGGCTTCCGCTCCGCGCTGGGCCTCAGCGAGGGCGGCCCGCTGTTCGGCTTCACCAAGGCCAACGAGCTGTTCGTCGGCCGGCTCGCGCAGCTCGGCATCGCCTTCTCCATCATCGGCGAGATCATCACCGGCAAGGGCGCCCTCGCGCAGCTCAACATCGAGACCGGCGTCCCCATCAACGAGATCGAGCCGCTCGTCCTCTTCAACGTCGTCTTCTTCTTCATCGCCGCCATCAACCCCGGCACCGGCAAGTTCGTCAGCGACGACGACGAAGAGTAGAATTACGAGGATCGATCGATCTACCGAGGTTTCGCCGCCATTGTTGTGCTTGCGCATCATTGAGACTTTCTTTCAAGTGTATATGTACTGTGTACGTGTAGGTGTAAAGACGTACCTTGTTTAATTAGTTGTTAATTAATGCCCATGGAGAAAATTAACGTGAGATTTAGCTACTTGCTGCGGTAAATCTAATTGGAGATGCCTCTCCAATTAGTCTTAACCAGAGACATCCAATTAGTCTTAACCAGAGACACCCATACTTTAGGAGTTTTGGTTGCTATTAATCCATTGAGCATCTATGCTTGAAATAAAATTATCTCTTAAATTACTCATCCGATTTACAATACGATTACACCGTTGTGTTCGTAATAATTAAATCTTTATAACAAGATCTCACATGATTATATTTTGATGAAAAATCACAAATTACTTTTATGATATGTCTAAATTACTTTTAAATTTCAATAAGTTATTTCTTAGACATATAAAAGTAAATTCAGTAAAGCCTAAAAGTAATTTACATATAGAAGTAACTTATAAGAAAAGAAAGTAACTTTAATTTATGCCTTTTTTCATTGAACGGATTTTATATATATATATATATATATATATATATATATATATATATATATATATATATATATATATATATATATATATATATATATATATATATATATATATTATATAAAAGTTACTTTTAGATTTGATTAAAATACTTTTTATACATTCATGATGCTCTGAGGTGATTACTTTCTAGATAGAGTCATGTTTTTATCTCTACAATAGATTTACTTCAAATGACATGCTAAAGTTACATTCGTTTTGTTCTAAGTTACTTCTATAATATATGTAAATTACTTTTAGATTTTACTGAATTTACTTTTATATATCCAAGAAGTATCTTAGTGAAATCTAAAAGTAATTTAAACATATCATAAAAGTAATTTGTGATTTTTCATCAAAATATAATCATGTGAGATCTTGTTGTAAAGATTTAATTGTTACGAACACAACGGTGTAATCGGATCGTAGATCGAATGAGTAGTTTAAGAGAAAATTGTATTTGAAGTATAGGTGGATGGTGCCTCTTATAGATAGAGTTGTAGTTGGCTTAGATAAACCAGCTACCACTAGTAGTTGTGTTAGTTGTGTAGTTACGTCCTATTTGCTGAGACTGATTAAACCCGTATGCGTGTGGTCTGAGACCACCGGCGTTCCGGTCGCCGGTGAACCTCGCCGGCGTTTCGGCCGATGGCACACATGGGCCCATATGCAGGCCGCAGCCCATTTAAGCCCAAGTAAAGAGGCCTCTTTTCTTTCTCCATTTTTGGGCCCAATCTGTTATTGCATAAACTTAACTTAAGCCCATACGTATTCCAATCAGAAAATTATTAGAGAAGAGAAATACTGGAACTGACGCGTCTTGCGTTGTCTTGGCTTCACAAATCAACAAAGATCGGCAGCTGCATCAACATGCCTGACACGGCACGCATGTTATTTTTGTTGGTTGCGATTAGATGTTAATTGATTTTTCTGCGATTGAATGTAATTACTTGACCCCGTCCGTATAATCACACGCACATAGAATAGAATGGTTATGCGTATACGAAGATGAGAAAGGAAGATACGGTCCAAAGAAATTCACAAGCAATTGAAAACAAACGAATATTTTTCAAGGAGCAGATCTCTGTTGCTTCCTTTTCTTCTCTGTTGAAAAGGGAAGGGAATGTTCTCTCTTTATGTCAACGCTTATCTGACGACAAAGTGGATTGGATATCAACACTAGCTCACGGCAAGGTTAACATAACATTTAATATATGTTTCACTCTTAGCTGATTAGGTAGTGTTTGGCTAATGGGTTTGAGAAATGATTTCCAACCCACCAAAAGACATCTTTAAATCCTAACCATTTATTTTCCCTTTTTCATTTAATCCTAACCCTTCATTCATTTCTCAATCCCAATCCCACTCCCCATTTCCTATTATCCAAACACACCCTTAGTGCTTTGAATAATATTAACCCTATCTAAAAGTGACCCTGTAGCTAGCTTAGCTAAAAGGAGGCCCTGATGAATCATTCCATTGCGAGCTGAGCTGAGCTGAAAAGATGTGTACCCGCTTTGATATATGCCATCCTGCTCCATGACACAATCAGAAATTATATCCATGCATATTCTAATACTCCTCCCGATTTCTTTTAGTTCAGGTCCAAACTGCCAAAAGAGAAAGACAGATCAAACTAATTCTTCATTTAATCAAATAAGAGGAAAGGCTTGTGGTGCACACATACTGCATAGCCCAACTGTTGCTTCGCTGTGGGTTAGCCTTTGAGAGGTTTCATTTTGCTTCCTTTCCCTCAGGTTTGGCTAAGGACCTGCTTGCTTTGTAGTTAGGGGATCTGATTGTCTAAGTGTATACCTAATGCATCACGTATGAATTGTGAAATTTAATTAATCGGGTATGTGTACGTACGATCCATGTCTCCAGGGCCTACTGATAGGTGATTGATGAGGATGCACGGCTCCTGCTCGTAAAGTATACTGATATTGCGACCGGTTGATAAGTTGGATACTTGGATCCAATTGTCCGCAGTTCGCAGAATGCAAACTAGTACTATCAATTAATTTAAACAGTAGTACTTACTTTGTAGTAGTAAGTTGTAACACTAGGTTTATTTCTTTTCAGCTACAGGCTAAGCTTATTGTGGATGTGTCTTTTAAATTGTTAAACGGCGTAAAAAAATATATAAGGTTCTAAAAAAACTAAATCATTTTTAAAATTTGTAATAGTTAATAACCATAACCTAATTAAGGAACCATACTGTTTCGCATACTCAAGCAAAACGTTGTTACGAATTCAGCCAAGCTCAAAAAATATGATCTACTTAGGATATTTGTTGTGTTACATAATACTCCCTCCATTCTAAAATATAACAACCTACTATAGAATAGAGCACATGATATTCAGATTCATAGTATTAGTATATATCCCATCCCGTACTACGTAGCTATATTTTGAGACAAAGGAAGCTAGTCTACCTTAAGGAAAAACAATATTTTTTGAGAAAATTATTTATGCACCATTGGAATTTCATCCAATCTATTTGCATTCCTTTGAGTTTTACTAACTCCTTATATACCCATGAATTTTGGTTTAGATCAGTGGCGAATCTAGAAAATCGATTCGTTGGTGTCATAACGTGTCTATCGGTATCATAGTATACTAATTATACTTAGATCATAGTATAATAATATATGGATAAGTAGTTTTGTTATAGGTTTTGCCGAAAGTCGTCGGTGTCGCTTGACACCGGCCCTATTACTGTAGCTCCGCCCCTGGTTTAGATCACTTTCGCACACTTTCCATTAGTCGACCGTCTTTAGATATAGAAAAACAAATTTGTGGAGCATATTGTTGGAGTGTAGAGATTGTTGTATGAGATTTGTAAATTTATGAGTTTGTTATGCGAAATATTACTTACCATACAAAATTTAGATGTGGCAGAAAAAATAATTCTATTTGTTTTTAGTTATTAAAAAATATATATGTACTCCCTCTGTTTCACAATGTAAGTCATTTTAGCATTTTCCACATTCATATTGATGTTAATGAATCTATCAATAAATCTGTCTAGATTCATTAACATCAATATGAATGTAGGAAATGCTAGAATGACTTACATTGTGAAACTGAGAAAGTAGCATATTTTCTTACACTAGTTGTATATTTTATTTAAAATATTGTTCTACAATGCTAATGGTTTCTTTTCCATTTCTTTAAAAAAATGCTACACATACTTTTCTCGAATATTATATTAAATTTTATATGTTCCCCCTTATGGATATTATAGTCAAACAACAAATTGCCGGCATTAGTTTTCTCAAATTTACATAGTCCTTGACATCAAATTGATTTTTTTTCAATATCCACTAAACAATCAACTAACAAAAAGGATACAAAAGAGATAAAAACTAAAATCCAGGGATATATAAGGGAATAATTAAAATTCAGGGCACTGAAGGATTGGCAAGCGATAAATCCCTTTTAGAAAGAAAATCCTACTAATAAGGAAAAATGACAAATTAAACACGAATTAAAGAGCCACCGTAATGCATGCCAAAACAGACCGTGATCTTGCCCTGACACACAATTAACAACAATAAGGAACTGTAGCTGTTATGCCATCGCGATCGTCCTGCATATGAGTTGTTAGCTGTGTGGACCCTGCATCACATGGCCGCGACAATATGGTGCATCCACGAATAATGGCCGCCCCTAGCTAAGATACGATTCACTAATCATATACCCGAACGAGGTGGCCGAAGCATTCCAAAGCATAACAACACACAGGCCTGGACTAAAAATTAAGGTTTCTTTTGCAGGAACCAGATAAAAGTTTGGGTATATAATACTATTGTTACTACTATATTAATAAAGTGCGTGATTTGACAAGGGAAATTAAAATACAAAGGACCCAGAGGCCGGATAATCTTTTGTACTGTACGTCAAATTTAGGCGTGCGCTTGCCACTGGGCTTTACACGCCGGACAGAATATCCTAACCCTTAATCTAATCTAATAATATACTCCCTCCATCCCTAAATATTTGACGCTATTGACTTTTTAAAATATATTTGACCGTTCGTCTTATTCAAAAAGTTTAAGTAATTATTAATTTTTTTCCTATCATTTAATTCATTGTTAAATATACTTTTATGTATATATATACATACACATATATGTATATATATATACATATATGTGTATGTATATATATACATATTTTACAAAAGTTTTTGAATAAGACGAACAGTCAAACATGTTTTAAAAAGTCAACGGCGTCAAATATTTAGGAAAGGAGGGAGTACTTATCTCGATGACATTGACAAGTAGTGTATGAAATTAACTAGGACCAACTAATTCGGCACGTAAGGATAACTACAGTTTCAGCTACTACTTACCCGTCAGTAACGTACACGTAGATAACGCTCTATCTAGATCTTTAGAAATTGCAAAGATCTCTTAAAAATACGAAAATTTTACAGGTTCTGAACAACATGATTTCCCCTCTAAAGAAAATATGAATATATACACACAAGCACACTTACCCTACAAACATACCCAATATTTTATCACAATAAACTCTTTCAAGAGACTAGTCGGTAATATCGTAGTTGGCAAGTACATCATGTCTACTCTTAATTAATATAAATACGAATAATTGTGCTAAGTCAAGGACATAATTTTGGTTGGTAAAGTAACGAACTCATCGTTCGCGAAGTGAACCAGAACAGAACACTTTTAGGTGAACCGTGCTAAAATTTTCTTTCAAGAAAAATCACACAAAACTACAAAATTACTAGTACCAAGTTGAGTTGCTTTCACTGTTCTGTCATGTGGTCTCCTTGTCCGCTCTGTGTATTTTCTGCCCCCTCCAGCGCGTTGGCGCCCAGCCCCCGCTAGTCGCACCAGTGCGTTGGCTCGATGGAATCCACGTCACCAAGACAAGGGTGCGTGTAGCCATCTAGACCGAGACACCGTCTCGTGTTACGTGGGGGCGGCTGCCACGTGGACGGGCCGGCGAAAATCGCGCGTTATCTCCCATTTCGTTCGTCTCGCGCCGCGCCACATGCGTATGGTTTTGAAGCTTGAAAGCTTAGCTATAGCTTAGCGCCTTAGGCCCTTATTGGTAGGGCTCCGAACTCCAACTACTAACTCTAAACTCCCACTTCAACGAGAGCTAGCTCTTGTAGAAGTAGATATCTATTGAAAAAGTGTTTGGCTAACTTTTTAGCTCCAGATCTGAAATTGCCTTAAAAAAAATCCCCAATCCCGTCCCCGGCGCGCCGCCCTTCCCCAGCCACACGCCGCCCTTCGCCGGCCACGCGCCGCCACCCGCCGTCGGCTGCCCTGTCCCCGCCCTTGCGTCTCCCGCGCGCCGCTGCCCTGTCCCCGCCCGCACGCCGTCCTCGCCAGTCGCCGCCCTGGACTCGCCGCGGCGACGGACGAGCGAGCTCCACGGCAATAGCGGACGAGCGAGCTCCGCCCTGTCCCCGCCCCCGCGTCATCCCTGCCAGTCGCCGCCCGTGCGCCGTCCGCTCGTCGTCCCCGCTCGCGCCGCCTGTGCGCCCGTGCGCTGTCCCGCCCACGCGCCGCCGCCCGCTGCCACCGACACCCACCACCGACGTCCGCCGCTGCCGCTGCCGACGCCGACGCCGGCCGCCGGTGTGAAGGGAGAAAGATGGGGAGGAGAGAGAACAGGAGATGGGGTAGACAGGGGTAGTTCAATGGCATTTTGGTGTAAATACCCTAAAAAATTAAAGGGTAGTGGGTCTTTTGGGGTGGAGTGGAGCTGTGGAGCAGCAAAAACCCAGCTCCACCCCTGTAGTACAAATTTGTGGAGCAGCTCTGCTAACTCCGCTCTAGAAAGTAGAGAATCTGTACCGTTTGGCACAGCTCCAGCTCTAGGTAAGTTGGAGTTGAGAGCTGGAGCTGCCTTAGCTTCAGTGCGAAGCCACCTGTGTAGATTAAGAGCAGGTACCATAGCAGGCTATAAGCCAGCTGTAAATATATTTTAAAAAAATAAATGATGAGAGAGAAGAGCAGCGGGCTACAGATTTGTAGCCAGCTGTAGCACGAACTCCAAGACGCAGTGTGTGTATGACTGGTGGGACCAGGTATTAATAGTGTAGTATGTAACTATTGTATGGATGAGCTATTAGATTGGCTATAGATGAATTGGAACTAGTAGTTGGCTGTACTGTTAAACTTGCTCTAGTAGTACTATCTCCGCCACAAAATAAGTGCAGCCGTGAAAATCCGTGTCCAATGTTTGACCGTACGTCTTATTTAAAAAATTCATGAAAAATTTTAAAAAAATTAATCATACATAAAGTACTATTTATATTTTATATCATCTAATAACAACAAAAATAGTAATCATAAAAAATTTTGAAATAAGATGATAAGTCAAACGTTGGAGATGAATAGTGTAAAACTGTATTTATTTTGGGACGGAGGGAGTAATAAGTTTATTAGTTGCAAAATTGGTCTTTTGATCATGTGCTTGTTTTATTTGTTTCATGTCCACTTGTGTACAGGAATTATTTGTGGTTCAATTCAAAGTGAACCATGGTCTTAATATGTTTTATTGGAAAAGAAAAAATAATGGCTAATTACTAGACGCTGGCGCTAATTGCTAATTAAGTTGTTGTTTCTCTTTCAAGTTTGACAACGGCGTCAAATCAAGCTGCATATTCACGCGTCGCGATCTTGTGATGTGGCAGCCGTTAGAATTATCTGATATTTGGATCTGTACGTAGTTCAGCCTTTTTTTTTCTTTGAAAACATAGTTCAGCCTAGCTAGCTGCCGTCAATAAATAAAGGATGAGAAGGGCACGCCGTGTAGCTTACAACAATAATGCTAATATATTTTTTGTACATCTTAATGTTGTCTTTTGCTACGATTTGGTAATATTAAGCTAATTAATTGCTTGTCCACGACATGCAGTATATTCTTGAGAAACGGAATGCTTTGACCAGAACTTAGTGGTTGTTTTTTTTTCTGATTAAGATATATATTATATTTGGGTTTCCATTAACATGTTTTCAAACTACTAAATGCTGCATTTCGTACCAAAATTTTCTATATAAAAGTTGTTTTAAGATATCACATAAATATACCTTTTAAGTTCATAATAATTAGAAATTAACAATGCGTTAATGATTTTCTTATTTTTCGTGGTCTAACTTTATCTTCAGTATAAACAAGCATCACTTATTATATGCAGGAGGCTTTGACATAGGGAGGCTGGACCAAGTTCCTGAAAATCGCCAGGTTCGGCCACTACGCACGTACGCACCACCATAGTCATCATATAATTGTTTTTGAAATGAGCAGCATTATTATTTGCTTAATCGATCTCCAAAGTCCAAATTATCTAGCATAGTTATATATCCTCCATGCGTTGCATGGCAAAGGCCAAACATGCCACGCTTGTGAAGGGGCAGGCCCTGTGCTGTGCTGCCAGTTTCTTTCCCTCGTATGATCAAAGGCTGGTTTGTTCAGGCATGCAAGAGAAAGGCAAGGGGGACTACATGAAACCAGAATACGGCATCGATCACATGCGTTTGTTCAGATTAGATACCTCGAAAGAAAGAACAGGGAGGGAAGATATGTAGCAGGGTTGGCAGCTTTGGCCGGTTCAGCATCAAATCTCTGTCTTTTGGCTCCATTTACCGTGATGATTGTTTAGTTTCGCAAGAATTATAAATTTTTAAGTTCCTCTCTTAGCTCCTTAACACTGATAGTCATGTTCAGAGTAATGTGTATTAGTACAACCTTTTGTGCTCAGTCTCGTAGAAATTAATCAGATTTTTTTATGTCCGAACCTGTTATATTCGACCAGCTCTTTCAGGGTAAAACAAGTGGGATTCATCATAGCAAATACAAAACGACACTACCAAGCGAATTCATATCCGCAGGCAATTTCTGTGTGACGCCATGCGTCGCATCGGTCGATTGGTCGGTGACTTGTGACCAGAAAACTCTCAGTTAATTACCTCTCAAAAAGGAAAGAAACGAAGAACTCAAGTTAACTGCCATGAACAGAAAGGCATGGCACGGCATGGGCATTGCATGCATCAAATCCATCAATGTATGATGTATCTCAGATTTTTTTGGACAACAGAGGCGAGAAATCTGGACGGTTTGACGGTCGCCACCGTTCCCTAGCAGTCGGCAAGTCACTCTCCTCGATACAAATGTACATGTATGTCTCTCTCCCTTAAACTGTAGTATAAATACGAAATAATAATGTAATATATACACGTACAAATTATCTTTTTTCTAAACCGTCCATAGTAGAGTCGCAATCGACATCTCTCGTCTTAATAACACCAGATATGCAAATCTCCTGTGTGTTCTCGATTGATCAATTAGCCTGGATTAGAAAAAAAATGACCAGAACCTGTTAAAAGGCCACCTGGCGTCCCACTGGTCATGACCAGTTTCGGAACTCGGAAGTATCGAATGAATAGAACATCTTTGTTTTTGTAGCGTAAAAACAGTACGGTTGATAGATCAGCCGCTGCTAATTGCCATTATGCTCTGCTGGTGCTGGACGTACACCTTCACATGGAGGCGAAATCAGAGCTAGCACCGCGCGGCGCCATGATTTTTGTACGGTGTCCATGTCTTCCGGGCAAGGAAAACAATAAGGAAAAGGTGTAGGAATACTTATGTAGGAGTAATCTCTTGTTTTATTTTGCCTATTGCTCTTTTTACTTTGTTTCTCCTTGGACAGCATATGGACTGTGGATGAACTGGGAGGAGTAGTGGAGTACCATGTTGTGCAGAGTGAAGAACACATGTGAGTCGATCAGAGATGGAGGATTGCAACAATTGATGATGAATGAGCACAACTTTAATTGATCGATTCAATGATTGTATAGAACAAAATTGTAGGTCCGCGTGAATATATTCTTAGAAGACGTATATAGGATGTACCATGCATATGTCTACCTATTTTTAGCGATAAATGGTTTACATGGACTCATCATAAAAAAAGTTACTATATGAAGAAGATTATAGGGTATCTTACATCAATTGTCAACTAATAAATCGAGTTTATTATGAAAATAACCAATATGTCAAGTTTATAATCCTCTCGTCTTATTCTTTCCCCTTACCATCGTTGCCTGTTTTGGCATAGTTTTTAATAGGGTTCTTCTTTTCTTCAACCATCCCAATTGCACGAAAAGTATGGGTTCACGAGGGCATACATAACATTCTACGTTAGTCATGATGTAGCCTCCTTATCCTATGACACGTCGTAGGGCCTAGCGATGCTGAGATATAGAGTGATAGTGTCCCGACGTATTGGGTTCTGTCTTTTAATACACCTCCTTTTCGTTAACAAATAGACAAGTGCCACCTCAGATAAGGATTTGTTACAACCAAGTATATATATAGTTGGGGACTTGAGGTGCTAAACTAACCTTTTAAGGGTGCAAATGAGCTATGTATAAATATTTTTAAAGGTGCAAATGAATCATTTACCCCCAAAATTACGGACAACCTGCCTAGAATGAACGTTCCAACGATATTTTCATCACCTTTAAGAGTGTGTGTATATAATCATTAAAGCAGAGTAAATATCCGCTCAAAAAAAAGCAGAGTAAACATATAACAACAAGTTTAAAGGTGGCTCCACAAATACTACTCGCTCCATTTTTAACAACAGAGGACTCCGTTGCTTGTCCATTTATCTTATTTAAAAAAGAATTACATAATTATCATTCATTTTTTAAGTTGTTTTATCATCGAAATTATTTTAATCATGATTTATATCTTATACATTTGTATACAAGTTTTGAACAACACGAATGGTTAAATGTGTGTTGAAAAATCAACAGCATCATCTATTAAAAGAATGGAGGGAGTACAAAAATATCCAAATGGATTTTTAAAAACCAGTTCAAAACAAAAACCGGTGCCAAAAGAAACCTCAAAACAAAACCGGCTTCAGTGCTTCACGCATCGAATCCAGCAGCGAATTAGAAAACCAGCCAGAGCCGAGGCGAGGCAAAGCCAAGCCAGCCCAGCCAGGGCCAGGGCAGCAGCATCTCCGTGGCCCACGTGGCCCCCCTCCTCCTCCTCCAGCCCCCGCGCGGTAGGCGACACGGACGCCGACGGTGGGGCCCACTCGACATCCCCAATTCCTTCCGCTTGGCTCCCTCGTGGGCCCCACCCCCACCACGCTGGCCTCCCTCCTCCCTCCCCCGCTATATATAAACCCACCCCCCCGACCCGCCTCACGCCCGCTCGCCCACCCACCCGCCCCCCCCCCCCCCCACCTCCCCCGCGCCCCGCCCGCCCGCCCGCGCGCCCCACACCGAGAGGCGCCGCGCCACCATCACCACCCACCCCGCTCCTCGCGCCGCCGACGCGCCACCCGCCGGCGACGGCGAGGACCGCGCCGCCGGTGTCATCGTGCCGTGCCGATCCCTCCCCCGGCGGATCCACGGGCTGAGCCGATCCCGTCCGTGGAGAGGAGAGGAGGAGGGGAGGGGGAAGGGGAGAGGGGGGGAGATGGAGAAGTACGAGGCGGTGAGGGACATCGGGTCGGGGAACTTCGGGGTGGCGCGGCTGATGCGCAACCGCGAGACCCGCGAGCTCGTCGCCGTCAAGTGCATCGAGCGCGGCCACCGGGTTGGTTTTTTTTGTTCGTTCGTTCCCCCTTTGATTTTACTTTTTTTTGGGGGGTTCTTTTTAAGGATTGAGGTGGGTTGATCGGTGGGTGGAGGATTGATTGCTGGGTTGGATTATGACGGGTTTTTTTTCTTCTGGGATCTGTGCGTGGCAGATAGATGAGAATGTGTACAGGGAGATCATCAACCACCGCTCGCTGCGCCACCCCAACATCATTCGCTTCAAGGAGGTTCGTTCGTGCCACGGATTTGCTTTTATCCCATTTTGAACGTTTTTTCCCCTGTTTTATATCAAAAGTTGCTTGATCCTAATTACAGAGTGGCTCCAAATGATGCAGATAAGGATGCACTTTTTTTTAATTCTGAGAACCGTTAAATTTTAGTTTGAGAGTTGCTGATTTCTCTAAACTTCATGCAGTGACGGAATCTTCTGAATTGATGTTAAACAGCTGCATTTTTGTTCCTTCCTTCCTTTTCCCCCTTTCATTTCTTTCGTTATAGTCTATCTTACCCTTGCGTCTCTGTACCATCTACACACGTATGAATGATTCTAGTGGCATGGTTGCATGTGCTTTGGGTTAGACACAGATTTATCTGTGTCTTTTTTTTTCTTTTGCACAATTTGAAACATAAACGCCAGGACATCTTTCTTTTTTCCAATGTAGGAGTAAATTGTGAAGGGACGAAGGAATCGTGTTGTCCTGTTGGCTTTACCTGTTCCTTCTTTCAGAAAAGAGGGGCACTCTGTTATTAATTGTTTTTTTTTGGGAAAAATCCTGCAGGTGATACTGACGCCAACGCATCTTATGATTGTCATGGAGTTCGCAGCAGGCGGGGAGCTGTTCGATCGAATCTGTGATCGTGGACGGTTCAGTGAGGATGAGGTCCCGTGATTTATTCCTGAGTTTTACTACTTTATAACCCTGTCTTATGTTGAACGAGCAATATTAATATTCTTTTATTCTGCTTGATGCAGGCCAGGTATTTCTTTCAGCAGCTGATCTGTGGAGTGAGCTACTGCCATCACATGGTATGCAACAAACAGTTAACTCATTCAAGAGGACCAATTCACCATCTCTAAGCAATAATTACTACTGTACCCTGTTTCAGTTTTATCATTCAGAGTGTTGGTAGTTTTCATTTGATTTTATAACTGAGCTAAATCTTTATGAGTTTCTAATTATATTATTCTGGTGTCAATCTTCCAACTACAGCAAATATGCCATAGAGATTTGAAGTTGGAGAATGTTCTCTTGGATGGCAGCCCAGCTCCACGGCTTAAGATATGTGATTTTGGCTACTCCAAGGTTTGTTGCCAAACCCACTGTCATTTTAGCAATCTTGGAGCTATTGGAATCTCTGTAGATTCTCAGAATAATGTCTTTCCGTTCTTGATCAGTCATCAGTATTGCATTCAAGACCCAAATCAGCAGTGGGGACGCCAGCATATATCGCACCAGAGGTGCTATCCCGCCGTGAGTATGATGGAAAGGTGAGTTATTTTGACCCCTTGTTGGTTTCTGACATGCATTTCATTTTGTTTCTTTTGAATGATTATTTGTTGATGGAAAGGTGAAAAGAACCCCTAGTAGGTAGTGAAATAGAGCGTTTATTTGTTTGGTGTCTGAAACAGAACTCCTTATCTGGACATGTTATGTGCAAATAATGCAAGTTGAACTAAAAAGTGTTTTTTGGTCAAACTGTGAGAGTAGCGAGGCATAATATTATCGGTTCTCCAAGCTTTTTTAGGTGAATAAAGTAGCCAATGCCTCTATTATAGTTTAACTTCTCCATCAAATCCACATAATAGATGCACCTCTTCCAATGATTGTGACATTCCATATATTCAGCTCCTAAATGGCTAAATTCGTTAGAAATCGGGTTGAATGATCCTTCACAAAATGAATGGGTTCCTTCATACAATTTACATGATCACTGAGAGTATCTTAATAAATATCCTACTTGTTAGTTACTCATTAACTTGGTTAATGTTCACTAGCTAATCAAACCATACTATTTATTATTGTTTTTTATTTTTTGATTATTAGTGGTTAGTCTGCAGATCTAGTACTAGTATATATGCAAAACCTCTTTTGCAACTGTTGGTGGACAGCCTTGTTTGGTCTAATTAGGTGGAATTCACAGCTATTCTTTGATAGTGCATTTCATAATTAGCTACAGTCACAAATATTGGACCAGTAGAGGATCTGAAATCGAGTGATGCTTCTGATTTGGATGAGTAGTCATTGTCTGCATGAGGTGCTCAAACATCTTCTGTTTGGTTTGTTGAGGCTTAATGTACCACAAAGGATGTAGAACCTTTGATTCAATAGTTCCACATGTTATTGCCTCCTTAATTGGTCCACAGGAATATATAGAGAATGTTTCACTGTGCTTCATGATAAAGCCAAAAATGACATTTTGATTCAACACACATGTTCAATTCAGTAAGTTTTCACTTGAAATATTACCCCTTGAATATTTGGGTAACTTCAACTTTTTTTTTATCCCTGGGAAGTGGGAACCCATGTGCTAAAACACCAGTTTTCAAGGTCAAACTCGAGATCATTTTGTACATTTGCTGAGTTTTTAAAAGGTGAAATAGAAACATTACCCTGAAACTGACCTACAATTTTTTTTCTTCTTCTTTTTATTCTTCTTTTTTTTTCTTTTTTTTTGGGGTGGTGACTTCTCAATTTTGAAGCAACTAAGTTTTCTTAGTTTTACTTGAACAAGGTCAACCAAAATGCATCATTTTGTATAACTAAACTGTCCTTTTTATATTATTGTACCTGACTAACTGCTTGGCTGACTATTGGGTTTCATGCATGTCATCCTACACTGGATGTGCTCCACATGTTCTTTAGTATTATCGCACTGACATCGATTATAAATAGTCTAAACCACCCATCAGAACTTATTGGCTGCTCTCAATTCATTACTATACTGTATATCATTCTTACTACAATACAAGGAACCTGTGTATCATTCTAAACTTCAATGCGACAGCAGAACAGAACTGCAACAAATAAAGGTGATCTGGTCAAACAAGCATACTCCTAAGTCCACTGAACACTGGTGTTGGCACCTCACTACCCTGAAGCCTAGCAACCTTGTGATAAAACCTTTTAACATAAATGGCATTAAGCCCAAACTGTGCTTTACTGTCACAACATGACCTATTCATCACTGAGTTCTGATAAAATCCTAGTAGTTCTGAACCTTTTCACTTATTTTCTCCTGAAGCATTTCACTTCATTCTACTGAATGTTAGTAGAATTACGATCAGAGAGTATGGTCCTACTCATTGGCAACAATGGGCTTGTTGATGTAGCTTGCAGATGTATGGTCCTGTGGTGTGACTCTTTACGTCATGCTTGTGGGAGCCTACCCATTTGAAGACCAGGACGACCCCAAGAACATTCGCAAAACCATTCAGGTGACAAGCTGAACCCTTAAGTCATTCATATCCATCCAATTTCTGCAGGTTTTCTTTTTGTGACTCGCTTCCTCATTCCAGTCGCTGTTGTTCATCCACAGAGAATAATGTCAGTGCAATATAAGATACCAGATTACGTCCACATATCTGCAGAATGCAAACAGCTTATTGCCCGCATTTTTGTCAACAATCCATTGAGGGTAATATAACTCAAATTTTATTTCCATTTTATTTTGAGGAAACCATGGTGTATCTGTCCTTAACCTAACATGTTATTAACACAATAATTTGAATGTTGTCCAGAGAATCACGATGAAGGAAATAAAGAGCCACCCGTGGTTCTTGAAGAACCTCCCCAGGGAGCTCACGGAGACTGCGCAAGCCATGTACTACAGGAGGGACAACTCCGTGCCTTCCTTCTCAGACCAGACCTCAGAAGAGATCATGAAGATTGTTCAAGAAGCAAGAACCATGCCGAAATCATCCAGGACAGGCTACTGGAGCGACGCGGGTTCAGACGAGGAGGAGAAGGAAGAGGAAGAGAGGCCAGAAGAGAACGAGGAAGAGGAGGAAGATGAGTACGATAAGAGGGTCAAAGAGGTCCATGCGAGCGGGGAGCTCCGTATGAGCTCACTGCGCATATGAAAAAGTTTGTGTGCAGCTATTGTGTAGATAATCCGGCTTACTATGGAACTGCGGTGTATGCAATTTTCGCTGTAAATTTGCTTCTGTTTGGCGTTTCTTCGTGTAACATAACTTACTTGGGGGCGCTTGGACTTCAATTGTCTGATTATGTTTTGTAAGTACCTACATATTAAGCGTATGCTATGTACTTGGTGAGAAACTTCTAGCACCACATGTCAGCAATTGTACAGTATATTATTGGAATACCGCAGCTTTGCCATTGCCTCCAAAACTGGCCCTATACATCTGTCCAACAAACTGCAATTCCACAAGCAACAGCCAAACATAGCAATTTGCAATTTTGCATTCCTTTAGCCATGCCAGCTCTATCCAGGATGACCTCATACAAGCCTGGGGGCCAGCTCTATCAGGATGACCTCATACAAGCCTGGGGGTAGAGCATTCATATAAGCCTGGGGGCCAGCTCTATCAGGATGACCTCATACAAGCCTGGGGGTAGAGCATTCATATGAACCTTGGATGAGAGTATCCAGGCAACCATTCCTTTAGCCCTCATACAAGCCTGGGGGTAGAGACCCTCATACAAGCCTGGGGGTAGAGCATTCATATGAACCTTGGATGAGAGTATCCAGGCAACCATTCCTTTAGCCATGCCAGCTCTATCCAGGATGACCTCATACAAGCCTGGGGGTGAGCATTCATATGAACCTTGGATGAGAGTATCCAGGCAACCAGACAGGCCAATGGCAAATTTAGGCCATCTATATTAGAGTTGCTGGAGCCTGGACCCACTAATTTAAATCGAAAAATAACAGCAAACGGAGGAGCAGAATTAGTCAAATTAAAATGTAGAAGAATACACAACTGGGTTAGACCGCATCACCGTGGTCTTCACAAAATATGTTGCATTGCCCGCTACAGAAGCATGAATTTCAATGATTAGCATGCTCTTCAAAATGAAACAGTAGTTACAATTTACAAATTATCTCTGCTGAATCGACGCACTGAAAATTTTGTAATGTCAATTAGTAACAACAGTTTCAAATGCTGATGTGTAATTATTTATGTTAAGATCAACTAAATGCTATGGAGATGGCAAATCAACATGTACAGAGCTAGCAACATATGAGATCAGAACTGTACTGTGACGTGTGTTTGCCTGGTTAGCAACTTAAAGCATTTCAGTTAGCATTGGTTAGCAGCACTAGTGTTAGAATATATACTTACTAACTCGAAAAAAGTGAGGTGCTATTGTAAAATTAGTCACCTTTTGAGATCACAACAAAAACATCGTCTAGCGACCACTTCCTAATCTCAGACTTCTGTTCTGGATTAATGATTGCCTGGTCATCGTTGGCAAGGCGGTAGCCAATGACAACCTCGTCTCTTTCACGAGCCCTGACCATTATATCAAAGAAACTCAATTCCTCTTGCTCATAGAGGTAAAACTCAGCTGAACGTATGCACATCTCGTTGCCCTGTAGCAAGCAAAGAATTACCCCAATCAGATGCAAGGCAAAACAATATGGGTAAACAACCGTCTTTGTGGAATGGAAAATCTATTACTCTATGTTAGCTGAACAAAGCAGTGTTTTGAGCATGGTTGTGAAAATGCATTTGCAATATTTTAAAAAAGCATGCTGTAATTTTTGTAGTACCTCCTCGGCAAAAAGTTCTTCAAGAACTCTGTTGATTTGTTTGTCCTCTGCTACCATTGCTAATGCCATGCTGACAAGTTCATTTGATAGAACATAGTCGCTGATTTTGGAGACAGATACAAGGTTTCTGGTTCTGGAATCCAGAATTTCACTGATAATTATTGATTTATCTGATGCGTGCTGCATCTCCCGAATCCAGGAGCTGTGACAGAAGCCATT
Source organism: Oryza sativa Japonica Group (assembly GCF_034140825.1). Taxonomy (NCBI): domain Eukaryota; kingdom Viridiplantae; phylum Streptophyta; class Magnoliopsida; order Poales; family Poaceae; genus Oryza; species Oryza sativa. The sequence goes on from NC_089035.1 coordinate 38,345,137, forward strand.
GTAACGCAGAGGTGATTTTAGTTCCTTTGATGGAAGACGTTTAGACTGTAGAAGAAGGCACGCATTAGTAATGCGAATGTTGTGTATCAGTTATACACTTGTACTACCAGGCTTCTTGTTAATTACCTGAATGTCGCGAATTAGAAGAAGTGTAGCTAAAGAACGTGAATCAGAATGTACGATGGAATCCTCCACTGACTCATCTGCAAGAATTAAAATCTGTCGTTTCAAAGTTAGCACTGGGTTTATTTACAAAAACTGTAGATCAGAAAGGTGTCTATGACAGTACTTAAATTATACTATATGCAAAGAAACAGTAATAGGCTCCAGATTTTTAATTTCATTTATCTATAACAGATCTAAACATAAGATGCGATTATAATTTAGCAAATATAAAATTGATAAATGGTCTAATAGCATGCATATACGTTACTATGTAACATCAATAGTGAACACAGGATCATATTGGATTTGGGAACCTAAATACTGAGCAGTATAGGGCAATAATAGGTTGTTCAAACATTTTGAGTCACATGGGCCATTTCATCAATTATCTCATTTATTAAACAGAACTTATCAGAATGTTCCTATCTGTACAATATATACTCACAGAATCGAATGTCTCCAGAGGCAAACTTTCTAAGTGCCGCCTGATGACGGCATTCCCTTCTTTATGTACAAGTTTAATGTTTGTTAGTCCATAAATATCCATACCACCGTCAGTCAGTTTTCTCTCCCTCTCCTTCTCTGGCACCTCGTTAAACATCCATAATTCAGAACCTGGAGCGAGAAATGCTTCTAGAACCTGCACAACAGCACTGACATTCATTTCCAAAGAAGTGCTTAAACAGGACTCAACCATGGTAAAACAGTTCCAAATCAAATTACCATTATCATGTCATGAATGTCACGTCGCCAACCGCAGAACAAAATTTTCTCTGGGTATTTAGGAGGGGTTGGGATATTAGGTAGAAAACCCTTTCGCACCTGACAAGAGATACCACACAAGATTAAAAAATAATTTTAATCTGGGCAAGTATGACTTGCATAACAGTTGGTACAAGAGAAAATATTATACAACATCAAGTTAGAGTTCAGCGAATCCACCTGTGGTAGAGAGGCAGGAACATAAGTATCGTCATCTTCTGCTATAACAAGGACCTCATCACCTTCTTGCAAAACATAATCATTATCAGGATTCATTAAGATTTTTCCAGCTTTTGAAGCAATCTTTACTCCACATGGAACAGCGTCAGGAAATGAGATTAAGACATCCCCAAATCGCATGCCATCTAATTCTGGCCATCTTTTAATGTAGAACTCTGCGTTTTCAAACCCCAAAATATCCTCCCATATCTGTAAAAGCATATGATATTTGATGGGTTACCATCCTAAGATGAATAGCAGGACCATCTAACAGTGCATCTCAGAAGGAAGGTTCAAATTTCCTTCCCTTGTTTGAGAACAATGGTCAAATTGAAAGGTACCTGTGCCAGGCCTGGTTGGAGTGCACATTGTATCATCAAACGTCCAATCACATCATGGGCAACAACTGTTTCAATTAGTTCACCTCCAACCAGTTTCACCAAAGGCTCGTTGTCAAGGTCACTCATCTCTACAACAACATGTCCCCTTAAACCCTCTTTAACTCCAGTCAGGCTCAGGACCACACGTAAAGCCCGTGCATCACTCTATGTGCAACAAATAATGTAAGTATATAAGCATGTTAACTCCAAAACAGTAAGCTATTAGAAGAAAATACTAACTTGGTCTGCATTTTCATCGGATGCTAAAACAATAATAGCACGTGCTTTAGAAACAGAAACCTGTGTAAATAAAATAACGTGTTAGGCCTAATATAAGATATATTTATATGGTATTACAAGAAATCTTCCAAAGGGATAAATTTATAGAGCAAGCACAAGAAGACCAGAAGAGTTGCTTGAGCTGCTACCTTCTTCAAATCAGCTAGAATTAGAGGACTGCCACTTCTACATATTACAGATGTTCCCATAAAGTCAAACTCTAGCTTCCCAATGTCCATCTCCATTTCTTCCTTGTCTCTTTCTGCCAGAACAACAACGACACCACCACCAATACTCTTGTTTGCTATAGCTAGCTGCTTCAGGAGAGAGCCCTGGTCCAAGCAAACAAAGTTCAGTGCTCCCAGTCAGATTGGAGGAAATCAGGACGGAATACAAAATTTAACTACAGTGCATACAATGACTAAAACATTGCAAAAAAATGCCTTGGTATCTCCTGTCAATTAAAAAAAAAGGACCAAGTTGACTCCCAAAGCTCCTTCATCTAAAGATTTTGATATATAGGAATAATCGAAAAAATCCTGAACATAATGGGAGTTTAATATGTTGCAAGCTGGATTCCTAAAGTATGTCCACAACGCAAACATAAGATATCATTTCTTACAGGATCATCAGGTCCCAATCAGAACACACTAATTTAAGGTCTGCTTGACTAATTTATTTGATAATTTGGAATGGGGAACAAAAACTACCTAAGAATTCAATACATAGCTTATAAGATCATTGAACCTAAAAATCCAACGGCAATTTCACATGACTCCATCATAAGTTCAGAACATTACCAACTTGTCGCTCCATCCGAGGATTAGTATATGGTTGACCTCTATCACCTCACTTTTTCCCTTGCGCCAGGAATCTACCTTCTCTGATATTGCATCTGACACAAGCCCAAGCATTGTGGCAAACACCAGCATACCCCCAGAGCTAATCGACACGGACACAATCCTTGGGCCCAGGCCAACCTGATCAGCATGGTTTCCTGAATCTGCCACAAAAGTCCATGAAAGCCAAAGAGCCTCCAGGAATCCACTGCCGCTGACAACATAAAGCGCAATCCCGCCAGAAGCAATGAGGATTATTGTGGCTAACAGGAGCGCAAGAAGCTTTGCGTACGGGTGTCCTGAGAAGAACACATCAACCTTATAAGCAATCCTCTTCTTCAGAGGCACTTCTTCCTCGGTGCTTCTTAGCCTAATGGAATCTGTGTTCCTTCGTCGAAGCTGATCAATGTACTTAACCAAGAATACAGGTATCGCAAAAACAAGCATTCTGCTGCAGGAAGCTAAATTCCAGTCCGCGGAGTTGATAAAATCAGAACCATGCTGTCCGTTAATCTTGAACGCCTCAGTAGTTGTCTTACAGTCCACAGTACTAACACTACAGCATGATCTGATCTTTTCCTGCCAAAACATAATGACTTCTTATCTGTAAGCAAAATGAATTATATCCTAATGTAAACCGATTAGTGCAACCAATCTTCATAGACCAAAGAGATATATACCTGGAGTACGGTAGCTTTCATCCACTGCCATATAGCCAAGGAAAAACTTATGACAGTTACAACCAGCATCTGCAACAGTACCAACTTGGCAAGTTAGTACTGCATCGGTTGGTACAGCCAAAGCTAGCGTTTTAATGACCAAACATATATAGCACAGCAGCTAGCTTCACTTACTAGTACAAGATACGGGGAGAGATCAAATCGCGGGGCGCGCTGCTGCGGCGGCGGCGGCGAGAGCGATCTCCTCTCATCCAGCAGCATCGGCCGCTTCACCACGGAAGCGAGGCTCTTCTCCTCCTCCCGCTGCGAGACCGACGCCGTCTGCGGCGGCGCGGCGGGGGTAGGGCTCCGGCTGTCGGCAGCAGCAGCAGCCGTCGTCGTCGGCGTCTGCTGCTGCGACCGCGGCGGCCGCGGCCGCGAGGCGTGCGGGCCGAGGAACGACGGGTAGCACCAGTCGCGGTCGAGCATGGCCGCCCCGCCGTTGGGCGCCGCGTAGGAGGGCTCGTCCACGGCCACGGTGAGCAGCCCCCGCGGCGCCGCGCCCGGCGGGAGCGGCGCTGTGGAGGAGCGGCGAACTAGGATGCTGCTGCTGCTGTTGCTGGTGCCCCATCTGTCGAACGCGGACGCGGCGGAGCCGGAGATGGTGCGCGACTTGGTGAGCTGCGGCCGAGCCGGTGGCCGCCGGGGATCGGGGCTCCCCTCTCCGCCGCCGCCACCGCTCGGGCTAGCCTCGCCGCCATCGCTCTCCGCCATTAGCAGCGAGCTCAAGCTCCCTCAACGCCCCAAGATTAGCAAAGCTCAAAGCTCCACTACCAAATTCCGGTTCAACTCCACGATTAAGCTATCCGCGCCCCCACTCCAAGTGACACTGACCCGTGGGCCACCCCGTGCTCAGCCCCACCTGTCAGTGACTCCAAGGAGTCGGCTTGCCCCTTTGACCAACGGAAGGCAGCAGTAACCGTAACCGTAACACTGGAGCAAACGGTAGACGGTGACGGAGACGGCGGGAGACGGCGGGCGGCGGCGGCGATCGATCGCGTCACGTGCGGGCCGGCCGCAAAGGCAGCCGAGCCGAGCCAGGCCCAGGTGGGCCCAACGATGCCGTGATCTGCCGCCTCGCGTGGAACAGCGGACACCGTGTCAACGGCTCTCTGTATAAAGTCTGCGCGGTGGGGCCCATTTGTCAGTGGGTGGGATCGCTGTGCGGCTGTTTGATGGGGGGTGCAGGGGATGCGACGGGGGACGGGTCGGCGTGGGGGGCATGTGAGGTTTGGGGGATGATCTACGCCGTCGGATGGTCCACTTGGCGGAGGGAGGGTGGATCTCCGCCGTCGGTTTGGAATCGCAGGAGCTTTGGGTTAGCGCTGCCCATGTTACGCCACCACGCGTAGGATGAAACAGGAGTATAATAAGGTCATTAGCGAGTTAACTGCTCCAACTATGGATAAAATTATTATGCGTCGGCATCAGGAGATCGGGCGATGGTCATGTGCTCGTGCACTGGTTTAGTAGCCTGGGGACTAAGGGAGACCTTTATGTTTCATGATTATTGCAATATTTCTCTCTTGTGTATGAGTATGTCAGGACAAAAAAAATTTCATGTTGCAAGGCATTAGACAAAATTCATAGACATATCTACGATCTCGTTTAATTTTTATTTGTTTACTGTCATCTAGAAAGACGTACAATGATTTCCATTACAACTAACATATGTCAATTTTATGATTCTCGCACAATTCTTTTGTTGACATGCACAAACACCTTGATCATGAAGTAAAATAAATTTCTCAAGCGAATGTGTGTTATATGTCAGGGCACAGGCAAGTTAACCAATGACAAATGCACATTGACACCTGATAATCCAAACACGTGGTCGTTTTTATGCGTAAGACAAATTTAGCAAAAAAAATCATTTATTTTTAACCACTATTTCTCTCTTTTATTGTCAGTATGTACAAAATTAGGCCATGTTTTTCTCCTCTCTCTCTATCTCTGTAGTTTTCCTAACTGCGAAATTCACTTGAGTTTTTTCGCCTAAAATAGCCCGACGAAAATTTCAATCAAAACGATTTAATTAATTGGTCTAAACAAATTAATTGCACCACCATTTTTTCCATGTTTGTTAATTGGAGTTTATTTGGTTTCTATATGATTTTCGGAGTGGGGATCAATTCCTTGAATTTCCTTTCAAAATGGTCCAAAGGTTCGAATTTTCCCAAATTTCCTAAAAGTCCAAATTCCATTTTTTTTTCAGAAAAAGAAAAACCCCTATATCTTCTTTTCCTTCCCCGATGCTAGGCTGATGCTCCCCCTTCGCATCTCAGCCCAAGGAGCCCAAGCCCGAGCCGCCTCTGCTCAGCTGCACCCCAGCCTCCTCCCAACCGGCCCATCTCGGCCTGCTCCCTGCCGGCCCATCTCGGCTCACCATCGCCACCGGCCCGCCGCGAGCCGCCCCCGACTCCGCCGCCGCGCTCGGCCCTAACCGCTCCGCCTTCGCCGCCGCTTCAAGGCAGCCGCCGCCGGTGAGCACCTTCGCCATCCCCTTCTCGGCCTCCGCACTCGCCGGCAGCTGTATCCAGAGCCTCAGATCGGAGTTGCGGCAACGGCGGCGGCGGCCACGATGGCCATCCGACACTACTGGCCGATGGCCGCGGCGGCCGTCGGGTTCAGGCTCGTCCTCGTGCTCTTCGGTGGGGATCTCCACCTCGCCTCTCGCCCCTCCCTCTCCCCCCAACATCCTCCTCGCAGGCTCCAGTTGTGCCGTCTCCGTAATCGGACTGATCGTTTGGTTCCTTGTGTGTTTTGCAGTGGCGGAAGGGTACTGGCTGAAGCAGGCGTCCATGTCGCCATATTCCGGTACCACACCCATCAATCTTGCTTGCTTAGCCTTTTTTTTACTGTCTCATGTATTTGCATCTGAAGTCGTGAATTGTTGAGCTTGGGATAGGGATGGAATTACTAAGAACATGAACCTTTTAAAGTAATTGACTGGGTGTTACCTTTACTGGTAAGTGCCATTAAGCTGAAGTGCTGCGAAGCAGCACCTAGTGGGAGTGATGGAGCCAGAAATTATCAAAGTGTAAGGCTAAAATAGGGCTCAACTAATGAGATATTGGTTTTCTCAAAAAAATACGTGGTGGTTTAAGAGGATTTAAGCATGATTTTGGAGGCAAGCCTAGGGCTCAAGGCCAAGCTGCCCTAGGCTTGTCTCCGCTAAGTGGTGCGTGTTAAGAAATAATACACGCAGCTACTATACCATGCTTAACAAAACGTTGTGCAGGTGCTTATCATTATTATAGGTTTATCCACGATGTTTTAGTTCGATCTATTTGAAATTTGTTTTTCTTGTAGCATGAACTGGAAATGAGTATTCAGCATGTTGAATGTTTTGTCATTCAGGTTCAATGTACCATGGTTCCCCTTTGCTTCTATCGCTTCTTGGCCCGTTGACTAACAAAAGTTGATTGATCCGTTGGCTATGATGCTTCTCTGGTTGTGTGATTGGTTGCACTGCTGCAGCTATACCTTGATACTATTGGTTTATTTCATTAGACCAACGTTTGAAATACTAATAACATCCTTATATTTCATGCTATCACAGGTCTGCTGGACATCATGTTCATGTTTATTGCAGGCAAATAAGTTGGTATGTAATTTATTCATTACAACTAGTATCTATGACTCTAGCAGTATTAGTTACTTGATTTTCATAAATGAAAAAGATTTTTACGATGGTGTTTATTATTATGTTAGCATGTAACTATTCAAACCAAATTAAAAAAAATCAAGCGCTACCTTTTGACTTTTGTTGGAGATCTTGTAATTTATAATCACTTACGAATGCAAGACAGTTTGATTTTTGTGGCTGTAGATTTTATAGCTGCCATGCTCATCCGAGCAACTGGCCATAGACTCAACATAACACGCAATAGAAGCTTGAATTCACTTGAGCTCACTGAGGCAGTGAGTAATTCAGGTGCGTCCTATATTCAGAATGCAGAATATGTTTTATTGGATGCTGACATTATTGTGCTTAGTTTGCTGACACCACTTTTCTACTTGTTTTACCAATGTAGTATCATACAAAACTCCTGTCAAATTTACAATATCAAAGCTTCAAGAGTTCGTTAATTCATTGAACTGTTGTTATTTGTTAAGAGCGCCAATTTGTCCTGCCGTAATAAAGAGATAGATGGAACTGCTATGAAACAATTCATTGTCGGATTAATTGATCAGTGGTACTAGCATATTACAAGGCGCAAAAGGGAAACACTATATATGAATCAAATTAGTTCTAATATTCTTATGATACTGTTCCTGCAGTTAACATAAGTGCAGGAGATATTGCTTCCCTCATATACTTGTGGAACCCCTGGGCGATAGTTACTTGTGTGGGTTCATGTACATCACCAATCGAGAATTTAATGGTTGTGATAATGATCTACGGAGCCTGTTCACGTAAGTGCTCTAAAATATGTTTTTCTCTTCAACATTTTTCTGGTATTTTTTAAAATTTCAGTAGAATTATTATTGTTCTCATTTGTCAAAGCATCAGTAGCCACATTTTCATGAAGATGATATCTATCTTTGAGTAACATAGAATTGAAACAAGTTTTATTGCTGCTTAAAACTTGAAATGCCTATAATTTTGTAGGTCTTGCTCCCCTTGCTGCCTTTGGATATGTTATGTCTACACATCTTACTCTTTATCCTGCAATTCTCATTGTACCGGTTTGTGCCACAACCTTTGTTTGTAGTCTTGTATTCATCTATTTGATCATATCTGCTACTTATCCGTATAGTCGGCTACTGAAAACAAGATTCCTTTTCCAGATCATTCTTTTATTGGGATATGGTCCAGATACTCCTCCAGCAAAAGTATTTCGTCTAAAAATATCAAGTGCCAGTAAAACTGAGGTACCAGACAATGATAGATTCTCCACCTCGAGAGATGTTCAACAGTTCATGTGGAAACCAGTATTCTACTTTGTATTGTGGATGTTTTTCTGGTCATGTTATGTGTTGCTATTGAGCAGCATGATTCTCAATAAAGTGGATGGTCTTCAGGAGATGTTTGAAAAGTAAGATACTTAACTCTTCAGTAGAATATGCTTCTTTGGTAGTCATGAAATTTTCTGTCAGAGTGAGACTGTGTGCTAGATTATGTTACTTTCCCCAAGTCAAGATGATGAGTCTTTAAAGGAGGAATGAGGACAAGCTATCTTAAGGAATACTATTCCTAGTATTACCGTATTTGATCTTATCCTAGTAATGTCATATTGCTCTATCCGCTCCAACATGTCAACTTTGTTCTTGTGCCTTACTTTCTATTCTTTCCATTGGAATCAACTGGTTTTTATCTGTGACTTAATTACCCATTGACTTGTACTGTGTTTATGTAGGACTTATGGTTTTATCCTCACAGTTAAGGACCTATCACCAAATATTGGTGTATTATGGTGAGTCTTGATCAAAATTTATAATAAACTCAAAGAGATGTTTCATTTGTCTCATTAAAGGTAATTATGCAGGTACTTTTTTGCTGAAGTCTTTGACTCTTTTAGGAGCTTCTTCCTTATAGTCATCAATATGAACATTGTTTTTATGGTATTGCCGTTGGCAATTCGTCTAAAGCATCGTCCATGCTTCCTTGCCTTCGTTTACACAGCAATTGTTGCAATGTTGAAATCGTATCCATCTGTAAGTACATCTTACATGATAATACCTATAAATTTAGTCCCTCGGCTTTGTAAAATCTCATCATGTTGTTTTTGTTTGTTTGTTTGTGCTATCCTAACTTTTTTCACAAGTTCAATGATACTGTATTATGATTTATTTTGAAGGTTGGAGATTCAGCTCTCTATCTTGGTCTTCTGGGCCTATTTGCTACTGAATTAGCAGGTGCTTAACATTTCTTTTTAACATATTTAGAATGATCCCTAGTCTTCTGGACAATTAATAGTTTACGTTTACACTAGAAAGCTAATGGTTTATCTTTACATCTTGCAGAGATGAAGTTAACTTTTTTCTTGTTTTTTGGATATATCGGAGTCTCTCTCCTTAGCCCAGTCATGCACAACCTGTGGATCTGGAGGGTATCTTCCTCTCCCTCCCTTTCCCTCTCTTTGTCTCATGTGTAATGTTGACGCTAAAGTGACAATCGTTTCAGGGGACTGGTAATGCGAATTTTTACTTTGCCACCGGATTGGCTTATACCTGCATTCAGGTAACCAATATGACTTGTTTTATAGTTCTTTGTGGTGCTATGCCCTTGCCATGTGTCATTGCACTACTTATCTATAATCATTCTTGTGTTTTACAAGTTCTCTAGACCGTGCTCTGAGTGTTATCACATGATGAAAAAAAAATCTTGTCTAAGCTACACTTTCCTTCCTAAATCTTGAATGAAAAGTATTTTTTGCTTCTGTTTTTGCAGACCGTGTTGGTTGTCGAGAGTGTAAGTTCAATGATAAAGCATGACAGGAAGCTAAGACTGCTTGTTACGGCTTGATCTCATTCTTTATAAGTTCAACAACTCTGATGCTTTAGTTTCTTGATTGTCCTCTTGGATGCCAGAGTTTGGAGTAGATGTTGTTTATAGTTTTTGTTGTATCTTGTATTATACCTCCCATATATTTGTAAAATATGGACCACGAATCATGTAACAAAGACTAGGAAGACGCGAGGTTTAATTTCCCCTGAACTGTGTACTTGATCTAGCATGGTGAGTTTGGTCATTGGCAGAAGTTGTATGATCAATTTTGTCAGGTCGAGATGAATTAACATGGCATGGACAGACTTTGATACCCCTGTTTACTCGTTGCTAAGGTGCCCTAATGAATGGAAGTTGGTCTTGGTCTTCTTCAGGGCAATTTATACTTTATAAGCCCCTTACTAGAAAAATTTAGAGAACTTAAAAAATCCATAAACCCCCTCTGCCACATAGTCCTCCAAGATTTTAGTTCAAATTATAATATGTGAGCGAGCCTGCTTCCATTTCAGTTCAAACTATAATTTATAGCTGGAGCTAGAGACTAACAGTTTTATGGGTCTTTTAGGGTGGAGTGGAGCTATGGAGCAGAAAAACCCAGCTCCACCCTCGTAGTTCATTTTCTAGGAGTAGCTCTGCCAACTCCACTCCAAAAAAAATGGATTTGGACCGTTTGGCACAGCTTCGGCTCTAGGTAAGTTGAAGTTGGGAGCTAGAAACAGATCTTTAGCTTTACATAAAAAGGGAGTAGAACCTCTTGGATTACATAAAAAGAGAGTAGAACCTCTTGGAAACAGATACTATATATACATTACTACATATAATTGTTTCTGGGAAGTAGCTGGTTGTTAGTCACGTTAATCTAGAAACACTGGTTTTTCTGCTTCTAATTTCAGTTTATTTTATTTTTTTAATTCTACAACTACATATTCAAATATTCTGAGAATAAATGTAATATTCAGAAACTCCACCACCGCTACCTGAGAATGGAAGCTTGTCCGGTGAATGGCGCTACCGCAGTCCGCACTGGCCCAGCCAGCGCGCCAAACACAGATTCACATAAACCAAAGGCGCCAAACACGATCGAACCGAGCACTCAAAAAGCACTAAAAAAATTTGGTGAAAAGGAACGACGAGCCGGCGACGAGAGCTCCAGAACCCTAGCCATGGCGGGAGAGGCAGGGGGAGACCCCCGAGCGTGGCTTGCCGTCGACGAGACGGCGGCGGCCTTCCTCTCCCGCTCCCTCTCGGCGCGGCCCCCCATCCTCCTCCCGCCGCCGCTCCACCGCGCTCCGCTCCGCCCGGGCAACGTCGTCGAGATCGCTGGCCCGTCCAACTCCGGCAAGTCCCAGCTGCTTCTCACGGTAAGAGAATCCAAAGCTTTCTCCGCCTAAATGGTTAGCGAACATAAGGCATTTAGCCCTCACTTAGTCGTCCTTTCTACCAGAACTTCCCTTTAGCAAATGTCTTAAGAATTTCAGTATCTGCTGCAAGCTTTGATCGACCCCAATTTGTTATGAAGCTAATGATAGTGCATATCTGCATTCATAATCTCAATATGGGATTCAACACAACTTATGATAAGTGAAAGAAAAAGAGCAATGACCGAATGACACTATGCTGTGCGGGAGTTTTAGAAAATCGGAGATATTTCGTTAAATTACTGCTGTTTCTGGGAACACGGGACATAGGAGTAATTTACAAAGAGGGGGGGGGGGGGGGTTGGGAGGGGGATTACCTTGTGTGTTTGGTGAAAGGTACTAGTTTAGAATGCTATAATGCTTCATGCTTCATAAATCATAAGTGGATAAACTCAATGCCATTTTGACACCTATATATTTTTTTCAATGAAGCAATGTAAAAGTTAAGTGTGATCTGCTCAGTCACTGAGTTGTTATTACTATTGTAGGCTGCAGTACAATGCATATTACCGAAGGAGTGGAAGGGTACCTATTTTGGGGGCCTGGGTAAAGTGGTCATGTACTTGGATCTGGACTGCCGATTTGATGTGCTGCGGCTGGCTCAAATTCTGAGAAATCGCATTGGAGAGTGCTGTGGTACAGTTTTGCTTGCATTGTGAACTTTGCATTATTAAGTCATGCATCCTATCCAACTTAGAGCATGTTGAACATGATGCATGCTTTTATGGGTGCATAGAGCTGACTGATTAACTGTGCTGTCTTTTGTTCATAATGTTGTAGTTAGGAATTGATTTGTGTAAATCTTTTATAGGCTTAGGCTCCCTCCACTATTCTACACCTACATACCCCTCAATTCTTAGTGGAGAATAACTGTGCCATAAATAGACAAATTTTGATTCTTATTGTTTCCAATCCTCTGTAATTACAGGCTCCACAAATCCAACAAATGAAGAATTTGCAAAGGATGGCGCTACAAATAGTTTTTCCGAAAACACGCTATTTTCTGAGTGCATGAAGCGTTTCTTGTATGCCCGTTGTTACAATAGTTCAGATTTTATAGCAGCTTTGCAGGCAAGTTTTATCTGACAATATGTTTATACACGGGCACATTAGCATCCTCATTTGTGTCCTCCTTTTCTTTAACTGATGGCTGACATGAAATATGTAAAAGTATATAAACAGGGGGCTATATTAAATTATGCCTGACCCTTTGAACCACTGGATGAACAAGTTGGTTTCTTTAGGTTGTATACTTGTATAATTGCTGAGTATGCAAAAGGTTCCGTTGTTCCTTGTTTAGATACAGAAGAGTATAGGGCTATCATGTCAGTTTGCCTTTCTGGTACCAAATTAACCAACTGATCATTTGCTCAGGTGTTATGTTCTGACAGTTGACTTAGGCATTTGCAGTAACATTTCTTGAATATTCATAATGGTTTGACAAATTTTTTTTGTCCCATAGAAGACAAAAAAAAAAAACTTTTGCCACTCATGTCCAACAAAATTACTTCATTCACTCATGGACATCTGTTGATTTCTATCGTAATATATTTGTAAAACTCAATAAATGTATAATATTATGTAAGTACCTTTTGATCAATCATTAATCTCGACTTATGGTTTTCATGTATCTAAATATTTAAAAATATATTGATCCTGAAAGTTTTGAAAACACATAGAGAATACTGAGTTCTTGCTCATTCTCTGGAATCACCTTATATTTGTCATGGACCTAAGCTTAATCTTTATGAGATAATCATAAGATAGCTGTATTATTGAAAAACAGTCAGAACCATGAAATGCTTTTGTAGAATGAATTACAAAGAAGGCAACACATTCTGTTCCCCTTTTATTTTTGTAACAGTCTAGGAGTTATGCCATGTGTAGATAAGTTATATCTTAATGCGTATATAAGATACACGTTTTGTTATTATAACTGGTTGTTCATTTTACAGAATATACATTCCCAATCACCAGCAAAGAGCGAAGTTCTTGGTGTTGGCATATATTTCCTTATGATAGACAGGTATTCCTTTTCAAGGTTTCCTTTGTCTTTCTATTTGTTATGGTCACACTTATTGCATCTTTTGGTCTGCCGCTTGTATTGAAGTTGTGGCTACTTTCTCAAAATGCTGCATCATTCAAATTTTTTTAATGGTATTCTGCATTGTTCTCACATAACCATTTGGCCCTCCGGACTTTTCTTCTGTACTTTTTATTCTTGTAGTAACTGCTAAACATTTTGTAACATTATCCCTTTTCCAGCATTGGCTCATTCTACTGGATGGATCGTGATTCTCAACCTATCACAGAGAGTAAAGGGTGATTGCGAAAAACATTTCATGCAGTATTAGCTTCATATCCTCCTGATTTTGTCATGTGCATATATCACAATAACAATTAGCATAGATGTTTTAATTAATTATTGTCTCTTCTACACTTGTAAACATGTGAATAAAACAGGTTTAACTTAATACTTCATCTGCTAAAGGGTAGGATGGTACAATACTACAGTACATAGAAAGTATGCATCCTCTTGCTATCTCGCATACATAAATTAAAATAGAAGAGTTACAGCATGTTACACAGTCACACACACTCTGAATGCAATGGGTAGTCACTATCACTTAATAATTATCATTCAAAAGAAAATAAATGCTACTTGCATTTTCAACTAATATTAGATGCATCATTATTGCATATGCAACATTTACACAAAAAACATCATGAAATACAGTATGGAATACACATGTACTTGTAATGATAGTGCTCAGTGGCACAGTTCAAACTACAAAATATTACTACAACTTAGGTGAGAATAACTAGGTATGTTTCAATTGCAGTGTATTGCTTAGGAAAGAGGATTAAAATGCGTACTTGTGCATGGGAACACTGTACAAAAACATGTTAGACTTTGTTGGAAACATTTACAAAATTTTCCAACCTGAAAGTATCCAGCATTTTGGATTACAATTACTTCTGCCAATTCTGTAACTCTATCTCACTAGTATCTCTTTGCTTTTATGCTAACCCTTTCACAACTATTCATGCAGGAGAACTCTATCACTGCAGAGTATGACAGAAACAGTTGTCCAAAAATTACGCAATTTTTTGCAACTTCAACCTGTTTTGGTGATGGCCACCAAGGCACCCATATATGGCGAAGGATTCACTGGAAATGATTTCCAAAGGTAATATCACTACCAGCATGGACCCTTTTTACTGTTATCTGATGGATGCAAATATTTTACCTCTCAAAAGGATGATTAAGGTGTGATAAGGTGATTCATTCAGGAGGAAATGGCACAACTAATTGATCACTCTGATTTGTTTTACATATTTTTGCCACCATGCATTTGCTCTGTTTAAAATCAACATGCTTCCTTTTGTTGCATATGTCAAGTTCTTTTACTCAGGATCATGATCTTCCCATGTGAAGAAGCTGAAAACCTGAAGGATACTGGCTTTCTTTTTGGGTATTTAGGGGTACTTCAAAACAGATGTTAGAGGATTCAACAATGAGATGCATAGGTCAGGAGGAAGAGAAAAACATCTCATACCGTGAATTCATGCCGTCAGTATGGCAGGTCCGTGATCTTTATTCATTAAAATGTTAATTCTGATTTCGTACAAAGTATTACAGAACATGCTAACAGTAAGCTTCAATCGCCATTTGATTTGTTTGTTGTATGCATATATACATTGCCGTGTGGCCAGTATCTATTTATGAATCATAACCACATAACTGTCTAAAGGATTTCTGAATTTGTGTTCTTGCAGTCATTTGTTACACACAGGATAAAGCTACAAGATTTAGGTTGGTAAATGGTCTTTTTATGTGGTTCATGATTTTGTCCTTATTTTCATTGCATATGTTTATTTGATTTTTACAGGACAAGAAGCAGAACTTTTCTCTGGTCAGGAAAACAAGGAGCTACCTTTACGTACTTCTGAGTGGATGCAGCCTTCCCTCAACACAAAGGATAAGTTTTCTATTACAGATGTAAGCTACTTATATTTTTTTTCTTTTTGTAAGCTACTTGTTACCTTTCTTTCTGTTATCAATGTACTATTTTTTTTTACAGTCCCATGCATATTTTGATTTAGACACGTCCTTTTCCATGATCAGGATGGTGTTATTCTTATCCACTGAAGGTTATCAGGGTTTCCGCTGATGTACATATCCAACTTCCTGGCTGGATTATTGTAATCTGTGGAAAAACCTGTAAGAGATGCTAATACTCTGATAACACCTATGACTCAGAACCCTTAGGTGAGTGCAGAGTGAACCTCCCTGCTTTTACAGAATAAATGATCTTAAATTTTCTCAAACTAAGAAGCTAATCAAACCAACTAGCAAAGAATTCACACGTCTCTTACATGAAAGTCATTAAATCTATGATAAATCGAATGACGCAGAGAAAAGAGGCTTTGTGTTTGTACTGCAGAAAATATATCTAGATAACTGCAGAAAAGAGGCTTGTCCATGGTCTCTGTTAGAGAACTGGCTGTAGTTTATTGGGTTGTTTTATCTTCAAATATATCTAGCAAATAATCTGACTTAAGTAAAACATTTCTAAGGTTAATTGAAATTTTAGGAGGCGTCTAAAACAATTGCAGTACTATACATACCGAGGTATATTGTTTCTCACCATGAGCCCCTGATGCACTTTTCTGGATCACAGTACAAGGTGGTCTGTTTTTTTATGATACTTGAAAAGACTATTCAACGATGATAAAATAACTCATGTTTAATTTAATTACTGCAAATTTTTCACCATTATACTTGTTTTAATTTGTTAGAATGCAACTGTCATATTATTTTGAAGTTTACTGTGTTTTCTCACTTCCCTTGATGCACAGCTTCTGTTAGTCGATCTTACTTTGCTCTAATATATTATTTTCCATACTAAAGCCCAAACATAAACTCACAAAATATCATCAATGAAGCAATAGCAGAAAAATCATGCCATTTATAATACATGAATCTGACAGTGAAGCAAAATGATCAGGTCACCGTTTGTCTTGGCTTTTGATGTTTGGCACAGCATAGTTGGACTTGGAACTCTGTATTGATTGCTGGGAAAAAGCAAGCCAAGCTTCTTTATCTGGACTAATGGCTGCATTATACTAATGTCACGCAAGTTTGACTATTTTCTGATTTTTTAAAACACTTCTATTTCTGCGTGGCCATTAGGAAGTGGATGCCTGAAAACATTAGATGGGGGAATTAAAAGATATAATGCTTCAGAGTCACCAATTTATCAGGTAATTCCTTCATAGCCGTGCGGCAGCTGCAGCTCACATTATGCGAGCTGCTTTCTCTGTTAGATATAACTTATGTAGATTAAGGCTAATCTCAGTGCCAGAAAATGAGGGGTTTAGGTTTGAGGAATATGAGAATATTTATGTAGATTGGACATAAAATACGACCTAGATTTACTTGCTAGTTTATTCAAGGCCAGCTCAAATTCATGAAGGTTTGGAAATTAGTTCTGATTGTGCTTATGCTCTTTTTTTTTTCCCTGTTACTAGATGGCTTGTCTTATCTGTCACATTGTCAAGCACTATGAGAACTTTGTCTAACATCACATTTGATGTGAATCTTTGTGTGCCTGCTACATATGGATTTGTTCTTATTTTGTGAGTTTCTACTTGAGTTCCTAGCTGTCATTTTTATTCTTTTTTTTTGTTCCAGCTAGTGCTTGTCGCTCACTCATAGCAAGATACGCACCCTTCTTGGTGATCCCTAAGTATACCCAAACACTTTATTGCGTTATTGTAGTTGGTATAGTCATCTTCTTGTCCATGCTAGGTCGCTAGCATTGTGCTTTTTCCACTTCTTTTTATCAATTGTTGTTCGTCAATCGAGCATAGCAGCTGATGTACTAGTTTAACACAAACTATACAATTCCACGGATGAAGGTGAAATGGAAGATGTTAACGGCAATGGTTACTTTCTGCCGGCCTTGCAATTGACGAGTTGGTCCTCCAAATATGATTGTAGATGTCGCTTTTGTGTTTTATGTAATCATATGTGCAAATGATCTACCTGAGATGATGTTGACTAATGTTAATTTAGATGATAATGGTATATTCTTGCAGACGAGTTCTTTCCGACGCCCCTGATACATATCTGTTGTCTTGTACAGAGTACAGACTTTCCATGGCGGCATGAGTGTCTCGTGGTGTCGTGCAGTAGCCCTGAACTCTTTCTGAATCACGAACTGGATAAAGCTTGATTGAGAGAGTTGGCAAGGTTGCTGTTCACATTAATCTGTGACCCAAGGTGTAAACAAAGCTTTTGGAATGCACCATGGAGGTCAGGGTTCTCCAAACCCTTTTAATCTCGTGGAATGAAAAGCAATGGAGGACTCATATTTGCTGTAGCTTTCGACCGTGGAGCTCACAGAATCCTCGTGCAGAACTGGGTGTAGCACTCACTACACTCCATCCCGTGGGAGCTTTTGGTACGACAAAGTTTGCAGTCATCAAAGTGGCAGTGTAAAATGGTGGGAGACTTGGGGTGACGACCTTGTAATCTTGCTGGTGAATCTCCCCTTCTAAAATCCTGTAGCAGATGTCCAAGAATATTCAACCAACTGCTGAAAAGTGAAAACGACCTTGGATCCCATATTCTCATTGTATTGGAGAGGTCAGCAAGCTGCTAGTGCTGCAATATGGAAGCAGGACTGGAGGAGCAGAGGCGATGCGTTTCACCCAATGCACTACGAGGTCAGACAGCCATCTGCTGCCACGTGTACTGCTACGGTCAGCCGTATGCGAAGCAAACAACAACCCACTACTGGACAGCAAAAGGCCCAGTCTACTTGCCAATCATTCGTTGCTCGGCCGGTTCTGTACTTCTGACGATCGCAGGTACAACTCGTCGGCCTGAAATCCTGTATGCTTCTTTACATAGGATTTTTTTCCCCTTTATCATGCATTAATCCTCTCTCATTTGATACAAAATCGTGAAAGACTTGACACTTCGATAAACTCAGAATAGAGGATCCGAATGGAAATTTACTCCAATTTTTTTTAAAAAAATTAAAAATAAAATAGGGCAGTGGCTACCTAGGACAAGAGCATCCAGCCAGGCCGAGGAAAATCCTTTACCAGCCAAGCCAAAACATTCACAAGTCCAGAAGCACACAAGACTCGATCACTCGAGTCTCTACGTGAATCTTAGCGGAAGATAAGGGAGCATCAGTACAGCCCAGCCAATAGGACGCGTTCTCCTCCAATCCCAAAGCCGCGCGCTTGGATTCTTCCCTCGCCGATCTCGCGAGCCCCAGCTGTGCTCGTTCATCACTAGGCTCTCCCTCGTGTCACTCACCATTCTATTCGCTCTCGCCGCCAGCTGCCTCGCCGCCTCACCCTATATATATATCTCGCCGTAAGTTCCCCATAGCTTCACCATCGCCGTGCACCGACCGACCGATCTCCGGCCAGCCGGCCAGCCAGCCAGCCACCGTAGTCGATCGTCGTCGAGAGAGCCGCTACTACGTACGTACGCACGCCGCGATGTCGGGGGACGCGTTCAACATGTCGGTGGCGTACCAGCCGTCGGGGATGGCGGTGCCGGAGTGGCTGAACAAGGGCGACAACGCGTGGCAGATGATCTCGGCGACGCTGGTGGGGATGCAGAGCGTGCCGGGGCTGGTGATCCTGTACGGCAGCATCGTGAAGAAGAAGTGGGCGGTGAACTCGGCGTTCATGGCGCTCTACGCCTTCGCCGCCGTGTGGCTGTGCTGGGTCACCTGGGGCTACAACATGTCGTTCGGCCACAAGCTCCTCCCGTTCTGGGGCAAGGCGCGGCCGGCGCTGGGCCAGAGCTTCCTCCTCGCCCAGGCCGTGCTCCCGCAGACGACGCAGTTCTACAAGGGCGGCGGCGGCGCCGACGCCGTGGTGGAGACGCCATGGGTGAACCCGCTCTACCCGATGGCCACCATGGTGTACTTCCAGTGCGTGTTCGCCGCCATCACGCTCATCCTCCTCGCCGGCTCGCTGCTGGGGCGGATGAACATCAAGGCGTGGATGCTGTTCGTCCCGCTCTGGCTCACCTTCTCCTACACCGTCGGCGCCTTCTCGCTGTGGGGCGGCGGCTTCCTCTTCCACTGGGGGGTCATGGACTACTCCGGCGGCTACGTCATCCACCTCTCGTCGGGTGTCGCCGGCTTCACCGCGGCGTACTGGGTGGGGCCCAGGTCGACCAAGGACAGGGAGAGGTTCCCGCCAAACAACGTGCTGCTCATGCTCACCGGCGCCGGCATACTGTGGATGGGGTGGGCGGGGTTCAACGGCGGCGACCCGTACTCCGCCAACATCGACTCCTCGCTCGCCGTGCTCAACACCAACATCTGCGCCGCCACCAGCCTCCTCGTCTGGACTTGCCTCGACGTCATCTTCTTCAAGAAGCCGTCCGTCATCGGCGCCGTCCAGGGCATGATCACCGGCCTCGTCTGCATCACTCCCGGCGCAGGTACCATCACACTATATATGCATGCTCCTCATCGCTTGCACCAGTGCACCGCCCATGCTTAATCTACACACAGTACACTAGGTGATCTTCGATCGTTTATACTGAAAATGAATTTTGGGCGAAAAAAAAACATTAGACATGACTAATTGAGTTTTATACTTATTATTACTTTCTCCTTTTCATAATATAAATCGTTTTGGATGTTTTTTTAAAAAAAATCTTTTAAGTTTGAATAAGTTTATAAAATAATTTAGCAAACATCTACAAAATCATTAGTTTCACTAAATATAGCATTAGATATATTTTAATAATACATTTGTTTTGTATTGAAAAATATTATTATATTTTTTAGAGTGAATTTCACCTGACCCATATATTATGGTCATAAGTTGCACAAAATCACAAAGTTTCACAAAACCACACTCTTGATTATTTTGATTTTGGTCTACCATACTTTTGAGTTCTATAATCAAATTTCAAGTTTATGAGTTATTATCTATCATATAAATGTTACATCTATGTTAGTTAAACTTTTTAAAATTTTGATACAGGAGTTTGTCAATTTGGTTAATGGCGTAGTTTTGTGAAACTTTAGAACTATAATACCCGGGGTTACGTTCCACGTGCTATGGTTTTGCGTAAATTGGTCCATAATAGATGATGCTTTATAAAATTTACTCTATTTTTTGATAAACTCGATTAAACTTTAAGAAGTTTAACTAGGAAAAGGTCATATGAAACGGATGGAGTATAAACTTGAAAATAGATTTATCTGAAATTTTAAACCGAGTTAGTAAAATCTGTATCTGGGGCTGGGCGTAACTGATCCGTCTTGAACGGCGTCTGCATATGCATGGTCGATCAGGCCTGGTGCAGGGTTGGGCGGCGATCGTGATGGGCATCCTCTCCGGCAGCATCCCGTGGTTCACGATGATGGTGGTGCACAAGCGGTCGCGCCTCCTGCAGCAGGTGGACGACACCCTGGGCGTCTTCCACACCCACGCCGTCGCCGGATTCCTCGGCGGCGCCACCACGGGCCTCTTCGCCGAGCCCGTCCTCTGCTCCCTCTTCCTCCCCGTCACCAACTCCCGCGGCGCCTTCTACCCCGGCCGCGGCGGCGGCCTCCAGTTCGTCCGCCAGGTGGCCGGCGCCCTCTTCATCATCTGCTGGAACGTGGTGGTCACCAGCCTCGTCTGCCTCGCCGTCCGCGCCGTGGTTCCCCTCCGGATGCCCGAGGAGGAGCTCGCCATCGGCGACGACGCCGTGCACGGGGAGGAGGCGTACGCGCTGTGGGGCGACGGCGAGAAGTACGACTCCACCAAGCACGGATGGTACTCCGACAACAACGACACGCACCACAACAACAACAAGGCCGCGCCCAGCGGCGTCACGCAGAACGTCTGATGATACGTGTCGGTTTTTTTTTCTTTTCCTTTCCTTTTTGGGGTTGTATACGTTACGAAATGCTGCGGTTTCCTGTCGTGGAATAATGTGGTGGTGGTTCTGAAACGGGTTTCTTCTTCGGGATGCTCTGGTTTGATGATTTCGACCATTCGAGATTTAATACAGCGGCTACTTTCTTTTCTCTGTCACTTGCAATTGAGTTTGTTTTGTCTCTGTAATTTTGAACTGAGTTTGTTTCTATTCCTTCCATGCCCTTGCACGTGTTACTACCACGTCCCAAAATATAAATAGCATCCGGATTCAAATTTGTCCAAATATAACTATGTCTAGGATGAGTATAGTCATACAACTTTCAAAACAAAATTTCTCTAAAATCATTTAATGAATTATAATGCACATTTAAATAATTATAATGTAACTTGTACATAAGATGCACAAAATTTTTGAAATATTTGCGATGGTCCAAGTGGCTAGTGCATACAGTGTGTGATCAATAGTTCCTGAGTTTGATTCCGTGTGACTGCGTGAATGTGTCAAAGAAATTTCTAGTGAATTTGTTCCGAATTAAATTTAAAAATATATTGTTCAATCATTTTTTTAGGAATATTCGGGATGCAAAAACTTTTTAGAAATATACCGTCGATCTCGCACAACCGTTGCGCGAAAATGACGTGGACGTGACGTCGCCGACGGTATCGCGCGGTGAAAGTGCGAGACCGCATGGTCTCGCGGAATGGAATAGCGAGACCGTTTGGTGATACCAGTGCCATGCTGAATTAATTAGTGATTAATTGTCATGATTAGCGATTAATTTAATTCCAAGTTGAATTAACTAAGGGGCTGTTCAAATTGATGTTATTTTAAACCATACTATTTTTTTAAAGTTACTAAAGATATACATACAATTTTTTTTGCAAACTTTTAGTAAATACATGAGAAATCATACTAAAATTTTGTTAAAATTGAATATTTTGTCTATAACCTGAACAGTCCCTAAGTTCGATTCCGTGTGACTGCGTGAGCGTGTCAAAGAAATTTCTAGTGAACTTGTTTCCTCCCACGCCAGAACGAATGTTTGAGCAATTCGGATCCTCTGCTTTAGAGGTACTAATGCAGAGGATGAACAGTACCACGCATTAGAATCACTATGGACCGTCGGATCAAGAGTGAAAGGACCAGATTGTGTGCTACATTCATGTTTGAGGCAGAGACTTGATGGACAAAAGATCGAAAGTTTTTCTATTTTCTGTCGACAAAAATTTAGTAAATTTGGATGCCAGCACAAATATTGAGGCAAATCCTGATTGAGAAAATAAATCTTTCGATTTTTTTTCCTTTTCTTTTGTCAACATAAATTTAGTAAATCCAGTGATTGTTATGAACAAGTAAATCCGGTGATTGTTATGAACAAATTTAGTAAATTCGGTGATTGTTATGAACAAAAACTACAGAAATTTAGTGAATCCGGTGATTGTTATGAACAAAAGATACAGAAATTTAGTAAATCGGTGATTGTTATGAAAAAAAAAACAAAGTCCGGTAATTTTCCTCCTTTCAGAATACGGAAATTTAGTAAATCCGGTGATTGTTATGAAGAAAAACTACAACCGGTAATATATTTTCCTTCTTTCAGAATACGGTAATATACAACATAACCAATGTCTGCTCGCCAAAACAAAAAAAAAATCCTGTTAAAAACAACAGCAACGGAAAGAGAGAGAACCATTGTCAACGACAAAGTTGAAAGACCCAGCTTTGACCATAGAAGCTGGGCTTTGACAGGCCAAGCCCAGGCTCGCCTCAAGCCTGCACCTGCAAGGACCTCAATTCGACGGTAATAAATCGGAGAAGAACTGCAAGTAATTTGATTGATCGGCCAACTCCGCGAGGAACTGAAGTGATCTCGGAATCGGCGGGACGCCGATCTCCACGAGCCCTTCGAGCACCTGCACCACCGTCGCCATGGCCGGCCTCGCGTTCTCGTCGTCCTGGATGCACCAGAACGCCACCCTGCATGCTCTCTCCGCCTCGCCCATGTCGGCGTCGCCGCCGAGCCGGCCGTCCACCACGGCGCTGACCAGCTCCTCCCGCCGGCCTCCGCCGCCGCCGACGAGCCTGCCCGCCGCCACCAACGGGAATGGGCGGTCCGCCGCCGCGCCGCCGTCGTCCTGCTGCTCCTGCCTCCTCCGTCGTCCCTGCACGTTCCGCCTCCCCGACACGATCTCGAGCAGCGTCATGCCGTAGCTGAACACGTCCGCCTTCGCCGTGACGGCCGTGCCGGCGATCCACTCCGGCGCGATGTACCCCACCGTGCCCCTCGCCGTGGTCAGCACGCGGCTGATGTCGCGGCCCATGAGCTTGGCGAGCCCGAAGTCGGCGACCTTGGGTGCAAACGAGCCATCGAGCAGTATGTTCTCTGGCTTGATGTCGCAGTGTATGATGCAATCCCTGCATTTCTCGTGGAGGTAGTCTAATCCCCTCGCGATTCCAAGAGCAATCTGGTACCTCGTGTTCCAACTCAGGACATGTTTTTTATTGTCAAAAAGTTGCTTGTCCAGTGAACCGTTTGGCATGTACTCGTAGACGAGTAGCCTTCGCGATTTCTCCGAGCAAAACCCGAGCAATCGAATCAGGTTGACGTGTTGGATGTTGCCGATCGTGCTCACCTCCGCGCGAAACTGCTTCTCCCCCTGACGAAAACCTTCGAGCTTCTTCACGGCCACCACGGTCGCATCAGGTAGCGACCCTTTGAACACTAAACCGAATGCGCCTCCCCCGAGCTTCTCGGAGAAATTTTTGGTCACAGATTTCAGGTCACGGTATGTGAATGCTATCAAGGAACCTTCCACTCTTGTTGTTTCCTTTACCATTCTTCTTCTGAAGATGAAAAACAAAGCAGCTATCATGAGTACTAGAACACTAGTAGCAACGATGGCAATAGTGATCAAGTTCTTGGTGTTCTTCTGCTTCTGGCCAGACAATTCTGAAGCGGCCAAGCGAATCAAAACAGTGCTGCTTCCTTGGCTACTAATGGCAGACACATCCTGCAGGTTGATGAGGTCTCCATGCCACAGTGAGCAGCTGCCGTTGTAGGAGTAAGCAGTGCAAGAACAACTTCTTAAGCATGCTTGCTCACACTGATCATTTCCTATGACCACCACGCTCTCTGCATTGCTTGGTAATCTCACGTTGGCCATCGTGTAGAAACCATCAGTCCTCCCCATCACTGAGGCATTGCTGCTACACTGCAGCTCGACGTTTCTTCTGCACCCTGAAGTGTGATCTCCCTGCAACCACTCGCCAACGTTCTGCTCGCTGAATCCCCGGAGGCAGCTACAAGATGTCAGTGCGTTCTCGGTGCAGACACTGAACGGGCCACACAGCGAGTACACGTCGCACTTCACCTTGGGCTGAGACCAGAACGGCATCCAGTCCTTGGCTGCGTAGATCCATGTCAAGAACTGGATCTGCCCCATCTCGCTCAGGAAGAACCTCGTGAGGACGGACTCGTCCTTGAGGTCGTACACGAAGTAGCTCTCGCTCTCGTTCTCGCCATTGACGTAGTCGAAGGTGTACGTCGAGCTCGGGTAGCATCCCGTCATCTCCGGCACGTCGGCGAATATGCGGCCAGTCCAGTTGCCGCTCGTCCAGTACTGCTGCGTGATGCTCCATTCGAGCAGGTATTGGCTCGTGCCATTCGGATCCAGCTCGAGGGAGAAGACGCCTGGAGATGGGTCATTGCGAGCCTTCCATGCGACCAGACGGGTGCTCACGCCGGCGAGCTTGTTATTCCGGCCGAGCTTGCCGCCGGGGAGCCAGGTGTTGCCGAAATGGTCGAAGCTCTGCCAGTGGATGATGGAGGTGTTCGATTCGTCTGCGAGGACAAGGTTGCCGGTGTCGAGGATGACACCGACCGTGGAGTTGGAGGCGATCTTGGAGATGTTCGTGGACCAAATTGCAGTTGTTGAATTGTCGAGTAATACCATGTTGCCGTCGGTTGCTATGGTTAGTTGTGAGGTGTCCGGATTCGAGATTGGAGTGCCCCTGTTTGCAACCCAGACAGGTGTGTGTTTGGAAATTTGGTTGTACCAGATGCCAAGGTACCAATGCTGTGAATTTTCTGTTGCACATCAAAAGGAGTAGTACCTCTTAGTAAGCACACAAAAATCAAAAGCATAAATCTCATAAAAGAAACAAGAACAACTAAGGGGCAACTTGGTTATCAATTAGTTAATTAGAAAAAGTTATAAGCGTATTAAAATTGAACACAAAACTTTAGGGTTAAACCTTTTACCACTACACTATCAAGTGCATCTGAAAAGATTAAATCTTATACCAATGGTAATTTGTAGTAACTATAATATATTTAAGAAAAAAAAGTTGACAAAACTATTCTCCTCTCATTCAAAGTTGTTTTGCACCACAATAACTCATGTTTTGTTGTTGTGGAAAACCACATGTACTCCCTCCAGTTATAAATATTTGTTGTTTAGGACAAAATTCAGCCGAACTCTTGGAGCTTTGGCCATTAATTTTATATTAGGATAAGTCTATAAAATATAATGAATCTATCGTAATAGTATTTTTCAAGGCATATCTATCTTCACATACCACTTTTTAAAACTAAACAATTGAATCAATTATTGATGATCAATTTTTTAAAAATTTAACCAAATCTCGTATAAATGTTAACTAGATGAAATGGAGTAACTATGAACCTTGTTCATGTTATTTTCTTTCTTGTTGCTACGATCTCGCTCCACGTATTTGGATTGTTAGAAATTAAAGCACCGACATATTTCCTCTAGAGGCTATACACATTCTAAAATTTTCCTTACTACGCTCTTTTCTTGTAACACAAACAATTAAAGCCGGAAACAAACACATAGAATGTGGCGGTACCTGGCTGGAAGAAACCGAGCGCGAACTTGCGACGCTTGGACACCAGTGCACTCTGGCTGCCGGACAACGGGCGTTTGGCAGTGACGGTATCGGCAAACACCACAGCACTTTGCAGAGCGGCCATGGCTATGACAAGCAGGCAAGGAAGAACGAGAGCAGAGGAGCAGGGCGGCGCCATTGTTTCCAGTCTCTGAATTCAAGGGACGGAGCTTGGACCTGGCTACCTGGCCGTTGGTAATAGGCGACGGACAACCTGCAGGAAATGCAGAAAGAAAGTGAAATGCAGTGGCAACGAAAGAGAAGGAGGGTGAAACGTTTATTCCTCCTGGCTTAGTAACTCAGTTGCTGCTTACTGTCTTGCAATCTCCATTCCAGTATAAGATCATTTTGGCTTCTTCGGTTTCTACTAAAATAAGTTTATTTTGAGCAGATCATTGTATTGGAGTTTATGATAATAGAAAATAAATACATAGGATTTCGCTGTCTCTTCGGTCTCAATGGTTCTGGAGTCCATCCACGCGGAGGGCCATATGTGGTCTTTAGCTGTCATCGCCGCTTTTGGGAATTTGTTGGTAGTCTAGTGTGGCTTGGCCCCTTCCCGCTGCTTGGAGTCTGTTTTTAGCCACCGTAGTTTCTTTAAGCTTTAGTTTTTTTTTTCTTCTCTTGCTTTTTCTTCCTTCCCCTAGCATAAGCCAGTCTGGTTGATTGCGTCGTGTAACTAAAACTCTTTTTCTTTTAATATATTGACGTGTAATCCTTTTGCGCATTCGCGAAAAAAAGTAGATAAAAAAGAAATAATTACATTGGGATTTTAATAAAGTGTTGGGGTGGGATTATAGCATTCTTTTTAATTAGTATGTGTGAGGTACGTAAAAGTTAAATTTATTTTGAGACAGGGACAGTAATTATTTCACGAAACTTTGCGAGGTGGGATATATAGCCGGAGCTTAGAGGCAACAGGTGCAAGCTAGCTCAATGTAATTTTTCCTCGCCGGGCCGAGGCTAAGCGGCAAGCGTCAATGTCGCATATCCTAATTAACTCGCCGGTCATAAAACCAGTCACTGTATCGATCGGTCCGTCACACGCCGTGCCGTCTCGGACGCCCATACGCATTTCGCGCTGCGCCATGGCATGCACGAAGCCACGCACGCACTCAACGAAGATTTTTCGTTCGCCGCACGCAATGCCGAGCTCTGCGTGCGGCGGTGTTGCTCGCCGTGGTGGCCGGCGCGTGGGACGGTGGGAGTGGGACGTGCCCGTGTGAATGTGTGATCCGAAATTGCTGCATGCGCGCGTGATGTGCGTCAAGCACATTGCGATGCTGGGCCGGAATGAGCCCGTCGTGAGGGTGAGACGGAGGATCAACGAATCAGAAAGCCCAGAGTGCAACTGTGCAAGCCGACTTGTACCGATTAACTATGTTGACATCGGAGCGAAAATACCGCCTACGGAAATGGGAAGACCGTGCAAGATTTGGAGATTGCTACTACGTCCGATATTTTGCAAAACATCGGACGATGTTTTGCTATATTGTTGCAAGATGTTTTACTGTACTGTTACAAAATGTTTCACATGTTACACTACTCGATGAAAAATGTTTCAACAATAATGTTTTAGATGTTTCATCGATAGGAGAAAATATTTCATCGCTTGAACACAATTGTTTCAGCTCTCAAAAAAAAAGTTTCAACGAATTAAAACAATGAAACAAATCGATTCACACTCTGAAACATTTCGTTGTATCTTTTGAAACATCAAATTTCATCTATTGATACATCAACGAACCACACACACAAGATACAAAATATATGAAATACCATCAAAATACCCAATGAGACATTTTGGTCAAACATGGTGGAAAACCAAAAATATGTGGGCTGAAACATCAAAAAACCGTACAACAAAAGGTGCCAGTTTAGACCCTTCTTCCTCCTCTTCGGTGGTCGGCCGTTTCCGAGCTCGGCACCGGAGCTCTTTCGCGCCACCAATGGCCTGTGGAACGTTGTCGACGTTGATAAAACCCTATCACAATCGAGGAAGGCATGGCTGACCGTATCGCCATCGAGCACCATCCCATGCCGCCGTTGAGGAAGATGAGGCTGACCATGCCATTGTCAAAGACAGAGAGGTCATCGCCAGTGTGGTCGTCGGCGTCCTCCTCCCACTTCGTGTTGCGCCGCCCCACCACCGTCGGCTTGGTCGCTGGCATCCTCCTCGCTCCTCACATGGTCGTGCTGCGGAGAGCGAGATGTGCCGCTACGGTGTTGAGGGGAGAGAAAGAGAGAAGAACGAGTGGTTCACATAGAGATAAGGTTGACCAGTGGATAGAAAATAGTGGAAGAGTAGTTAGGTGGGACCCACTCGGTGGAACGTCCGATTTTTTATCGCGTATCGAACGTCGGAGTAAAAACATTTTTGGTTAGATTGTGGTCCGCCTACGAAAATTGGTTTTTGAAGGACCACGTAAGGGCGCAGTTGCAGTATATTTAAACATAGTTAGCAAATAATAATGTTGGCTCGTATCGTTGTTCTTTCCTTCTAGAGATGAAGATGAAAATTAAGTTTTTTTACGCAAAACGAGGTGGTATCAACATATGATTGATTGAGTTTTAATTATTATAAATTAAAAAAAGATTAATATGATATTTTAGAGCAACTTTTATATATAAATGGCTTGTTTACTTTGCTACCATTTTCAACCTTATATTTATTTGGCAAAGTTACCAATAAAGTGACTACATTTAATTTGTTGTTAAATTTTAGTAAGTACATATGAAATCTTGCCAAAATTTGGTAACCTTGCCAAAATTTTGACAAGGTAATAGTTTAAAAAGCGTGGCACGAAAATCTTAATCTTACGGTGCTCGCTTTGCCACAAGAATCTGCTCGCCAAAACAAGCTGGGCTGTTTGGTTTACCACAATTTGCCTCATCATGCCACAACTCAAGTTAGCCAGGTTTGACTTAGTTAGGCATTCGTTTGGTTGGTGCCACACTTTTGGCAAGATTCCTTCACCATGATGTGGGTCCCACTGTCATTGACACATAAAAGTGTGGCAAGTGTACTCTCCTATGGCTGAAGTATGGCTTCAATTTTATTGGCCACATGTTAAGCATGTTAGTTAAATGAAGTATAGCAAGTTTTGGTAACGTGAGTATGCAAGTTCTGGCGATTTTAACGCTTAGCCGCCCAAACGCAGACTGGCGTCAAGCCTGCAACCGCCTCACTTTGACGGTAAATCGGAGAAAAACCGCAAGTTATTCGACTGATTCGCGAGGTCCGCGAGGATTTGGAGTGATCTCGGAACCGGCGGGACGCCGATCTCCACAAGCCCTTCGAGCACCTGCACCACCGTCGCCATGGCCGGCCTCGCCTTCTCGTCGTCCTGGATGCACCAGCACGCCACCCTGCATGCTCTCTCCACCTCGCCCATGTCGGCGTTGACGCCTACACGGCCGTCCACCACGGCGCTGACCAGCTCATCCCGGCCGCCGCCACCGCCGCCGAGCGTGCTCGCCGCCAGCAACGGGAGCAGGCCGTCCACCGCCGCGCCACCCTGCTCCTGCACGTTCCTCCGCCCCGACACGATCTCGAGCAGCGTCATGCCGTAGCTGAACACGTCCGCCTTCGCCGTCACGGCCGTGCCGGCGATCCACTCCGGCGCGATGTACCCCACCGTGCCCCTCGACGTGGTCAGCACCCGGCTGAAGTCGCGGCCCATGAGCTTGGCGAGGCCGAAGTCCGCAACCTTGGGAGCAAACGAGCCATCGAGCAGTATGTTTTCTGGCTTGATGTCGCAGTGTATTATGCAATCCCTGCATTTCTCGTGGAGGTAGTCTAATCCCCTCGCGATTCCAAGAGCAATCTTGTACCTCGTGTTCCAACTCAGGACGTGTTGGTTACTTCCAAAAAGATGCTTGTCCAACGAACCATTCGGCATGTACTCGTAGACGAGTAGTCTTCGAGTTTTCTCTGAACAAAACCCGAGCAATCTAATCAGGTTGACGTGTTGGATGTTGCCGATTGTGCTCACTTCTGAGCGAAACTGCTTCTCCCCCTGACGAAAACCTTCGAGCTTCTTCACGGCCACCATGGTTGCATCAGGCAGTGACCCTTTGAACACTGAACCGAAGGCGCCTCCTCCGAGCTTCTCGGAGAAATTTTTGGTCACAGATTTCAGGTCACGGTATGTGAATGATATCAAGGAACCTTCCACTCGTGTTGTTGCCTTCACCATTCTTCTTCTCAAGATGACAACCAAAACAGCTATCATGAGTAGTACAGCACCAGTAGCAAGGACAGAAAAAGTGATCAACTTCTTGGTATGCTTTTGCTTCTGTCCAGACAATTCTGAAGCAGCCAATCGAATCAAAACTGCGCTGCTGCCTTGGCTACCAATGACACTCACATCTTGCAGGTTGATGAGGTCTCTGTACCACAGTGAGCAGCTGCCATTGTAGGAGTAGGCAGTGCAAGAACATTACTTAGGCATGCTTCCTCACACTGATCAATACCTGCGGCCACCACACTCTCTGCGTCGCTTGGTAATCTTACATTAGCCATCGTGTAGAACCGATCAGTACTCCTTCCTACCACCGAGCCATTGCTGCTGCACTGCAGCTCCACGTTTCTTCTGC
Organism: Oryza sativa Japonica Group; assembly: GCF_034140825.1. Classification (NCBI taxonomy): domain Eukaryota; kingdom Viridiplantae; phylum Streptophyta; class Magnoliopsida; order Poales; family Poaceae; genus Oryza; species Oryza sativa. The sequence goes on from NC_089035.1 coordinate 38,375,801, forward strand.
ACCCTGAAGTGTGATCTCCCTGCAACCATTCGCCAACGTTTTGCTCACCGAAGCCACGGAGGCAGCTACAAGATGCCATTGCATTCTCGGTGCAGACACTGAACGGCCCACACAACGAGTACACGTCGCACTGCGCCTTGGGCTGCGACCAGAACAGCATCCAGTCGTTGGCGCCGTTCATCCATGTCAAGAACTGGATCTGCCCCATCTCGCCCAAGACGAACCTCGTGAGGACCGAGTCGTCCTTGAGGTCGTACACGAAGTAGCTCTCGTTCTCGCCGTTGACGTAGTCGAAGGTGTACAGCGAATTCGGGTAGCTGCCGGTCGGCGTCATCTCCGGCACGCCGGTGAAGATGCGGCCGGTCCAGTTGCCGCTTGTCCAGTACTGCAGTGTACTGTTCCATTGGAGCAGGTATTGGCTCGTGCCGTTCGGGTCCAGCTCGAGGGAGAACACGCCGGGGACTGGGTCATTGCGTGCCTTCCATGCGACAAGACGAGTGCTCACGCCGGTGAGCTTGTTCCGGCCGAGCTTGCCGCCGGGGAGCCAGGTATCGCCGAAATGGTCGAAGCTCTGCCAGAGGATGATGGAGGTGTTCGATGCGTCTGCGAGGACAAGGTTGCCGGAGTCGAGGATGACACCGACCGTGGAATTGGAGGTGAAGTTGGAGATGTTCGTGGACCAAATTGCAGTTGTTGAATTGTCGAGTAATACCATGTTGCCGTCGGTTGCTATGGTTAGTTGTGAGGTGTCCGGATTCGAGATTGGAGAGCCCCTGTTTGCAACCCAGACCGGCGTGTGCTTGGAGATTTGGTAGTACCAGGTGCCAAGGTACCAATGCTCTGAGTTTTCTGTTGCACATCAAAAAGTGGCCGAGTAAATGAACATGTCGCTCATCAGTACGTAATGCTAAAGCTAAATTTTAGTTCTCCGAATAACATGAGAAAACTTAGTCCAAACTATACTATTCTCTTTACTTTATTGTTAAGGCTACCATATTTTCTAGTGTAAGTTGTAGGTACCGTATATTTTGAGGTACTAAATTTTTTAATGTAAAATTTAAGTACCTTTGATATATTTTCTCAAAGAACGTAAAATTTCTCTAATATTAAAGTTATTTTTAAACCAAAAGAATCATGTATTGTAGCTACGGAAAACCACATGTAACCACGAAGAATCATGTATAACAGGTTGGGAGGTACCTGGCTGGAAGAAACCTAGCGCGAACTTGCCGCGGTTGGACACCAGTGGCCTCTGCCTGCCGGACAACGGCCGGTCGGCGGCGACGGTGTCAGCGGCGTCCGCCAATACCACCACACCACTCTGCAGAGCGGCCATGGCTATGACAAACAGGCAGGGAAGAAGAACGAGAGCAGAGGAACAGAGCGGCGCTCCTGAGCTCGCCATCGTTCCAGTCTCCGAAATGAAGGACGGACAAGGCAGACCACAAACATTCTAGCAGTAGAAAGAAAGTGAAATGCAGGTACGAAAGCGAACAGAGATTTAATTCCATTCAGACTGTGTGTTAGCGATCGGAGTAATTATTTTGATGACATGATTTGTGGGAACGAAACGGAGTCCGGAAGAACAGGTCAAGCCAGCGTCATAGTCGTATCCTATCGCCGGTCATAAAAACCAATCACTATTGTATATATCGATCGATCTGTCACACTGTCACGCCGTGGTCCCTCGGGCACCCACTCGCGCCATGGCATTCGCGAAACCGAAGGATTTTCGCGGGCCGCGATGCCAAACTGGCGTCTTGATCGATGGAGGGGTTATAACTGAACATACTATTATTTTTGATACAAAAGTTCATGTATCAATGAAAAATGCCCTATCTTAGTTGTAGCATGATCATTACAACCATTGACGCTGACGCTTGAGGTTTGACCTGTTGCCATCAAGCCTCGGCTATTCCAGCACGCAAAGTTTCTTTTTTGTTTTCAAGTATTCCCTCTATTTCATAATGTAAGTCATTCTAGTATTTCCTACATTCATATTGATGCCAATGAATCTACATTCATATCTAGATTCATTGGCATCAATATGAATGTAGGAAATACTAGAATGACTTACATTCTGAAACGGATGAAGTAACTACTAGTACACACTAGGGCAGTAGCCGTGCAAACCACGGTAAGCGTGCCTCTAGCCCATTCAATTGATAAATTTAGCCACAAATCATCTGTGGGTCACGCACCCTACAATGCCCGTGACCCCACAGCATTAGTGCCCCATTGTGCTTCTCACGCCCAAAAAATCCACCGCTTCCGCTTCTCCTCATCCCCGTGTGGCTTCACTGCCGGTGACCTCTCGTCCCCCCTTCTTGGCGCACGCCGCGGTGATGGCGCAGAAGTCATCGTCGGAGCCCGCGGTCGAGTGCTCCGACTCCTAAGGCTACTGGTCCAGCTGTCACGTGAGCAGCCACGGTCACCACCACAAGGCTGCGGTGGACAACTGTTAACAATGAAATTTGGAAGTCGGGAAAGACGTCATCGGCTTAGAATCATTATCGGCTACAGCATCTCGGAATCAGCCGATGGGAGTTATCAAGTCGCCAATAGTCGGATTCCTCCTATATTCGGTTAAGGAAATCAATCTACTAAAGGAAGCTTATCCCTAAGTGACCGAGTTTAAAGAGGATGCGGCATGGCAGTTTATCTATTAATTAGGAATAGTTTGTTAGTTTCCTTTTATCATTAGGAAAGTGCGTTTAGTATCCGATAAGGACTTTATATTTTCCTTTTATCTTTACATTAGTTTCTTTCTTGTCCGACAAGGACTTGTATCAACCCATGGGTATAAATATGTACACTCGGGGTCTATGTAATCAATCTCTACGATCAATACAATTCGTCGCATCGCCACCCTTTTTACTTCTACTTTTGTTTTTTACGTTCCGGCGGAACTTGGCACCCGACGCGGGCCTGCATCGTCTTCGATCTCCGGCGAAGGGATAAGTCCAATGTTCCGTCAGCCCAGGCAATTGTCTCATCTACATCGGCGTCGTTCAAGGCTGCATCAGTACATTCGACCTCTTGGATTGCTCTAGTTTGGATGATATATTTGCCTACCTATTTATCATATGTCTTTGTTAATCTAGTCTTAGCATATCAATTTAGCTCTATCGGCTGCTTCTCGCTTTAGGGTTTCTGCCGGTATCGGCTAAATCGCGTTGCTAGATTAGATTAGATTAGCTTAGGCATCTACCACCCTGAAAACTCAGTCAACAGCTTGATTGTCTAGATATTATGTTTTTTTTCATACTTAGTGCTGCATCAGTTAAGTTTGATATACTAAGTCGTGCTTAGAACCATAATCTCTAGCCTGCTTCTTGATTGCCAATAAGGGTTTCATCGGGGTTTCAGCCGATGAGTTATCTGGATGTTGCATCGGCTCATAAGGATTGCATATACATATAAGTAGGATTTAGCCGATGACAACAAAGGTTTCATTGTTTAATCTAATTTCGTGGGTTTCATGACATCGGACCTCCAGCCGATGGGTGCTTTAACCTTCGGATCAATACTTGTTCTACTATATCATATTGTTAGCCGATTGGTTTCTACTGGATTATATTGCTATATTACATCATCATCAGCCGATTGCCTTTATATCATTATCTACATTGGACATATAGCCGATTGCTTAAACCCTATCACTATCGGCTGGTATCGGCATCGGCTATTATCGACTATCGGCTGGAACTACTCCATCGGCTTGTCAGCCGATCAGCTGTTTGATCTATTATTTGCAAATCTTGTCAGTTGCAGGATCAAATTGACTGGCATGCCCGCATCTCGTCAATATTTGGACCTGCACTGGAGCTAAGCAGATCTCCCAAGCCGGTGTGTTCGATTTTTTCGTCAACAACAACGACCCGTCGGAGAGGGAAGGTGGCGGCGAGGGCGCCGCCTCGCCGAGGTCGCCGGCCACTGTCAATTCACTCCACCTGCCGCCAGCCTCGCTTGCCAAGGTCGCCGCCCGCCTCTCCCCAAAAGAGATGGAGAAAAGGGAGAGAGGAGAGAAAAGAAAGGAGTGAAGATGACATGCGGGGCCCACGTGGCCCCACTATTTTTAATTACTTTGTGTGTGTAGCTAACAAGTGGGCCCGCAGTTTTTATTATTTTTTTGGGATTGAATTGTCACGTCAATGCCACGTGAGACAAAGACGTAGTCAAACCAACCACGTAAACGTCACATTAGCGCCACGTCAGCCAAAACCGCCTTCCAAATCACCTAGAGACCTTGTTTGCACCCATTTTGACAGTTGAGGGACAAGTTGTATCTGGTTTTTTGGGTTTAAGGATGGAAATCAGATTCGGTGTAAATTTAAGGGATCTCAAGTGAACTTATTCCATTTTAGATCAGACAGATATAGATGGCCAAACGGGCCGCCCGACCCGGCAATTGCATACACGGCCCAATAATAGTCGGCCCGTGCCAGGCCGACCCGAATACACGATAGTCCATTGTGCTTCTCCATAAAATAAATCTATTTTTCTCTCTCAACTCTTTAGGCTGTGTCTTGTATAGCTGAAAATAAGTCTATTTTGTATTCCTCTTCTCTTTGGGCCTTGTCTTATATGGTTGATTAAGTCTATTTGGATGTCTTTACTATTATCTTCGACCATACCGTGTCGGGCCGGCCCACCGTGCCTTGGGCCGGGCCATCGGGTCTTGGGCCTTCTGGCCATTTATACACACGGCCAGATCAGAGATATCGCATAGCAGTGGGCCGGCATAGGCCTGCGCTAGCGCCAGCTAAGAAGCTGACGCGTATGCGCGCAGACTTCTCGTATTTTCTCATGTGCGAATGGGTGCCTGACACGCCACGGCGTGACAGTCTACGGATCGATCGATGTGTTTTGTGGGCTTCTGATCAGCGTTAGGATGAATCGACGATTTACCTCGGTCCGGCGGAAAAAAAAAGACTTCCACGCTTGAGCTTGACCTGTTGCCATCAAGCGGCAGCTATTCCACCACGCTGTGAGTTCCATTTTTCTTTCTCGAATATCTAGCTGAAATGTTCGCCAATGATAAAAGAAAAAATATTATAATATTATGCGTTACAATTTTTCTATACAGAGAATGCTCATCTTAATTCAATTTTATATGTGCCTATCAATTTAGTTTTGATTGTTTATTAAGAAGTTTTAAGGGTAATTTGTAAAATTTACAATGAAAGTAGGTGACAGATTCATTATCTCATCACTGTTTTTTTTAAAGGAGTATAACATATATTGTTTTATTTCCACACAACATGACATGGAGTAATCAAGACATTAGGCATCGCAGCAGCAAACAATCTGAATGGAATAATCTCCGTTCACTTTTTTTTCCGCCGCATTTCACTTTCTTTCCACATTTCCTCTAGAATGTCTGTCGTCTATTAACAGCAGCCCGCTCCGTGTCCCTTCGTTCCGAAGACCGTGGAACGATGGCGAGCTCAGGGGCGCCTCCCTGCTCCTCTGCTCTCGTTCCGCCCTGCCTGTTTGTCATAGCCATGGCCACGCTGCAAAGCGCTGTGGTGTTTGCTGATGCCGCCGACACCGTCGCCGCCGACCGGCCGTTGTCCGGCAGCCAGAGGCTGCTGGTGTCCAGCCGTGGCAAGTTCGCGCTCGGTTTCTTCCAGCCAGGTATCGAGTCAATCTGCTCTCTGTTAATTGTTCTAATAACTTGTAAGGTTGTGTTATTCCCCTATTTTTCCGACCCACCTCTGTCATTTTTCATGCGCATGTTTTTAGACTGCTAAACGGTATTGTTGATGCGAAAAACACACACATGCAAAATTTTTCACCCTATCACATCGAACGTTTAAACACTTGCATAAAGTATTAAATATAGTCTAAAAACAACTAATTGTACAGATTATAACTAATTTACGAGACGAATCTTTTAAGCCTGATTGCTTTATGATTTGATAATGTGGTGCTATAATAAACATTTGCTAATGACGGATTAATTGGGCTTAATAAATTCGTCTCGCGGTTTACGGACGGATTCTGTAATTAGTTTTTTTTATTAGTGCCCGAACACCCCACCCAACACCCTATATAATAACTGATGCGACACACCAAAACTTTACACCCCTAAATCTAAGCACCCCCTAAGCATACAAGGCTTCGCAATTAATGCGGTTTGATTGTTTGGACATTTCCTTTTCTTTTTTTTTTGGAAATATTGGCTCCCATCGTTTGGCTTTTTCCCTAATAAGCCAAAACGGCTTATTAGGGAATAAAAATAAATTTGTAGGTGAAAATTTTATATATGTGTTCTTGGTGACTTAAAAGCCAATACTGAAAAAGAAACTACATTAAAAATATCTCAAAATCAATCTCAAAATTAAGTTTAAAAATTTAAATTTTGGCTTATTCTTTGGCTGTTTAGACCATCCGATGGGATCTATTCTTCTTTTTCTTGATAACTACTCAATCCATTCAGAACATGTAATATCTATCTATTAACTTATTAAATTAATAGAAAAGAAGACTCCACGTTCGCTCTCACTGTCTAGAAATTATCATATTAATTATAGAAAAAGAAAAACAAAGTCTACATAGAAATAAAATTTAGAAATAACTAAAAATCGGAATTAAAAAATAAGGAAAGTAAAATTAGGTTAGAGTCCATATAGAAATACAATTTAGCAATAACTAAAATTCGGAATTAAAAAAAATAATGAAAGAAGAGTATAGAGTCCATATTGAAATACAATATAAAAATAATTGAAATTCAGAATTAAAAAATAAATAATATCAGAAGAAGAGTATAGAGTACCTATAGAAATACAATTAAGAAACAATAGAAACTTGGAATTTAAAATAAAGAATATTAGAAGAAGAGTATAAAGTCTATATATGAATTTAGAACTAACTAAAATTTGGAATAAAAATAATAAAATTAAAAGTAGAGTTTAGAGTCTGTAAAGAAATACAATTTACAAATAACTAAAATTTAAAATTAAAAAATAAATAATATTGAAAGATGAATTTAGAGTTTACATAGAAATACAATTAGAAATAATAAAAATTCAAAAATTAAAAATAATTGATATTGAAAGAAGAGCCTAGGATCTATATAGAAATACAATTTACAAATAACGAAAATTCAAAATTAAAAAATAAGGAATATTGAATGACGAGTCTAAACTCTAAAGTGCATATAGGAATACAATTTAAAAATAACTAAAATTTGATATTTAAAAATAATAACTATCATGTATATACAATACAATATGTATATTACACATTAGTAGTTTGGTAAAGTTAGTACAAAGTTTAAAATTATGTTGTTATTTTACTATATTTTAATAATAAATTGACAAAATATCTATGCTATTATATGAGAGAAAATATAGTGATACTAGCCACGTAATCTGCGCAGGCCACCATGCTAGTTTATTTGATACGTGGAAATTGTATGTCTAGTTTGATGCGAAAGATACTTTAATAATATTGTAATTGTATCGGTTATCTAATCTCACTTCCTAAACGGCCCTTACCGTCATCTGCTTGTGCCACCTTCCACGTGGCGCAGTAATTTTTCAAATAAATCTCCAAGTTATTTCTCAGTGAAAAAAATAAATCTAGAAAGAAGGGATTAGCCTATTGGACCAAATCCAGAACCTTCCAAACCATTCTTCTTCATCTTCAATTAATCTTTCCATCAGAAAAACTGTAAGAAAAAAAAGATTGATCGGTGGATGTTGTGTTCAGCCAACAAGGACAGCATCATCAGTATCTTCCTTCCTGACCTATTTAATATATCTTCTGATTTTCATGAATTTGATCAAAAGCTATGAATTTTTTTATAAAAAAACATGGATGAAAAATGTGATGTTTTTCATTTTCTTAAATGCAACAGATTTTGCTACAACGATCGTTGATTAAAAAAATCAATTCAAATATGGGGCTAAACTTTTAAACGTAGTCATAGTATAATTATAGTGTCTCACGTTTTCCATCCATGGCTTGAATACCATGGCTGACAAATCGACTGTTTTAAAAAAAACACGTCAACAATTTTTTTAGCTAATCTGTTCAAATATTATCTTTTTCATGTATTCTAAAAGTAACTCTAACCAGCGCATACGAGCTAAATGGTTAGCATGCCAACATGTGTGCCAAATTTTCTAGTGTATAACTAAAACTATATACTAATACTAGTTAAATATCCGTGCGCTGCAACATAATTTAAGAAGGATAACTGAATTATATATTTTTATTCTAATTTGTTATACCAGTATATATTGTACTATAATACAATTTTAGCCTTAAAATATCTTATGACATATAGCAAATGGAAAAAGTACACCGAAGGTCCCTCAACTTGACATCTTGTTACAAAATCGTCCTCCAATTCGGATAGAACGCATCTCCTAACTTACGAAACCAGTGCAAACTAGGTCCCTCGGTGGTTTTCACCGACGTGGCAGCTGAGTCAGCATGGGACCCACGTGGGCCCCACGTGTCAGTACGCCACGTCAGCAGGCCGGCCACTCCCTGTCTCTCCTTTCCTCCTCTCTCTCTCTCTCTCCGGACTGGGCAGGCCGGCCGGCCGGCCGGCGGGTGGAGAGGAGGGCGTCGGCAGCCGGTGACGCGGCGGCGGCGGCTGGGGCGGCAGCGACGACGACGCGAGAGAAGGTGGTGGCGTCGCCGCGTGCGCGAGCTCAGGAACGGAGCGGCCCAGGAGATGGGAGAAGGAGGCCGACGACGGGCGGGGAAAACCGAACGAGCTCCCTCTCGCCTCCGACGACGACGAGCTCCGCCAAGAACGTCGTCCCTCCCTATCGGCGGCTGCGATGGGGTGCGCAGCGTCGGTGATGGACGACGCTGAGCGGTGGAGGCCGGGGCGGTCGCCTAGCCACCGCGAGACGTCCACCGCCACGGGCATCCTGGCGGTGCCACGAGCCCACGATGACCAGCAGTAGGATGGGAGGAGGCGGCGGCGGTGGCGCCATCAGCTCGACCGGCCGTCGTCATCTTCTCGACGATGGCACACGGGAAGAAGGCCCGGTAGGTCGGTGTGCACGGGCGCGGACGGGTGTCACCGGCAGATCCAGGTGAGGAACACGAAGAGGGAGAGCGATGGGGACGACACGACGGCGGGGGTGGCAGCGAGGGCGGCGGCTATCCTCGGGTTCGCCATGGATGGGTGGGCGGTGAGCTGGCGGTGGTGGTGGTGCCCGGACTCGAGGAGGAGGTCGGAGGAGGCCGCGGCGAGGGAGGAGCTGCACGCGTCCTCCTCCTCCTCGAACATGTCGCCATCATCGTCGTCGTCGTCCGGCACTGCCCCGCCCCGCTCCGTGCCGCCGGCTTTGCGCACCACCGCCTCGCCGGCCTTCTCCAACGCGGTGCTCCCCTTCCCGTCCCGGTGTCCCTCGATTCGCTCCCCTCCCCTTCCCCCGCCGACCGCCGTTCCCATCAAAACCCCCGCCCCCCGCCGCCGCCGCCGCCCACCTCACCGTCTCCACGCCCGACTTCGACGCCGCGGCGAGGGCCCTCTTCACGCGCCCCGGCGGCCGCACGCGCCGCGCGGTCGAGGAGGGTGGGACCGACGCGCTCGCCTCCGACGAGGCCGATGCCGTGTCGCCCGCCGCCGTATCGTCGCCACCATTCCTCTGCCTCGTGGGCCTTGTGGGCGGCGGCCGGCAGGGGAGCCCGCGCGCTGCTCCTCACCGCCTGCGCGCCGCCCGTCCGCGCGCTGCTCCTCGCCGCCCGCGCGCCGCCTCTTCCCGTCGCCCGCCCGCCCGTAGCTCCTCACCCCACCGCTGCCGCCTCGCCCGTCGCCGCCATCACCGCCGTCGTGTCGCCCATCGCCGGCTGCCGATGCCCTCCTCCTCCCGCCGGTTGAGTCAGAGAAGGGAGAGAGAGAGATGAGGAAGGGAGAGAAGAGGGGAAAAGAGAGAGAGGGAAGGGAGAGAAGAGGAGGCTGATGTGGCAGCCTGACATGTGGGGCCCACGTGGGTCCCACGCTGACTCAGCCGTCACGTAGGACAAAACCGAGATCAAAACCACCGAAGGACCATATGTGACCGGTTTTGGTTAGTTATGGGACGTTGGATACCTGGTTTTACGGTTGGGGAATGATTTTGTAACTTGACGTCAAGTTGAGGGACCTTCGGTGTACTTTTTCCTATGGCAAATCCATCCTGAAACAAAAAGAAAAAATAGTTATAACTCAAGGCAACCTTCAAGGCTTCAACCTAGTAGACTTTTTCCCTTGCCACTAATGCTGGGTCTCACATGTTAGTTGATAGTGATGGAGGTAGATTCACTGTCACCACCACCACTAGCTTTTAAAGTAGTATAGATACTACCTATATTTTTTTAATAAATTATTCGATTGACTTTTTTTTGTCACATATTTGATCATTCGTCTTATTTTAAAAATTTACGTAATTATAATTTATTTTGTTGTGAGTTGTTTTATCACTCAAATTACTTTAGGGTTAATTGGATCCATACCACTACAAATGTGGTAAATCAGAAAAATGCCACCACTATTCGCGTTATCGGCTGGGTGCCACTGAAAATTTTTAAAATTGAAACCATGCCACTCCTGTCACTTTTCCGTCCTCCTCTCTCACGTCGCCATCCTCCTCTCTTACGTCTGCGTGGGGAGAAGGCGACGCGGCGCCGGCGAGCGGTGAGGATGAGGCAGCTCCAGCTCGCGGCAAGAGGACGAGAAGACAGGGAGAAGGCAAGCGGCGAGAGGACGAGGCCGCCGTCGGCGAGGACGCTCGCGGGGAGGTTGCGGAGGGGCGCCGCCGCCGGCGAGGACGGTCGCAGAGGCGGGCGTGGACACAACCGCCAACGGAGAAGAAGGTCGCGAGAGCGGCCGTGGCCGCGGCCGCCGCCGGTGAGGACGCTTGCGGGGAGGTCGCGGAGGTTGCCGAGGATTGTCGCGAGCGCGGCTGTGGCCGCCGCCACTGAGGACGCTCGTGGGGAGGTCTCGAAGGTTGCGGAGGGGCGCGAGCACAGCCGCTGCCGAGGACGGTGGCAGAGACGGGTGCGGCCATAGCCGCCGTCGGCAAGGATGGTCGCGAGCACGGCCGTGGCCGCTGCCGGCGAGGACGCTCGTGGGGAGGTCGCGGAGGGGCGCAGCCGCTGCCGAGGACTATCAGGGACGCAGGCGTGGCCACCGTCGGCGAGGACTGTCGCGGAGAGGCGCGGGGGGCGTGGGTGAGCTTGTCCTCTCGCTGCTCCTGCCCTCCTCCGCTGTCGTGCTGCCATCCTTTAGCTGCCCATCCACCGTCGAGACGAGGACGACGAGAAAATGAAGACAAAGACAGCGGAAAATGTGACGGAGAGGACGGAAATTGTCAACATTTGATGTCGCGATTCCGGTATTTGCATAATATGGGGATCGTTGGTACTAGGATATATGCGAGACTGAGGTAAAAGAGACGGAGACGAGGATTTTTTATACAGGTTCGGGCCCCTGAATTGTCAGGTAATAACCCTACATCCTGTTGGCCGTAGCCGGTCGTTTCTCTTATTCATCATAATCACACCAGTACAATATTTGGGGTAGCCTATCTAACTGTTGTCGACATGGCGGTCTGAAGGTCTGACTCGTAGTCGACAACAGGGTAGTCTTCCTCCTCGAATCCGCATTCGGCGAGATAAGAGACAGCGCTATGTCTCTCCTGACGGTAGCCATAGCCCATAGGTACCGTAGGGGTCCTAGGGGACTAGCCATGCCTATCTCTGAAGTCGATATCTGGCCTATTGTCTTGGCGTATGTTGGCTTGTATGTTGATCTTGTGTCTTGATCTGTTGTTCCGTGTCCTCTCTCCTCCTAGGGGGCATTGTATTTATACACATAGGTATCACCTTGTCCAAGTAGAACTAGGGAAACCCATATGGATACAATCCGAGTAGTCCTTGTCGTTTCCATGTAGAACTCTATTCATCCTTCCTTATGCGGAACTCCTCGGTTGTTTCCGTATAAGACATGGTATATGGTGGGTCCTGCCGAGATTTAGTCAACTACTATTAGGTATGTGGTATCTATAACCCTGACAGAAATCATGATGGAGTGGCATGATTTTAATTTTAGAAGATTACAATAGCATCTTACCCGATTTCATGAATATTAGTGGCATTTTTCTGATTTGCCACATTTGCAGTGGCATCGATCCAATTAGCCCATTACTTTAAGCGTGATTTATATCTTATATATTTGTATAAATTTTTTTAATAAGACGAATGACCATACATATGTTTAAAAGTCAATAGCATCATCTTTAAAAAAAAAATAGAGGGAGTCCTAATCTAAAACATGCCACTTCCGCCGGTATTGGATCGATCCACATGGCATTGTAATTTTCTAGCGATGCTGATGAATGCACGCATGTCAGCCGACAGTCGTTACTTTTCTGAAATAATACTATGCTCGTGCATTGCAACGGATCTGGAGTAATACGGGGTGAGAGAGGTGGGCCGGTTTGGTTTTTTAAGGGTGCTGCACACGGTAGGGGAGAGAGGAGGACGATTATGTCTTAATATAGTAAAGATAACTTTTGGTTTCTACTATTATTACTTCTACATTCTTCGGTTTTAACTAATTGTTAATGTTGACTTTGACAACTAAGGTTGTGTTCCTTTGTATAGGTTCCCAACTCTCTCATCTCCTATTTTTCACGCGCACGTTTATAAATAAAAAATTTTATAAGAAAATTGTTTTAAAAATCATATTAATCTATTTTTCAAGTTAGTTTTAGCTAATAGTTAATTACTCATGTGCTAATGTGTTTCTCCATTTTCCATGTTGGAAGGGAAGGTTCCCAACTAGTATTAAGGAACACCGCATAATAAGCTTTCTTTCTCGAACTATTTTTTATGTGCAACAGAGAACTCAATACATTGGTACATTGGCATCTGGTACAACCAAATCTCCAAGCACACGCCGGTCTGGGTTGCAAACAGGGGCTCTCCAATCTCGAATCCGGATACCTCACAGCTAACCATAGCAACCGACGGCAACATGGTATTACTCGACAATTCAAGAACTGCAATTTGGTCCACGAACATCTCCAAGATCGCCTCCAACTCAACTGTCGGTGTTATCCTCGACACCGGTAACCTTGTCCTAGCAGACGCATCGAACACCTCCATCATCCACTGGCAGAGCTTCGACCATTTCGGCAATACCTGGCTCCCCGGCGGCAAGCTCGGCCGGAACAAGCTCGCCGGCGTGAGCACTGGTCTGGTCGCATGGAAGGCACGCAATGACCCAGCCCCCGGCGTGTTCTCCCTCGAGCTGGACCCGAACGGCACGAGCCAATACCTGCTCGAATGGAACAGTACACAGCAGTAGTGGACAAGCGGCAACTGGACCGGCCGCATCTTCACCGGCGTGCCGGAGATGACGCCGACCGGCATCTACCCGAACTCGCTGTACACCTTCGACTACGTCAATGGCGAGAACGGGAGCTACTTCGTGTACGATCTCAAGGACGACTCGGTCCTCACGAGGTTCGTCTTGGGCGAGATGGGGCAGATCCAGTTCTTGACATGGATGAACGGCGCCAACGACTGGATGCTGTTCTGGTCGCAGCCCAAAGCGCAGTGCGACGTGTACTCGTTGTGTGGGCCGTTCAGTGTCTGCACCGAGAATGCAATGGCACCTTGTAGCTGCCTCCGTGGCTTCGGTGAGCAAAACGTTGGCGAATGGTTGCAGGGAGATCACACTTCAGGGTGCAGAAGAAACGTGGAGCTGCAGTGCAGCAGCAATGGCTCGGTGGTAGGAAGGAGTACTGATCGGTTCTACACGATGGGCAATGTAAGATTACCAAGCGATGCAGAGAGTGTGGTGGCCACAAGTACTGATCAGTGTGAGCAAGCATGCCTAAGAAGTTGTTCTTGCACTGCTTACTCCTACAACGGCAGCTGCTCACTGTGGCATGGAGACCTCATCAACCTGCAGGATGTGTCTGCCATCGGTAGCCAAGGAAGCAACGCTGTTTTGATTCGCTTGGCTGCTTCAGAATTGTCTAGCCAGAAGCAGAAGCATGCCAAGAAGTTGATCACTATTGCCATTGTTGCTACTATTGTTGCAGCACTCATGGTAGCTGCCTTGGTTGTCATCTTGAGAAGAAGAATGGTAAAGGGAACGACACAAGTGGAAGGTTCCTTGATATCATTCACATACCGTGACCTGAAATCTATGACAAAAAATTTCTCTGAAAAACTCGGGGGAGGTGCATTCGGTTCAGTGTTCAAAGGGTCGTTGCCTGATGCGACCATGGTGGCCGTGAAGAAGCTCGAAGGTTTTCATCAGGGCGAGAAGCAGTTTCGCGCAGAGGTGAGCACAATCGGCAACATCCAACACGTCAACCTGATTCGATTGCTCGGGTTTTGTTCGGAGAAATCGCGACGACTACTCGTCTACGAGTACATGCCAAATGGTTCACTGGACAAGCAACTTTTTGACGGCAGAAAACATGTCCTGAGCTGGGACACGAGGTACCAGATTGCTCTTGGAATCGCAAGGGGATTAGACTATCTCCACGAGAAATGCAGGGATTGCATCATACACTGCGACATCAAGCCAGAGAACATACTGCTGGATGGCTCGTTTGCTCCCAAGGTCGCCGACTTCGGCCTCGCCAAGCTCATGGGCCGCGACATCAGCCGCGTGCTGACCACGGCGAGGGGCACGGTGGGGTACATCGAGCCGGAGTGGCTCGCCGGCACGGCTGTGACGGCGAAGGCGGACGTGTTCAGCTACGGCATGACGCTGCTCGAGATCGTGTCGGGGAGGAGGAACGTGGAGCGGAGGGAGGACGGCACCGCGGACATTCTCCCGTTGCTGGCGGCGAGCAGGCTCGTCGGCGGCGTCGGCGACGGCCGCCGGGAGGAGCTGGTCAGCGCCGTGGTGGACGGCCGGCTCGGCGGCGACGCCGACATGGGCGAGGCGGAGAGAGCATGCAGGGTGGCGTTCTGGTGCATCCAGGACGACGAGAACGCGAGGCCGGCCATGGCGACGGTGGTGCAGGTGCTCGAAGGGCTCGTGGAGATCGGCGTCCCGCCGATTCCGAGATCACTTCAACTCCTTGCCGATGAATCGAATTATTTGCAGTTCTCCGATTTATTACCGTCGAAGTGAGGGGAGCCTGGGCTTGGCCCGCTAAGATGTAGAGGTGACAAAGCCCAGTATCATAACTGGGCCTTTCGACTTTGTCGTTGTAAAACTGGGCCTTTGAAGTGTTTTTTTTATATAAAAAAATTCTCAGAGTCAAGGAAAATATATTTTCAGACGTTGCTTTTGTTTTGTAAGAAGATCCAGAAAGGTTCATACTCCTTGATTTAGGTGTTTGAATGCAAAGACAAACTGCACCCCATGTTTGCTTCGGCAAGTTTTGACAAAATAAGGGTGTATGATTAGTACACGCAATTTAATTGTACGATAAATCATGTCATTATTTCTTTACTGAACCTTACAACATTGATGATATCATTTTTTTTAGATAAAGACCATTGATGAAATCATGAAGGTATGAAGCCAGCTGAAACTCGCGTAGTTGCGTGATTAGCTGATAATACACGTGAATTATGTATGACGAGATCGTGACTTATTTCTGATTTTGAATTAATTTAGTCAGTTTTTAAACTGTACTGTTCGATATAGAATCTTCTTTAATTTTTTTTCCGGATTGCAGACATTAGATTTGAACTCTTATTTGTTTCAAATATTTTCCCCTTCTAACTGTATTTGATCTGATATATTCGTACACCACACCATGACTAATGAGATTCAGTCAATAACATGGGAAAGAGAAAAAAAATGTAGATCGACTCCATTTTCTATCTAACGTGCTCCAATCGTATTTTTCTCGTATACAGTAATTGACTAGTGGGCTAGTGGCCACTAAAATGTTTTTTCTAACCTGTATTGTAAGTATAATAGTATATTTTATGACTAAGGTCTAAGGGAGTACTATATAATTTACTACTGCTACCACGTACCAAATGAAAGTGAAACAAATGAAACAAAAGAAGATGACATCAATATGAGGCCGGTCGTTGAACCGCTAACATTGGTAGCTCCGTTGTCCCCCGCGACTTCAGGGCCCACGCGTCAGCCTCGCTCGCTTTGCTCACGGCCCCGACAAAGGCCGACGTCTCCTGCGCGGCCACGTCTCACCTACCACCACCTTACCCTCTCGCTGACATCCCGGCCCCACACCGTCGGGTTCTCGCCTTGGCTTTTTTACGACGACAGAAACCAACCAGTCCGCATCCCACAACGTCCGTGAATCGCCCTCTCCTCGAAACTGCCGCTCGAATTGCTTCGTCGTCCTCGCCTCCGGTCTCCGCGCGCGACGCGCCGCCTCTTCCCGTCGGCTCGTCGGCGCCGCGGCCGCACCCGAGGCCTAGAGAGCGCGCGGGGTCGCGGCCTCGACGGGGTTTTCCTCCCCCATGGAGGCGGTCGCCGGCGGCGGAGGCGGAGGCGGAGGGGAGTCGGTCGGGGAGCTGCTGCTCCGCGCGGCGGCGATGGTGCCAGCGGAGCACTACGCGCTCGCGGCGCTCGCCGTGGTGTCGGTCCTCGCGTACGGGTTCCTGGAGCTGCACTTCCTCGGGGACCTCCTCCGCGGGTTCCGCGGCGGCCGCGTCGAGCTCACCTTCCACCCGGCCTCCGAGATCTACCACCGCGTAGCCTCCAAGTGCCGCTCCCTCCACGGCAGGTTTGTGTGGCCTTCTCATGTCTCGATCGGATCGTGTGATGATAATTCGTACTCACACCGTCTGCAATTTTGTGGGTGGAAGCAGCAGCATTGCTTGCTCGGGCTCCTGAATAATGGGAGCGGTTACTTTCGTTGCGCATATTTGGATGTTAATGACGGATTTGTGGTGTCGTGATGCAGGTATCTGGCGACGCCTTGGCTCGCCAGCCCACATTTGCAGACACTGTTCCTGGGTATCTCCGGGAGGCCACCTTCGTTCACATACAAAAGGTCAGACTCGATTCACGTGAAGCTGAGTTGCATTCTAGACTTATTGTAGATTGGTGTATTTGAGTTTAATGTTTTCACATATAATTCAATTCGGTAAATTCGGTATGCACAAGAACGTATTATGCTGCACTAGATTCATGTACCTCCACTTAAGAGAAATGTCAACGTTTGGTCACTTTAGTGTGGGTGTACTTCAACTACCTTCCAAACATGTGTAAAACATTTATAGCATTATTAACATGGCAATGCCCTTCTTGCTAAAAAAATATAGAAAGAATTCTAGAATTGGCCTTTGCTAGAGTGAAGGTACCTATCGTACCATCCAAGCACTGTAGACCATAGAAAAAGAGTATCAACGTACGAGAAGCCCTTAACAACGCGTATAGGTTTTCACTAATGTTGCTACCTGATACATGCCTCTTTCGAAGACCAAAGATACACAAAACCTGAGAATATTTCATAAGGGCGCATTGTCTGTCCAAACCTATATGTTTTTTGATGGTTCGATGAGAATATCATATGTTCAGATTTTACTACAAAGTTCAGCCCACCAGTAGTCTATGGCAATGATGAGAAAATTAACTGAAATATACATGAGGAAGACGGGATGCAGGGTCATAGCCTTTCTCCTTTGGCTTAACTGCAGGTCTGCAGCACTCATGAATGAATAGGCAGCCAGAAACCCCACACCAGTGTGACTGTCACTACGATGATCTAGTATGACACTTCCTCAGAATGCAAATTGAGCTCCAACATCCAGAGGTTACAGGTATAGCCAAGAAGACTGAAGCTCTGAATGAGGATGATGTGCCTGTCCACAATCAAAACATTAAGGATTTGTCACCTTCGCACCAACAAAACAGTGAAACAAACATGCACCTGTTGCTTCTCTGCCCATACGCCCATGAAATCTGGAAAACAGTCCTATATGGGCAAAATGCACCATCATGACGACAGCCAAACGTCGATACTTTGACATTCTAGAGGATTTGTGGCATCAAGATTGCTCATGCTTGCAAAAGGAGTGGAGGTGCAGGTAAATGACCTTGTGATTTACACAAGTTGGGTAATTTGGAAGGAGCAGAATAGGCTGATTTTTCAGTACCAGAGACTTCAGCCACAAGACATTGCCTACAAGATTTTCTAGCATAATTTGCGCGAATTTTCCTTTTATCCCCCTTTCATACAATAGGCAGAGCTCCTGCTCTTTCGTTAAAATTAAATAAAAGCAGAGTGTATGCTGCTTTGTTATTCAATCTCTGCTGTGTTACTAAAAGCAGTGATGTGGCCATTTGGAAACTGGGAGTGTGATTCAGGATGAAATTAAATGTTTCAACCATGTTGTGCAAGCTCTGAAATGATTTTTGGGCATGCACATACCTCCGTTTCTAGCTACATTTCTAGCAATTAATCTATTGAATTTGTTCAGAATTTAATTCAATACTTATCAGGCAATTTGTGCATTGATAATAGGCAATTGTACACAGTACATGATGGTGGGACCATTGCTTTGGACTGGCTGCTTGCCACTGATTCAAAGGGTATCAGGCACATATAGTATGTTAAATTCTATGTCATACACTGTGAGATCTAACTTATTTACTACATGGCAGGTTCAGATGGGATCCTTTCTGAGGATGCTTCAGCACCACTTGTAGTTATTGTACCTGGATTAACTAGTGATTCTGCTGCTGCTGTTAGTCACTAACTTATTTCTGATGATATTTTCACACATTTTAAAGAGCTCTTGGATTTATTGTTGCATAACCTATTGGTATATAGATCTGTTGGTAATTCTGATGATGCTGCTATCTGCAGTATGTAAAACACATGGCTTATTCCATGGCAACGAAGGGGTGTAACACTGTTGTAAGCAATCACAGGGGTCTTGGTGGTGTGTCCATTACTGTAAGTTAACTGACGTATTGATTTTTTTACTCCCTCTGCAGTTTATACTTTCCTTATACACTTGATCCCTCTAAAATTTGTAGCATGTTATAATTTCTCTGTCGATACTGCAGCAAGAAGTTTATGAGGCACCGAATTTTAACAAATGTCTTATTTAGGAATAAGAACCATCACTCACCTCATAATATTTATTTCCCTTGGCAGTCAGATTGCCTCTACAATGCTGGATGGACAGAAGATCTCCGAGAAGTCATTAATTATCTCCATCACAAATATCCAAAGGCTCCAATGCTCTGTGTTGGTACAAGCATAGGGGCCAACATTGTGGTACATAATTTTACCTCGTCATAATCTGAAACTTATTATGTTCTGCGTATTCAAGATGTGATAGTTATGAGTTTACGACAGTTCATTCTTTTTGCCATTGATCATTCAGAAGTTTATCCACTTAGCTACCTACACCAATGAGACTGAAATGCTTCTCATGCCATTGTTTCCTGATGAAGAGACGTCAGTGGTTTCTCGCTCAGTGTAGTCATGTACTAGGACAAACTTAAAATTTACAAGTTTGATTCAGTTTCCAACCATGTCAAGTTTATAATTCACCAATAACCATTAACCAGAATGAACTGGCTAGTGAGGAAGGGGCTGAATCCATCTAACATCTTTCCTTGCTGCATATACACTTTTTTTTTCAAGTATGCTCCTTTTGGTTCAAATCTGTTGTTTGCAAATATCTGAAGATTCTTAAGCATCAATTTGCTGAAGCTTTGTAAATTGTAATTAGTTGATCAACCATGCATTTTTACCTGCACCCATTTGTTGACCTGCTTGGTTCATCGTCTCTTTCTTTATTCTCTTTGAGCTTGCTATTAACCACATAAGTTGGTAATATCGGTTTGGTTTTGGCTTGTGGATGCTGACATGGTAGCTCATTCTCAATTTCTAATCTATTTTTGATCTTCATTCTTTTGACAATCGTGGTTAGATTCATCATTAAGGCTGTGTTCTATAGTCAGGGTTACCAACCCCTCTCCTTCGTTTTCCGCGCGTACGCTTTTCAAACTGCTAAACGGTGCGTTTTTTGTAAAAAGTTTCTATACGAAAGTTGCTTAAAAAAATCATATTGATCCATTTTTGAAAAAAAAATATAGCAAATACTTAATTGATCACGCACTAATGGACCGCTCCGTTTTCCGTGCCGGAGGGTTGGGTTCCCAATCCAGGGGAACGAACGCAGCCTAAATAATGCTGGCTTTCTTAATTTAGTGTGCTTCAACCCTCGTGCCTGTTTTGCTCATTATCCTTGACCCAACACCAAAGTCATGCACTCATGCCTGCAGTATACCATTGGATTTCAATATCATACTGCATTTGATGAACTGACAATATATGTAATCATATCTTTTATACAGGTCAAATATCTTGGAGAAGAAGGTGAGAATACTCCTGTGGCTGGTGCTGCATCTATTTGTTCTCCCTGGGATCTGGTGGTTAGTTGCTGGACATTATTCACTGAAATACAGATACATATAATTCATGATTGTATTATCTGATTTTTTTTTTACCAATTTTTAACTCAGTTCTTATGCCACCTTCTCAATTATTGATGATCTGCTGTGCTCACAGATCCATGTTGGTTTTTACAATTCATGAAACAGTTTGATGTGTTACTGAGTGATAATGTAGGTTTCCATTTGTCATTCTCGACTTTCTAAAAATGCTTTTGCAAGGATGATCTTCACCTTCTCTTGTACCGAGTTAGACCCCAGGAGAGAGCTTTTAATTGCCTGGCTTTGGATCTCATAAATTTATTTTCTTTGTTTTGTACATATAACACCTTATTTCAGGGGCCTCCCGCAGTGGTTTAAGTAAAAAAAAAAAACTCTTGCTTTACTATTTCCTTTTTTTCTACAGAAACTTGCATTACTATTTCTGGACATATTAACTAATTCCCAATTTCTGGACATTACTATTTCGTTTGAATTATAAAATATTCTTTCTACTATATTAGCATGGATTGTCTATGGGACTATATAAGTTAGTTTCCAACAGTTTTTTTCCACAACACAACATAGCAACACCAACATGTCCATTAACCTCTCTTGTTTTGTAGGTGGGCGACCGATTTATTTCCCGCAAGCTTGTGCAGCGGTTTTACGACAAAGCCCTTGCCTTTGGTCTTAAGGGATATGCAAAGCTGTAAGTACCCATTCTCACCATGGTAGTATTCCTGCACATACTCGCAGGTTATCATAACAAGTGATCCAAATTATAACTTGAAATAGTTGACATTGTAATCAAATAGTGTGAATCTTTACCTGCCTTTTTATTCCCTTACAGGCATGAACCTGTGTTGGTTCGACTTGCAAATTGGGAAGGTATTAAAAAGGTCTGATTTGTTCAACTGTGTTTTTTTTGGGTACTGAACTGACAGATGTATCAGTTTATATATTTATGATATTTACGGGCCTGTTCAGATTGTAGCCAAAATAAACCTTACCAAATTTTGGCAATGCCAAAATTTTGGCAATATTAATTTTGGCAAGATGGCAATATTGCCAAAATTTTGGTAGGATTTCTTATGTATTTACCAAATTTGGCAACAAACTAAACGTAGACATTTTTTGGCAACTTTGCCAAAAAAAAATTGGTATGGTTGAAAATGGCATCAATCTGAGCAGCCCCGTTATGTATAATTTCTATAAGTTTTAGTCTATTTCATTTCAAAAAACAATCTTCGATTTCAGGCTGCCAACTGTTTGTCTACTCCTGTACTTCATAAGTTCATGACTTGTGATATTCATATATTTATTTTATTTCTATATTACCAGTCACGCTCTATCCGGGAATTTGACCACCATGCCACTTGCATGGTTGCAAAATATGAGGTACCTGTCATGCATTCATGCCACTTGGCTCTTCTATCCCTTATCAATGAGCACGCTTGTTTGTCTGTTACTGTGCCTTGCGTGTCATTTCACTGCTTCAATAATACAATGACAACTGCTGCTGTAGTGACTAATGTTGTCATGTACTCCCTCTATCCCATAAAAAACAAACCTATTACGGGATGTGACATACCCTAGCTGTCTAGATTCGTAGTACTAGGATGTCACATCCGTACTAGGCTTGTTTTTTATGGGACGGTGGGAGTAAAGTACAGTATATCATCACTCATGTAATGACTAATTATTTTACAGACAGTAGATACCTACTACCGCCGTTGCAGCAGTGCCAGTTATGTTGGTAATGTGTCAGTTCCCTTGCTATGTGTCAATGCTTTGGATGACCCCCTCTGCACAAGGGAGGCCATCCCTTGGGATGAGTGCAGGTTTTTTTTTTTTGTAAAATTCATTTTCCCAAAGTACTCTGGTTTTTGTATTAAGTAGAAGATGTTTTTCATTTGAATTAGGGCCAACAAGAACATTGTTTTGGCTACTACTCCGAATGGCGGTCATCTTGCATTCTTTCAAGGACTAACTGCTGGAAGACTATGGTATGGTGCCTGTGTTTTGTCTAAGATCTATTCTATTCAATATTCATGTTTATTTTATGTCTTATATGTGTATCTGCTATTGATGGCATTCAGAACTCAGGGCCTTTTATATTTTGTAGGTGGGTCGGAGCTGTTTCTGAGTTCCTCTTCGCTCTGCTTGACAGTAAATACATGCATCAGCAAAAGGTTTTCTTACTATAATATGAATGAAAAATCCCATCTCAGCCACATGCATTTTGAAATGGTGGTTACTTTGTTGTTTCATATCATAATTGAATTGCAGGCACAAGACCATATTTTGCGTTCTTCCTTGGAGTCGTCCATCGATAAGAGCCCATATGTCAACGTCATGGAAGATGGAATGATAGCTCCGGTGACAGATGATGGCCCTTGTGATGATATCACCCCTTCTCACCAGGTTAATGACATAAAACAAGATAATGGGGATTTTACGCAACAGAATGAACACACCAGGGAAGTAGATGATAAAAATATCACAGAAGTAAATGCAATGCCTTCCCAAAGCCCTGAACAGTCTGCAGGACAGCAAGTAGAGGAACACTACGTTGGTAAGTTTCATGAGGCCATTGCTCCAGTTAAGAGATCCATAAACCAACTCACTCGGTACCAGGGTAAGTCAGTCTGGTTGCTTGCTTATATTGCTTTTGTAACATCATGGCCACTCCTTGGTTCCTTAGCTTTTATCGCATTTAGGAAAAAGTTCAGGAATAATTTGCTAGCTAAGTGGCTGAGAAGATAAATAAGTTGTGTTCCAACAGTTTTTTTTTTTCATTTGCATCATGTAAAACTCAGAATTGTTTAAAGGCTTGAAAAGCCATTCGATCTCACTTCAGTCCTTAACAGTCCATATGTACAGTTTCATCACGTCAATAGTCAATAACCGTGCGTGACAGTTTCTGCATTGTCCTGTTTCTGCTATCATGAGGACATGAGAGGCAAAAGGTTGTCCCCATGGTTTTCCCCATTGGACATTGATGGGTGGATGGTGGGGGATTCTGAATTTTGTTTATCCATGTTTAGGATGAGAAAGTGGGGAGTTATGAACTTTATGGTCCAACTTTAGGATGAGAAAGTAGTGGTGAATATGAGATGAGGGTAATATTGTGAACCAGTTGAGCTAGATATTGCGACATGATATGTGGTGCACTGTGAATGGAGGTTGACATCCCCTGCAGCCTGTTGCTATGGTCCCAACAAACCTCTTTGCATGATCTGGAATCTCCGGTATTTGCATCGTTTGTTAATTCGTGTTACGTGCACGTTTTTGCAGCAGTGAGATATCCTTTTCTACTTTATCTAGTTTACTTTGATTATTGTTCGCTTTGGACACATACAATATTTCCCCTTCGTCTTTTTTTTGACCCAATAAAATGTTATCTCCCCCAGCTATCCGTCCAATCAGATTAGAAGGTATAACTAGTTCGTCTTCCATTGCAGTATGCACGGCAAGATTTACACACCTGACACCTGTGTTTAGGCAAGTCACTTGGTAGACATTATTGCTCACTCCATGATTCGCTGTCGTGTTGCTTGCTTCTGAGGTTTGTGCTGATTTGATAATGTTATACTTATACATCAAGGTCAACTACGATCACCATGATGGGGATTCTCAACGGCTCAGCCTCACTGATGCAATGCAGCCTGTTTTATTCCGAATAATACTCCGATAATATTATAGCAAATGCTGATCCCAACGTACCAACCCCTAGGATTAACATGATGCTGATGTTGGTGACAGAGCTTGGCAAGTTAGATCGGAACTCGATATGATTATTCTGATCCAGGAGGCAGATGTGTCCAAACGTTCCAAACGTCCCCACGGTGATTTGGACTGCAGGAGCAGGAAGCTGATGGCCCAGCAATGCTCCCCTCCCCTCTTGTTGTGTTGTTTGTTTCGTCGCGTGATCTCACGGATGATGTCAAAAGGATCGCGACCTCAACTCTGGTTCTTCTGGAGCGTTGCCCGTTGTGGCTCACGCTGTGCCCATGATCGGTGCCGCTGCCTCTATCTGCGAGTCCCCAATATTAGCGATATTTTGGTTGCAGCAAATTGAAACTGGTCCCCCTATTCTGGCGAAAAATTTAATGATTCGATGCCCTATTCATTATCATCTGAGTTAACGTGGATTTTTCAAGTAATCGAAACACGCTAAGTGAGTATAATTCAATTTATTAGATTTCCTATGGTGAACACTTTCTTTTCCACGATTCCGTGTTGGTTTTGCAGCAGAATGAGTTGTAGAACCAGTCCAGTCGATTCAAAATTCTAAACTTACACAAAATTCTAAACTTACACATGTACTTGCATTCAGTGGTCGATGGTGGGCAATGTAGCTATTGACAATAAGACATTCGTATTGACTTGGTCTTTCGAATATACTCGTGTATAAAGGTATAAAAATGAGTGTGCGTGTGTCGTGTGTGTTTGCTTTTTGGATGGTGTTTTGTTAGAAAAAAGTAATCAAAACTCAATTTTGAAGGGTTGAAAATAACAAAACTCTTCTCTTCACATAAGAACGAGTGTGCACGTGTTATGACCGTATTTATACTATGTTTTTAATAGAGAAGAGTAATCAAAATCCATTTTATAAAGTGTCAAAATACCAAATCTCTCCTCTCCAGTTCAGCTAGCGTCTTCTTCGTAAGCCGAGCGAGGTCTCGTTCTTCTTCGTCGTCTCCGACGAGATTTTACTAACAATATGGCGGTGGGTAGTCTCAGTGATTATCACCTCCATTTGCTTTACAAACATCAACGCTAATCAAAACGTCTGATCTGTGTTCCGTGTGCTAATTCCGTCACAAAATTGGCATGTTCTGCGTTGCGAAATCCATCACCAATTTGGCATGTTTTATTCATAGCGATCCAAAAGCAATCAGTGGCCAAATCTACCAGACGCCTCACATCACATCACAGTAGGCAGTAGCACGGCGGGAAGGCCAGGAATGAGAGGAGCAAAGCTGCAGACAGCGACGGAGGCGGTGGGCCCGCGGTGGCCATTGGCCTCACTTTCTTTTGCTGGCCCCACCGTTCAGCACCTGCCATTTTATTGTCTTGTGTGGGTCAGCCACTGGAGGTCTGGAGCTGCCTACTGGCGATTTAGCGAAGCCTGAAAGGCTGAAATGCAGCTTTTGATTGATTGAAGTTTTTGATTTAGGGTGTGATTCTTGAAAAAAGTTGAAAGTTTAGAGAAAGTTGGGAGTTTGAAAAAAAAAATTGAAAGCTTATGTGTGTAGAAAAGTTTTTATGTGATATAATGTGATGGAAAGTTGGAAATATGTGAGAAATTAAACACGGCCTCAGCGATAGAGGGTTTATTTGATGCTATATTAAATTTACCGTTATTTATGTTATATTTATCTAAGTTATGGCTATGTAAAAAAAATAAGTTACACCTTAACTACTATACTAAAGTAGGATTATGCCACACTTTTATTTTATTCAAACTTTTCTAATATAAGATACGACAAAACATGGGAAATGTATCAAATAGCTCCGAAGTCTCTAAAGAAAATAAATACTCCAAGGTGGCGAGGTGATATGTTAATTACTCTCTCTTGTTCATAATAAGATCATTTTAAGTCCCTCAAAATAAATTTATTATTAGCAACCATTGCACTGGAGTTTGTGATAGCAGAGGATAAATACATTGGGAGTAGGTAAAGAGAGCAATAATTACTTTAAGATATGATAAAGTAAGGATATTTTAGTCTTTTGGTTTTGTATGGGTATGTGTGTGAAAGATGAAAAATGAACTTATTTTGGATTACATTATGAGAGGGACTATGCCAATGGGATATAGGTGTATAACGTGGAAAATGAAATACCCCGTTCTTTTCACATTATCCATAAAAATATTACTGTATATTTTTTTTCACATTTTTAAATATTTTGTTAAAAAACGATTCTAACTTATTCATATCCAAGACTAAGGTATACAACTCCGATTTTGTGAGTTGCTCGGTTTGTCACCGTTTTCGTTGGATGGTACTATTCGTCGCTTTTTAAAAAGAGGTTTTGCCTGCAAAATGGTATTATATTATTTTCATTCTTCTTTAAGCAAATCCCAACATGGCTTTGGTGAAAAACTTGAGATTTGTGGATGATAACATCTTACAGCGCATGTCTCACCTCAAACCTAGCGGCCAACACCCATAGCTTCAAGCAGTTGTATTACAATACAGTTCAATTCTTTTAGTTCATAGTATTATGTTATACAATACAATTTAATATTTTTAGTTCGTATTTTTAGGATAAAGAGAGTAGCAAATATGTGAGGGTTACGTCGTTAATCGACGCGACTCGCGAGCAGAGGCTCTTTTCGCTAGCTAAACGAGCGGAGCCACAACTCAGTATCCAATTAACCAAAGGAAAAACTCGTTATCCAATTTAACCAATGGAAAATTGCCTAAGGTCAACGGGAGCCAGGAACCAGCAGGGCTGCTCCTCCTATAAAGCCACCCACCCGCCCTCCCGAGTCCCATTTTTGCTGCCCTGTGGAGCCTCAAATTCTACTCGCGTAAGTCCATCTTTTTTTTTTACTGAGTATATTACACGCTTCACACGAATTTCTCTTTTTTTTAAACTAAACGAATTTCTCAATCTTGTTAATTTCATCCGTGCTATACTGGAACAACTGTAACAATTTTGGGGGCAGAGAATTTTGGGGGGAGGGAATCAATCTTGCACCAGTTGGTCTCCTTTAGAATCTGGATATGGTTCTTTAGATTCTTTCTGATGTTTTTGTTAGAGGATGGTGTGATGGTGCCTTTCTTTTTAGTGTTTGTTTGATCTGGAGGGGCATTAGAGGTGGTGTTTTTGGGTTAGATGGGGATCTTGAAGTGTGTGACGATAATCATTTGGGGGTAGTTTTAGATCTGCCGGTTTTGTGTTTGTGTTCTTGGGGTTGATTGTTTCCAGATTGTTGGTGTGCTTATAGGGCCTAGGGGTGAGAATTGAGATAAGAAGGGAAGGTGATATGCTGAAATTATGTTTGATTTATCTCTGATTTGTACTAGACCATCAACTTTGCTACAGTACTTTATTTGATTAATAGTTAGGCTGTGAATCCATGAAAATATGCATCATTTGGATTTGTCAATATTTTTTTTGCATGTATGCTTCAGGTTCTTTTGCATCTTCAGCTCCACATCAGGAGTGATCCCTGTTACTTGGTGCCACCACTTTCTCTGCTAAGTGATTCTTTATTTGTGATAATTTAAAATTAAAATACAAAACACTATTTTTTTACTACAAGAAATATGTAGATGCATGCACAGAAAAACAATCACAGTTGCCTAGCCATATGAACTAAAATTTTAGCATATCACTACTTATAACAAAAGTACGTTGGCACATATATATATATGAGGAGGCGTTTCCAGTAGAAATTTTGATTGGGTCATAGATTTGTTGTTAGACTCTTTTCTTTGAGCGTCGTGAATTGGAGTAGGAATTTACATATGTTGTGATTTTCTTTGGAATTAAAGTGGATTACTTTTAAAGTTTGATTTTAAAGAATAATTTTAGATAGACTTTTATATGTGTTCTAAGAAATTATTAAAATAGAACTAGACAAACAAAGTGGTAAAGAAAACCCTTGAAATAAATTTAGAATTAAGTCAACTTCGATTATATATATTCGTAGTTCAACCAGCATTCATCATGCAATAAAGTAATGATTTTATTTATACCCTGAGTAAGTTTTTTTTAAAATAATTTATCACCCATATAAAGGAGGCAATTCTCGCTCTCACTAACATATTGAACTATTTTTGTCACTAAATGTGGACTGGGATAGCAAATTGTATCCAACTTAAGAATGTCATATTACCAAATGTCCCAGTTATAAAATAATAATTATATTTACACACCATGACTTTGTAAAATAAAATACTGTACCTTTTTTTTAAGATGACTTGTCATTTTCTTTTCATGCAGCCTTATTAGATTATGTTGTACTATCAACCAAAACTAATGTCTTGCCTTGTACTGTTTCCACGTTCATGGCTGATGGCCTCATGGGCCAATGACCTTGGGGGTTGCTAAAAGTCAGAGGAGCCTGATCCCAATATCTCATATTCCCAGGGACCCCTCCGTAAATTTGTGTTTTTGCCCACGAAGAAATAGGAAATCGTCTCGCCGTTCGCCACCACGGTGACTCGACTAGTATTTCCCCTCGCTCGCCGTCGACTCCTCCGCTCGCCGCCGCCGCCGCCCTCGCCGTCGCCGTGGCCTCCGCCGATCCGATCCCAATCCATCCCGGCGACCGCGAGCAGGGCGCGGGGCTTCGTCGTTCGTCCTGCTGATTCCGCCGCATCGCGTCGCGGTATAGCATCCGATCCTCTTTTTCTCATCTTTTTCCCCCCAGTTTGCGTTAGCCCTTTGGTCATTTCTCTGCGTCATAGACATGGAGGAAGTTTTTTTCTCTCTTGATTTGCTTTAACCTTGATATATTAATAAAAAGTTTTTTTTGTTCCACCCAAAAAGTTTGGGGGATTCAACTGAATCCCCTCATGTCCCATGTTAGATCCGATCCTTCTTTGTTAGCAATAGCATATATCAAGCTGGTTGAATTAGTGGAGAGATGATGATGATGATGAGCTGAGAGTTAGTTCCGAGTTCTGACTAGTCAGCTTGGTTTGTTGGTTGGTTGTTCTACTTGTTGATAGGCTTTTCTCCCTGTGTATTAATTATCTTCTCGCTTGCTTCCAGAAATATTTTTTTATTAAAAAGGTTTGGGTTTTCTACTAGAGATAGGCTTAAAAAATATGTTTTCTTTAGTTTTTTTTCCTCGCTCTTTTGGGCTAGAAATGTCCATCTATTTATGGGAGTATTCATGGTTAATTTCATCCTGTCAGCGACATGGAAGAAAACCAGAAAATCAGCAGTGGCTTCTTTCCAACTACGACCTGTTTAATTGATTGGTCTCGAACTGTTGGTTGTTGCTGCGTTCAGTTTGGTGTTCTAACAATCTTTATCATGCATCCCAGGTTTTCATGACTGCCCTATAGATCAGCTCCTGATTGGAAGGACTGTAGTTCCATGAGATAGAAGGGCATATTGAAGTAGAATTTGGCCTTTGGTGAATCTAAATGGACAGTGGCTTGGGAAGAAGTTCAGAGACATCCTTGAAAGCCTTGCCATCAATGGCAAGTAATGCAACAAGGAATACTGATCCTGACCAACAGGGTGTTCGATTCAGTTCCATGGACCAGCCTCCATGTTTTGCAAGACCTGGTCAATCGTTCCCTGCTTTTCCTCCACTCTTTGGGGTTCAGTCTTCCAGCTTGTATTTACCTGATGACATTGAAGCTAAAATCGGTAACCAGTTCGAATCAAATCCTTCCCCGAATAATCCTACAATGGATTGGGACCCTCAGGCAATGCTGAGCAACTTATCCTTCCTTGAGCAGAAGATCAAGCAGGTAAAAGACATCGTGCAGTCTATGAGTAATCGTGAGAGCCAAGTTGCTGGTGGTTCCAGCGAGGCACAAGCAAAGCAGCAGCTTGTCACTGCTGATCTCACTTGTATTATAATTCAGCTTATTTCAACAGCTGGTTCCTTGCTTCCTTCGATGAAGAACCCAATCAGCAGCAACCCGGCACTCAGACATCTCAGTAACACACTTTGTGCTCCTATGATCCTGGGCACCAATTGTAACCTGCGACCAAGCGCAAACGACGAAGCCACAATTCCTGACATTAGCAAGACCCATGACTATGAGGAGCTGATGAATAGCCTTAATACTACTCAGGCAGAAAGCGATGAGATGATGAACTGCCAAAATCCTTGTGGTGGGGAAGGGTCAGAACCGATTCCAATGGAAGACCATGATGTGAAGGAGAGTGATGATGGTGGTGAGAGAGAGAATCTCCCCCCTGGGTCTTATGTAGTATTGCAATTAGAGAAGGAGGAGATTTTAGCACCACATACTCACTTCTGCTTGATCTGTGGCAAGGGTTTTAAAAGAGATGCTAATCTTAGGATGCACATGAGGGGCCATGGAGACGAGTACAAAACTGCTGCAGCTCTTGCGAAACCTTCGAAAGATTCTAGCTTAGAGTCTGCACCAGTTACAAGGTACTCGTGCCCATATGTTGGCTGCAAGCGGAACAAAGAGCACAAGAAGTTCCAGCCTCTCAAGACAATCCTGTGTGTGAAGAACCACTACAAGAGAAGCCACTGTGACAAGAGCTACACCTGCAGCCGTTGCAACACCAAGAAGTTCTCAGTTATCGCGGACTTGAAGACTCATGAAAAGCACTGTGGCCGCGACAAGTGGCTATGCTCGTGTGGAACTACCTTCTCAAGAAAAGACAAGTTATTTGGGCATGTTGCTCTTTTCCAAGGGCACACGCCTGCACTCCCTATGGATGATATCAAAGTAACAGGAGCATCAGAGCAACCTCAAGGCAGCGAGGCGATGAACACCATGGTGGGGAGCGCTGGGTATAACTTCCCCGGTAGCTCATCGGACGACATCCCAAATCTTGACATGAAGATGGCTGATGATCCACGCTATTTCTCGCCATTGAGCTTTGATCCTTGCTTCGGTGGGCTTGATGACTTCACTCGACCTGGATTTGACATCTCTGAGAATCCCTTCTCCTTCTTGCCCTCAGGATCATGCAGCTTCGGGCAGCAGAACGGAGACAGCTGATCGAGGCCAACGTTAACGATGACGGCAATGGCCTTGCCTACCTTTGTGTACCTTGTCTAGCCCTATTCTTCCTCTGTTGAAGGAGCCATTTTAGGTCATTCCTTCTTCCTGAAGTGTACTTTATTTTATGATCATCAGTAATGATCAAGTACTTTTTATCTTTCCTTATAGATTGAGATAGCCCAATCTTGGTATATATATGCAAGAAGCGTTTCTAATTATCTGAATTGGTGCCATTGTTGTAGTGCCTACACCTTGTCATAACATGACATCAACATGTACATGACAATAAAATTCTCTTTCTGATGAGCCCGCTCCAGTAAAACCCAAGCGATGCTCTCATGCAGGATGATCAAAACGATTATCTGTATCGTGAGAATTGAACTGATTTTCGTGAAATCTACATATAGCTAGACGAGTTACAATAGAGTTTGAGAGTGATAGTTTAAGCTGATTCACAGCTTGCTTGTACACATGAATTTGGATTTCATCCTTATTAGGGCCTATTTGGAGCATTGGCAGGGCTCCAGCTTAATCTCTCCTAAATCTAGACCGGAGTCTAACCAAACGGTTTAACTTCTTTTTTTTAAAAAAAAAGAGTTTAGTGGGCTAGAAATCTCTAAAAAAAATAAACTAGAGTCCTAGAGTTAGATTGAGAAGTTATAACCATGTCAAACATGCTCTTAGAATAGCGTGCATTTGATTCGAATACATCAAACTCCCAATAAAGGACTTGTTCGGTTATGGCCGGATTCAATCCAGGCCGGAAATGGCAAATATAGTAAGAAATTTATGATAAATACAATGAGAGATCATGATTTATTCTAAGCCGGGAACCAATTTACTCATGATAGGGACAACAAAATATCCGGATTAATTCCACACCTCTTAACTAGTGGATTGATTCCCGGTCTCTTATTATCCATATCATAAGTAAATTAGTTCTCGGTCCAGAATAAATTCCAGTGTCTTATTGTATCTATATATAACTTTCATACTGTACTTGTCATTCTCGGCCTGGATTAAATCCGGGATAACCGAACAGGCCGAAATCTGGTGGAAACTCGTAAGATCAGGAGGAGGAATAGAAGAAACGAAAAGGCAATGAAATCATGAGGAAAAACCCATCAGAACAGGAGGAGGAAGAGAAGGAAACGGAAAAAAAAGCCAACGAAATCGAGGTCCAATTCCCATTCCGACCAACCGACCCCACCCACCTACCGCAGCCGCAGGTGGATGCACAAGTCCACCACCCCTGCTCGATTCGAACCAATACAACAACACAAACTACCTACCGCTGCGACACACGCAGCCGAGCTAAGCGCTACCACCCTCCCATCCATGGCGGCCTCCACCTCCGCCACCTCCTTCTCCACTCCCACCAAGCCCGCCTCCTCCTCCTCCTCCTCCTCAAGTCCCAACTCCGTCTGCTTCGCCAGGTGAGCATCGGCGTCGCGTTGGGGGGTTGGATCTTTGCTGGTTCTTTGGCGGCGATCGGTGACGTGATGACGTGGGGGGGAATGGATTGGCTTGTTGTTGCAGGGCGTCGGGGAGGTGCAGGATGGCGTCGGTGGTGGTGAGGGCGGAGGCGGTGGACGCGACCATCAGCCCGACGGTGAGCGCGCTGCGGCCGTCCAAGACCATGGCCATCACCGACCAGGCCACGGCGCTGCGGCAGGCTGGCGTCCCGGTCATCGGCCTCGCCGCCGGGGAGCCCGACTTCGACACGCCGCACGTGATTGCTGAGGTAGGTGCCTTTTTTTTTTCTTCGTCTCGGTAGAAAATTTAGCCCCGGGTAGGGGAATATCATCATGATATGTTTATCCAAGTTGTGGGTTATAAGGATTAAAAGGGATTGATTAACATTAATTGCTACTATCAGTTCTTGTTGTGTGTTGTTCTTAGTTGTGAATTCATTGCACTAGTAAGTCTGCAAAAGCTCAAATGCTTGTGAACTTGAACTTGAACTTGAATTGGCCAATTTTGGGGGACTCTGAATGCTGTGCGCTCAATTTTGGTTATGAAAGTGTAGGAATGTTTATTATTTGCTTGCAACTAATACTGCAGTAGTGCACTTGTTCTTAGGCAAAAGAACGAATTCTGTTGGTAGCAAGTTGAGTGTTGATCGCTCTTGTTGCTTGTTGTGATCTAGGCTGGGATGAATGCAATTAAGGATGGTTATACAAGGTACACTCCTAATGCTGGGACTTTGGAGCTGAGAAAGGCTATCTGCAATAAACTCCAAGGTGCGTGGATGAATTTCTTGTTTGCAGACCTACTACCTTAGTTCAAAAGAAGATTTGAGTAACTTTGTTTGACTAATAAATGTGCAGAGGAAAATGGGATATCCTACAGTCCAGATCAGGTGCTGGTGAGCAATGGAGCTAAGCAATGCATTACGCAAGCCGTACTTGCCGTTTGCTCACCTGGTGATGAGGTTTGGCCTCTGTCTTGCTAATGCTAGTTGCTACGCTGCGATGTATTGAACATCTATAGTATCTAGGAGAACAAAAACACAAATCTCATTAGTTCCTTTATATTTCTTTGGAGATCATGGGGACCTTTCTATACGCTACGATGTCTTGATTGTTCATTACAGAAAGTACATCATTGATAATTTGCTTTTTGGTTTTGTCAGATATGACGTATTATTACCTGTATCGTTTAATGCCATGTGTTGTTGTTGACCGTCTTGTTTAATGCCATTAGAATTATTTGTATCAGATAAATGCAATCATTCCATTAGAACTTAATATTAGATGCTGCCACTGAAGTTTGTGCTGCTAAAGCTGTTACTCCTTTGTTTATGTTTATTGTGCTTCAAATTGCACTATCATCTGTTTTAACAATATTGAGGGATCCCTTTCTTTTAGGTTTTGATACCAGCACCATACTGGGTCAGTTATCCTGAGATGGCTACATTGGCTGGTGCAACTCCAGTGATCCTTCCTACAAGCATATCAGAGAATTTCTTGCTAAGGCCAGAGCTGCTTGCTTCAAAGATCAACGAGAAATCGAGGCTTTTGATTCTCTGCTCTCCTTCTAATCCAACTGGATCAGTATATCCAAAGGAGCTGCTTGAAGAAATAGCTGACATAGTCAAGAAGTATCCTAGGCTTCTTGTAAGTGTTTTAGTTTCCCCCTTTCTTTAACCAGTTTACATTTTCACCGCATGATGATTATGGCCTATCATCTTGTCTGTCTTTCAGGTTTTGTCTGATGAGATTTATGAGCATATCATCTATCAGCCAGCAAAACACACAAGCTTTGCTTCATTGCCTGGAATGTGGGATAGAACATTAACTGTAAATGGTTTTTCTAAGGTAGATATGCTTCTGTTTATTTCTGTTCACTCTTTAAAATATGTCGGGCACCTCTTTAGCTATATGTGGATTTTCACAATCTGAAATGTAATATCTTAATGAACATAGCAAGGAGTCTGCCTATTTCAGTTTTTACCTACCCACTGGGTTTAGAAAGCTGGCTGAATATTTGCTGATGCAAATTTTACAGGCTTTTGCAATGACGGGCTGGCGACTTGGATACCTTGCAGCCCCAAAACATTTTGTTGCAGCCTGTGGAAAGATCCAAAGCCAGGTGATCACTTCTTGTTCATGCAACTATAAATGTGTAGTGTTGAGTGATGTAGTCATGTGATACTGCATTATCATAGAACTATCACTTTGTTAATTCTAGAAAACTTCACGTGCCGCAACATTATCTGTTCTAGCCCCCTTTTCCTTCTGCAAACTCTGATTTGCAGTTGTCCTCACACCAACGCTTTGTTTGCTGCAGTTTACTTCAGGTGCTAGTAGCATATCACAGAAGGCAGGGCTCGCTGCTTTGAACCTTGGCTACGCTGGTGGTGAAGCAGTCTCAACTATGGTCAAAGCATTCCAGGAACGTCGTGATTACCTTGTAAAAAGTTTCAAGGAACTGCCAGGTGTGAAGATATCAGAGCCTCAGGTGAGAATTGATAAGATCCAGTAGTTCTGCTAAATCCTAGTTGCATACCCCAGACAGATGGCTAAACATCCAAATTTGTAGGGTGCCTTTTATTTGTTCATCGACTTCAGCTCCTACTATGGATCTGAAGTAGAGGGTTTTGGCACTATCAAGGACTCTGAGTCCCTCTGCATGTTCCTCTTGGAGAAAGCACAGGTATGAATACAGATTTCATTCGCATTTTTCAGTGAAGTTTACTGACACAGTAAAACTATTACTAACCGCAATTTATCGATTGCGCTATTATAGGTTGCACTTGTCCCGGGCGATGCATTTGGGGACGACAAATGCATCCGCATGTCATATGCTGCAGCACTATCTACGCTTCAAACTGCTATGGAGAAAATCAAAGAAGCTGTTGCGCTGATCAAACCCCGTGTTGCTGCTAAGTGAAAATGTGAGGTTATACAATGGCAGTGGGGAGTGACCAAAGGCGCCTTCAACTGCCACTTCGGTACCATTTGAAATACAAACGATGTGTCATTGTCTGACAAGTAAGAATTTTTGTTGTTTGATTGTGTCTGCTGTGATAAAGAACTTGAATGTAACTCCGGGAAAATGGATAATACTTCTTGATTTCTTTTTCTAAACAAGGAAGCCAGGTTGTTTTCTTTCTGTGCAAATAAACTTATGTAGCTTCGTAGAGTAGTGTTTTGATGGAAAATGACAGCATGAACGCATCATGACATCAAATTTCAGCCAGGAGCCAACCAGGAACTGCGACGATATATAAGATTGGCAAAGCTAACTCGTAAACCTAGACCAGAGAAAAGAAAAATACACAGCAGCTGAATTCTTCATGGTCTCGCAGGACGATGCTTAACAGTTGACACCAATACATCAAAAACCTACAACATCCAAGACCTGTGAAAAATACTCCAGCTGACTTAATACGGCACCAACAGGGATCACTCCTGATCTCTAAAGAGACAAAAAAAACCCCCTTAATTTATAATTCATATTTGGTAGCAGTGAAAAGAAAAGGCCCTGAAAAATTGATGTAACTACACAGGTTGGTAACTAGTATATAACATGACAAATGCTGTCTCTCTAAGTACCAGTACTCTTTCATCTGCAAAGGAGTACCAGTACATACACCAGTACTCTTAATAATTTGCTCTCGATTGAATGCGTACTGATATAGTACCTAGATATCCAGATGTATACTAGAAAATGTACATCAAGTCACTCGAAATCTGCTGCCAAAGGATAGTGCCATATGCTCAACCTGGAAAGAACTGCTAGCACACCCTACTCACTCTAGTTCCTGATAGCAATCTCTTCAAAGTTCCAGTCCCTGACAAGATCCCTTGAAACAGCACGGCTTCGTTGAAGTCGAGGAGCGCCTTCAGTGCCTTGGCCAGCAGCCATTAGAGGAAAAGGTGTCACCTTCGACGTCCCTACAGTGTTAGCGGTTCCAGCAGGCATTACTCGCCGTGTTAGGCAGGCAACAACAGCTCCACACCTGTTCTCCTCCTCCGAACTTGAGACCGAATAGCTCCTAAACGAGTGCGAGGGGCTGCTCATGCCATGGCATACTAGACAAGCTAGACTCATGGTTATGATGCAGCTGAAATTGCTGTCGTTGCTGTAAAAAGGAAAGGTGATGCTTAGAAAAAAAAGATATAAGGAACAGGGGAACAGATTCTATGAATGTCAGGCAACAACAAAGAACCATTTTCACATGAAGCTATAGTTGTGAAATTGAGATAACTGCAATGCTAGTGAAACCAAATGACAAGGGATGGAGCACTCTTTCAAGGCTAGGGAGGATTGTTTCATTAATAACCTGTTAGTAATTAACTTGAAAATAATCCACATGTTGAACAGCTGGAAGCTTCATGCTGCATACATCGGCCAGGAGACAAACACTTGAACATACAGAACTAACCAAGAAGAGCAAGGTTCCAAGATTTTATTGCTTATCAAAAAACATGAAACCCCCAACTATTAACTAAAATGAAAGTCATGTACATTATAGTTATGCTGTTGCATCATATAGATGTCAGTGTCAGTTCCAGATTGCACTACCTCATCGTGTCAAAAAAAAAAGATTGCACTACCTCAACCATTAGAAAGTGGCAATCTCTTATTAAATGAATAATCATTGCTATGCAAGTTGCAAAAAATATATTGTTAATCAAGACTATCTTTTGCAATCCAGGAAGCAACCCCCACAAAAATATCATATAAAAAACAGCCCTTGACAAATCGGTAAAGCATATTCTTCAGTTCCTACATAAACCTGGATATTTGTCCGTTATATAGTTAGTAAATAAGGTAAAAGTTTATTGCCATATTAGCTTGGACATATATCATTAATACAAAGGAACAGATTGGCAAATGTGTAAACATTTGAAGGCGTCGATTTGAATGGTAGAGCTGTTCAATGTAGCAACAAGGATTTTCATTGGAGAGTAACACAACATCTTGCCACAAAATTATGAAGTAGGAGATATCATTTTCTCAGGTTAAAACTCGCAACAGGATCGACAGGAGCCTCTGCAATGCTCCTTACTGCGAACACAAATCACTAAACATAAAACGAAAATTTGTCACATCGAAAACGTAAGCACTCACTCTCCTATGGTATCTCCTGGATCCTGGAGTTAGAAAATTCAACGGGCGCGCAGGGCAAAACTCTGAGGCATCGAAAGAAAGAGCCACTGAGATATAATGCGAATCTACATGATGATCCCATGAAAAAGAACTTCAAATCAAACAACCCACATAGACATGCACAAATTAATTAACGGCGTTATTAAGGAAGAGAGGGGATTGGTAAATGAGAGCTCCAAATCGAATCTGACAATCCATGAATATATACAGCAGAGCCCCAATTCCTAATTCAACAATCTAAGACAGCCATGCAGGGTATCAAATCTCTCCTAGGGCAAAAAAGTGCCTCATCCCAATTTAGCACTAAATCAGATAAACGAACCCCCTAAAAGGTAGTAAAAATCGAATTCTTAGAACCGCTTTGACAGAAATTAAACCAGTAGCGACATGGGGATTCACCTTTCTCTTCGTGAATTTGATCTCGCGCCCGGGATAGCAAATCCCGCAGTTCGCTTAAGCCCCGGGCTGAAGCTGACGCCTGGACTATGAAGCTGGAGAGAGAGAGAGAGAGAGAGAGAGGGATCTTGGTAGGAAGAGAGAGAGAGAGAGAGAAAGAAAGAAGGGAGCTTTTTCTCTATTTATTTTCCTCGGGAAGGAGATGAATTAGGATGTTGACAGAGACTTAGGCTGTGCCTAAAACGGGATTAAGGGGGTAATCTCATAGCTAATCACACGTTTAAGTGGCCCACATGACATGACCAATGCCAATCTTCATCTTTGGTGATTAGCCCGCCACAGTGGTTCAACTCTCTCCCTCTCTCCTTGTCCTTTTTTTTTTAAATGGTTCAGTTATTTTAGATCTTTTATACTTCCTCTGTTCTATAATATAAGGATTTTAAGTTTTTTTTTTTCATGGTTTGACCATTTATCTTATTAAAAAATAGAATTATTATTTATTTTATTTGTGACTTACTTTATTATCCAATGTATTTTAAGCATAACTTTTCGTTTTTTATATTTGCATAATTTTTTTTTAATAAACGAGTGGTCAAGAAAAACTTAAAATCCCTTATATTATGGGAAGTAGGGAGTATGGATCAGTTCAACAGTCATCAAACTCATCACTTGTTGTTCGTCCTCTTTTTTAATGCATAATAAATTTCCCAGTATTTTTTAATTTTTTAAAAAATAAATTTTACAGAAAGTGCTTATATTAGTGTAAACAATTCGATTCTGGTAGGTCTAACGAATGGTTGTTCGTTGCTATATTGCCGACATTTTCTGCCTTCTTTTTAGAACTTGCTAGTACATTATTATATTTCAAATGATACGGCTAAACTTTTTCTGGCCTCTTTTTAGAACTTGCAACATTTTGATTGCGATTGTTTTTTTAAGCAAAGAAGGTTTTACCTCTTCAAATTTCTCGTGCTTGTTCATCGCTCAAAAGATAAATACTACTACTCTCCTATTTTAAAATATAGCAAATTATAGAATTTAAATTTGTCTTGAAATACTATTTCTCTATCTATCTTCTCATCATAACATTATTTTTCATTTAATATTTCTCACATGGTCTCACCTCAATCGATCACAATTTAGATTGTGTTTGAGAGGAGTTAGGAACTTCTCCTCACGCAAGGGAACGAGGTAGCTATTTAGCATATGATTAATAAATATTAGCTAACAATCTTAAAACTAAATTAATATGATTTTTATATAATTTTACTGTATTATATGTGTGTGTAAGAATGAGTAGAAGTTGGAAAAGTATAGTGTCGCAGGCTTAATCTTCTTTAAAGAAGGCGTAATCACGTAGTAGTAGTAGTAGTAAGCAATTGTATTTTGAGATGGAAGAGTACACTGTCCAATGTAGAAAATGTACTGCCTTCTGTGACCAGCGAAATCACCCTTCGATAACGATTTATTTTCTGTTTGGAAGAGTTGACGTTGAAAATTGACCGCTAATGTAACCCTACATAGATGGCATCTCGTGAGCCTCAGATTGTGCCGATAGTCACACGGTGAGACTACCATGAGAGTGAGATACAGGTGCCCCTTTTTACTGACAAAAAAAATGAAAACAATACCAACAAGTGAAATCTGAACTAGATTTGAAACAGTAAATCTTATTATGTTAAACTATATAGACATAACTAAATTAGAAATTTCTTATTACGTTGGGCACATACACCTTAAATGAGTTGTGCTGGGCATGTTGTGCTGTGGTTGGATGCAGAAGTTGAATCAGGTGATGTCTGCAGCTTGGCTGCTGTGCTGGCACCAAACAAGATAAGAGAAATATCTGATGGAGAACAGAGAAATATCTTCTTTTCTTTCCTATGAAAATAATAGTGCAAAGAAATAGTGGGATAATCAACATGTGATGGCAGCATGCATAATGTCAAGGGTTTTCTTTAAAAGATTAGGGCCTGTTCACTTTGATGCCATTTTAAACCTTACCAAATTTTGTTAAAGTTGCTAAAAAGTGGCTATATTTAGTTTGCTACCAAATTTTGGTGACTATATAAGAAATCTTGCCAAAATTTTGGCAAATTTTGGTAAACTTTGGCAACTATGCCAAAATTTCGGCAATACCAAAATTTGGTAAGGTTTTTTTTGGCATCAAAGTGAACAGGCACTTAGTATTACGTATAAAAAAGGGCTAGCAGTATTATATGAGTTCAGTGGAAAGGTCAATTTAAAGCATCATTTTAAGCCTCATGGAGCCAGCTAAGGTTGTCCAGAGCTGTCTCTTGTTGGTCTCGTGGCATTATGTAATGTCTTTGATCTATATGGATTTGTTTTCTTATTGGCTGATAAATTGTTTTTAAGGAGTTGATACGTGACCGATGCACTTTAAAAAAAACACAGATGCATATATTTATATTTGTGTAAATTGTGAGTGTAAAAAATTTACGGTGACTGTGATCTCTGACTGAACAGCCTCCACATGATATTAGTAGTGATTAATTGCGTTTACCAACGGGGCAGGCACCAAGAATTCAAAGGTACAGACTAGAAAAGTGTCATGTA
The DNA here is from genome assembly GCF_034140825.1 of Oryza sativa Japonica Group. Classification (NCBI taxonomy): domain Eukaryota; kingdom Viridiplantae; phylum Streptophyta; class Magnoliopsida; order Poales; family Poaceae; genus Oryza; species Oryza sativa. The sequence goes on from NC_089035.1 coordinate 38,416,454, forward strand.
GAACGTACTGTCTCCGTATCAGAAAAGGTGAATTATTGACTCCTCCTGCTTATTTAAAATAAATTTATTTTTAAGTAATCATAACATTAAAGTCTATGAAACTATTGAATAAATATATTATAAGCGGATAAAAAGAAAAATAATTATATTGAAATTTGATAAAGTGACAATATTTTATTTTATTTTTGTATTGATACGTGTAGGGTGTACTGAAATTAACTGTACTTGTACAGTGAGACAGCTTCGTCTCTCAGAAGTCAAACTTCAAGTGATTAATGGTCTGTTTAGGGGAGTTTTAGATTCTAAAAAGCAGCTATTTGGTAGCCAGCTTCTCAGAATCTGGAAAAGCTCTGAAACCCAGCTTCTGGCTTCTTAGTTTAACTACAGATTTTCAGAAGCTGTGGACTATTTGAGATAGCTTCTAGCATAAGCAACTTTTAAGAGAAACTGTAGCTGTGACAAGCTCTCCAAACAAGGTCTATGGCCTAAAGCTAACACCCACAGTCCAACATTCGCTCATGCACCTCGACCTTTTTTCGTACGGACTAAAGCCCACGGAGTACAGCCCACAGCGCCGCCATGCGCCGCTGCTAGGCGACTTGGGCTGGGTCTCCGCTCTGATCGACTTGGGCTGGGCCAAGGTTACAGCGCCTATCGTGTGATACACACGATCCCCTGCCCGTCCCGAGATGGTCAGATTGCATATGTTGCTTCTCGTGTAACACGACGCCAGTAGGCAAAGGCAACCGTGTAAAGTTGTCCTGTTGTGTGAGCATATACTCCCTCCATTTCGAAATGTTTGACACCATTGACTTTTTAGCACATGTTTGACCGTTCGTCTTATTCAAAAATTTTAAGTAATTATTAATTCTTTTTCTATCATTTGTTTCATTGTTAAATATATTTTGATGTAGGCATATAATTTTACATATTTCACAAAAGCTTTTAAATAAGACGAACGGTCAAACATGTGCTAAAAAGTCAACGGTGTCAAACATTTCGAAACGGAGGGAGTACTAAATACTATACCGTATAAGTTGTGGATTTAGGGTCTTTCAGTTCATTGAAAAGATACTTGCCATTTGTTGATAAATTGGAAAGATCAAGATGAGATGTGAAGATGGTGTTTAGTCTGACACTACTAAATTTTAGAACAGTTTTATGTGTAGAATTTCATAAAATTACCAACAGTCGGTAAGATTTGAAAATGTCATGATGGTAAAATCTGGTTTATTTTGTTCTACAATATTAAAAATTTACATAGTTAATTTTAGCAACAAACTGAAAAAGACCTTAATTACCCCATGTCCATCACGGTCAACCAAAGAACCAAAAGCAACAGCTGGGCACAGCGACACAAAAACAAAATACATACAACCCTGATCTGCTCAACAAACCACGCAACTGGGTGCCAAAAAACAATTGCAGCTTGCAAGCATACAGAAATAAACAAACAAACTGTTGCTCGTTATTTTACCTCTAGGCAGGTAGTAGTACGATGGGAGAGAGATGCTGCAAATTGCTGTAGCGGCCGCATTGCCTAGTGGCAGAGCAAGCGTGGTGTTTTTGTGGTGTTGCGTGAGAGAGGTAGGAGGTGTCCGAGGTGGCAGCGAGCCCCGTGCGCGGACGACGCCACCTTCCAATTCTGGCATGCAGGGCACGCGCCGACCACGCACTCGCGGCATGCCCGCGCGCGCCGCCGCGCCGCCGCCACGCGCCCTGGATCGTCTGTGGCCACGGCGATTCACCGCATCACTGTGGCCCTAGATCTCACAGACATTGTTCTGTTCGTCGCCATGGATTTTGAGCTTGAACGCAGTACACTCCTACTCCATGTGAAAAGGAGAAGTATACCGCTCGTAGAATCTTCTATACATAGCTTTCTGAACTGAAGAAACGGAAGCAATGAACAGCGACCTGGTGAGCCTTTCATACGGACAGCAACAGCTCGCCAAAAAAAAAAAAAATTCCCGTCTCTCGTATCGTAGACATGTCCAAGGATGAAAGGATAATGCAACGATTTCGTAGTCACGTACAGACACCGTCTCTTTCAGAACCAACACTACCCGAATTAAAAAAAATAAAAATACGGAGTGTTGTAGCGATTATCCCGAGATAATTGCACAAGAGATCCCGAAGCAACCCGTGCGCCCCCACGCGATTCCGCCGCGCGCAACGGGCCAAACCGTCTCGCAACAAATCTTCCAGGTCAGGTTCAGGTCGCCTCTCACCTTACGCTTCTGCCCTATCGATCACTTGTCGCCTCAGACAAAAAAAAAATCACACAACTCTTTTTTGGATCAGCGCCATGTTCTCTCCTCTCTCTCTCTCCTACGCCGCACGCAAACGCAAATCGCATCACGATTCACGCATCGCACGGTCGATTTTATCCTCCTGCGCCGCCGGATCGCTCGCCGTCAGCGCCGCCCGATCCGGATCGTGCGGCCTCGAACTCGTCAGTGAACTCTGTAACAAACATTCTACTAGTAGTAAAGCGAGCGAATTGTCAGGAAAAAAAAGTGGGTGATTTTTCTTAGCGAAAAGCGGGGGAGAACGGACGCCGGCGCGGCGCGTAGCTGGTTGTCCCGTGGCGCGCCGCGAACGGATCGGCCCCCTATATCTTGGTGTCCTCCTCCCCGGCCAGTGATCCACCAGAGACGCAACGCGACCCACCACGACGCGACGATGGCCAGCCACGCCGTCACCGATGCGCTCCTCCTGCCGCGCTCCGAGGGCGCCGTCGCCGGGGCCGTCGACTTCCGCGGCCGCCCGGCCTCCCGCGCCTCCACCGGCCGCTGGTCCGCCGCAATGTTCGTCCTCGGTACGCCCAATCTCCCCCTCCTCCCCGAACCCCAACTCCCGAGGATCGATTGAGTGAAATTTTGTGGATTTTGGATGTGAAAAGGGGTGGAGATCGCGGAGAGGTTCGCGTACCACGGCGTGTCGGCGAACCTGATCAGCTACCTGACGGGACCGCTGGGGGAGTCGACGGCGGGGGCGGCGGCGGCGATCAACCTGTGGAGCGGCGTCGCGACGATGCTGCCGCTGCTGGTCGCCTGCGTCGCCGACGCCTGGCTCGGCCGCTACCGCACCATCGTGCTCGCCTCCCTCCTCTTCGTCGTGGTCAGTTCCCACTTTCCCCCTTTTCACTGACAGAAAAAAGCGCACGCCTTTCTTCAGATGAACTTTTCCAAATCACCTACATATATCCAATTTGGGGGCGAGTCGGCGGCCACACGTTTTGGAAAAAAAAAAGTGCGTCCACTCCGCTCCTAGGTTTCGTGGATTCTGTGGGTCACCGCAAGTTTGCATCTTCTATACGAATTTCAGTGTGTGTAATTAGGAGTTTATAACAGCGATTCATGCTCCACAGCCAAATTTCTGATGGCCGTTTCAATATCTCACCTTTCTGCTTCTCAACGTCCATAATTGATTACATAAACACCTCAAATCCGACCAAAATAAGTCCAAAACCATAGTTTCAGATAAGAATTTGAGGATTTAAAGTTCATTTTGCAAGTATGAACAGTGATCACTTACATTGGGCTGCTGCTGCAGAGCATGGGGATGTTAACCCTCTCGTCGGCGCTCCCGGCGTTCCACGGCGACGGCGGCGGCTGCAGCTACACCTCCAAGTCGCTGTCCTGCGCTCCCTCCACCGCGCAGGTGGCCATCTTCTACGTGTCGCTGTACCTGGTGGCGCTCGCCGAGGCCGGGCACAAGCCGTGCGCGCAGGCGTTCGGCGCCGACCAGTTCGACCAGAACGACGCCAAGGAGTCCGTCTCCAGGAGCTCCTTCTTCAACTGGTGGTACTTCGGCATGTGCTCCGGCACCGCCATGACCACCATGGTGTCCTCCTACATCCAGGACAACATCGGCTGGGGCCTCGGCTTCGGCATCCCCTGCCTCGTCATGGCGTTCGCCCTCGCCATGTTCTTGCTCGGGACAAGGAACTACCGCTACTACGTCTCCACCCAGTCCAGCCCCTTCGCTCGCCTCGCCAGAGCGTTCGTCGCGCTCATCAGAGGATCCAAAGACGAGTATGTTCTAATCGATTTCTTGTCTGATGTTGATGTGAATTATGGCGTTATTTTTTTGGGTGATTTATGGTTTGTTTGATTGCGAACAGCGCTCTTGCCGTCGTGGACGATGACGACGGCGGCGACCACCGAGAGGAGCTGAGAGGCGTGCTGCGGCTGTTCCCGATATGGGCGACGTGCATCATCTACGCGGTGATCTTCTCCCAGTCGTCGACGTTCTTCACGAAGCAGGCGGCGACGCTGGACCGGCGGATCGGCGAGAGCTTCAGGGTGCCGCCGGCGGCGCTGCAGACGTTCATCAGCGTCACCATCATCGCCTTCATCCCGGTGTACGACCGGGCGTTCGTGCCCGTGGCGCGGCGGTTCACGCGCGCGTCCTCGGGGATCACCATGCTGCAGCGGATCGGCACGGGCCTCGTGCTGGCGCTCGCCGCCATGGTCGTCGCGGCGCTGGTGGAGGCGAGGCGGCTCGGCGTCGCCAGGGACGCCGGCATGGTGGACGACCCCAAGGCGGCGCTGCCGATGAGCCTGTGGTGGATGGTGCCGCAGTACGTGCTGTTCGGGCTCTCCGACGTGTTCGCCATGATCGGCCTCCAGGAGTTCTTCTACGACCAGGTCCCCGACGCGCTGCGCAGCCTGGGGCTCGCCTTCTTCCTCAGCATATTCGGGGTGGGTCACTTCTTCAGCAGCTTCATCATCTCCGCCATTGACGGCGCCACCAAGAAGAGCGGGGCGAGCTGGTTCGCCAACAACCTCAACCGCGCCCACCTCGACTACTTCTACTGGCTCCTCGCCGGCCTCTGCGCCGTCGAGCTCGTCGCGTTCGTGTTCGTGTCGCGCGTTTACGTGTATAAGAAGAGGGTTCCTCACAACGGTTGTGATGTCATGTAGAAGTAGAGGTTAGCTAGCTAATTCTTGTGCATGTTCTTGTGAAATCTGAAAATGTTTGTACAGGTGATTAAATCCTAGAAAGTGAATAAAACCTTGATACTTAAGCTCTGATTCCTGTGAAAAGATCTACTAACCATTAGTAGTACCTTTGACTGAACCATGTGTAAAGACTAAAGATTTAACCATTATCTTGTACAAATTCTCTGTAGAGAAATCGATTTTTTTTCCTGCTATGTTTACTGATTGCTAACGTGTCCATTTTTATTTCGATGCCTGAACGATTGAATGGAGTGCATGTGCGCGTACCAAGATGGTTGTGGTTTGTGGACGTCTTCACTTTCTCTTTTCTGGTGGGAAATTGTCCATTCGAAGCTGCTACTCCAGTAGTTTGCTTTCTATGCCCTTTGCTGCAAATGGCGACCTGCCATTGTTGGGTGGTGCTGCACTGCTGCTATGGGTGAAGCTTTTCTGTTCCGTTAGTCTGCACCTTCGGCTTCGGTAGCAGACTTTCCAGCGCGTTGTCGCCTTTGATCGCGACTCGTGAGGCCTCAAAGGCCGCGGCGCAAAATGCGATCTCCGATGCTTGCTTTTGATCTGCAGCCTGAACCAACCACGTTTAACCATACAGTGGCACACGTACTGAAGCAAGCTGATTCAAACACACTCCGTTCTACCAACTGTTTGTTAGGCAACTTGGCATCTTCATATTCCTCTCCTGCCTGTGCCGAATGATCAGCTCTGCTACTTTCTTAATTACCTTCTGAAGTTTGTCATGAGATGTTGAGTTTTTTTCAAAATTTGGTTTCCGTTCTAACTGTTTGCTCGGCTGGTTAAGAACGTTGGCAGCTTAGCATCTTTGTACTCCCCTTCTATCTGTGCCGAACTATCATCAGTTCAGCACTGCTACTTCCTTACCTACTGAAGTTTGTGATGATACGTTGATTTTCAGAATTTGATGCGTGCAGGGTAGGAGTAGGAGATGCAATGCATATCTTTTGCTCATAGTTGACTCACTGACTAGCCATTGGGCTGTAGCTGTGCATAGTGGGATCGATCGGTCCGTATTCGGCTAGCCGGCCTATATACGCATATAAAAAGGAGCTAGATTCGTCACTTTTGTTGCAGATCAGCATGAACAGTGCGCACAAGACGGTGCTGGTGTACGCAATTCTTCCTTGTGTTCGTACATTATTCAACTGTGCTAACACATGGACCTAGCTTGTGATGGATACTCCGGTGCTGTCCTTTTGCTCTCTCGTGTATAAAGTGATGAAGATGTTCTCTCTTGCAAGGGAAAGTTGTATTTGTATGGGTCAATTTGATCATTGCTATTGCAAATTTATGGTATTTAAAATATTATTGTTATTCACCTATTTCTAACCATGTCATTTTCCAATACAACTAAATTGTATTCGTGCCATGTTATACGCATCAGACATGCTTTGGACATAATATCCAATCTATATGTGGAACACACCCGTCCCGTCAGTCCCTCTTCTTTCTCACCCTTCCTCTTCTCTCTTCCTCACTGTCAGTTCCCTTCCATCTTATTCCTCACGGATGCTCAGAGACAATGGCGGCATGTGGCGACAAGGCGAGACAACGACGACCTTGTTAGTGGGAGAGGCGGAGGTTGAGGAAGGTGCATTGTTAGGGCGAGGAGCAGGAACTACGAGATGTCAATGGTCTCGTTAAGCTTATCTTCGCAAGCATCGTGGATGAGGAGGCACTGGATCTAACGTGGAGCTTATCAACGTGATCCTGCACCAGCGCCGGACAACCACACCCTCGCCCAGCTCGACCCGTTGGCATCATCAACGAGCCATCACTCGCACCCTTGTTGTCAAATGGTCCACAAGTGCTACTGCTGCTCCTCTCCGCTGCCTCCTCCCAGTCATGTTGCTCATTCTCGAGTTGTCAAAGGGTTCCGAGTATCTAAGTCACCAGAGCATGACCTCCAACTCCCCACCGGGAACTCGTCATTAGTGTCTTCCAAAGAGGGCGATAATGTCACGAGAACGACTAGGAGATGAGTGGGATGAGGAACATAGGAAGGGGGATGATGCGTGGGCCCACATGTCAATGAGGTGGGGAGAAAGAGTTAGCGGGAGCATTTTGATCCATATGCAAAGTTGCAAACACGGTATAAAAATACATCTCATGCTTATATAATGGCATACATAAAATAATTTTAGTTGTATTGAAATCGTATGGTTAGAAAATAGGTAAATAAACATTTTCTTTCAACACCGCAAAATTTACGATGCGGTGCTGCTGAAAAACGTATCCAGGACAGCTTGTTTCGTGGTCTGGTTGGCAACAGTTTCCTGTCCGTTGCTTTTCCAAAAGTTCAAAGATCAAAGCAGCAATAACGGCTCATCTCATCTCTATACTAGTAATCGCCTAGTCGCCGTCGGTATTGATTCGCGGGAAGAACCTATCCTCTTCGAAGCCGTGAAATCTCAGCCGTCCATCCATGATCCACCGGCCCGCATCACCAGAAGCCTGTCCTAAATGCACGATAGGGAACCGTGCTCCGCACGTGGCGACTCTCGTCCGTACACGCCGCGACACGGGCCACGCGTGCGTGACACGTGCCCCGCTGCATTAGCGTAAGACAGGGGTTGATTAGCAAGAGCGTCCTAATTCGAGGGGGTTTTGTACGATAATTTTCAACTAGGATTGCAAGATCGGGTAAATTTGGGAAGAGTAGAGGGGGTTTTAGGGAAGGTGATTAGCAGTAATTTCAGAGTTAAGAAAGGGGGATTACATCTGCCTAAGCAGCCGCGTGTCGATTTCGGTTTCGTATAAAGCCCTAACAAGCTGTACCATGGCCGATCACCGGAGCAAGCTGGTGTCTCACCTCTTGGACTCCGGCATGGCGGACACCGTCGCCGGAGCCGTCGATTACCGTGGCCGGCCGGCCTCCCGCGCCGCCACCGGCGGCTGGAAGTCGTCGGTGTTCGTCATGGGTATGCTTAAATCTTCCTTGTTTTTTAGTGATTTGAGCGATTGGATGAATGTGTCGATGATGATCTTGTGTTTGTGTTGGTGCGTGCAGCCATGGAGATCGCGGAGAGGTTCGCGTACAAGGGCGTGGCGGCGAACCTGATCACGTACCTGACCGGGCCGCTGGGGCAGCCGATGGCGCGCGCCGCCGCGTCCATCGACGCGTGGAAGGGCGTCTCCCAGATGCTGCCGCTGCCGCTCGCCTGCGTCGCCGACGCCTGGCTCGGCCGCTACCGCGCCATCGTCCTCGCCTCCGTCATCTTCGTCCTGGTCGGTGCAATCTCCTTCGGTTCTTCTTCCCAACCATGGCGCGTACACTGAGAATTAATTGTTTCCATGGATGCAGAGCATGGGCACGCTGTCGATGTCGTCGGCGTTCCCGGTGTCGCGCGCCGGCCACGTCGCCGTCTTCTACGTGGCGCTGTACATGGTGGCGCTGGGCGAGGGCGCGCACAAGCCGTGCGCGCAGGCGTTCGCGGCGGACCAGTTCGACGAGAAGGACGGCGGGGAGTGCGCCGCCCGGAGCTCCTTCTTCAACTGGTGGTACTTCGGCATGTGCGCCGGCACCGCCGTCACCACCATGGTGTCCAGCTACGTGCAGGACAACGTCGGCTGGGGCCTCGGCTTCGGCATCCCCTGCATCGTCATCGTCGTCTCCCTCGCCGCGTTCCTCCTCGGCACCCGCTCGTACAGGTTCTACACAGCCAGGACGGCCAGCCCCGTCGCCCGCGTCGCCAAGGCGTTCTTGACATTGATCAAGAGCTGGAGATCAAACCGTCGCACCAAGTGCGTAAAGAAGAATAGTTCGATCGATTTTAGTAGTGTTTTTCTTTGTGTGTTTTGACTGTTTGTGCATGTCCTGATGTGAGACGGTGGATGCAGTCCGGCGAGCGGCGGCAAAGGAGACGGCGACGGCGACGCCGGTGACCTCGTGGAGGAGGTGAAGAGCGTGCTCCGGCTGCTGCCGATATGGGCGTCGTGCATAATCTACGCGATAATCTTCTCCCAGACGTCGACGTTCTTCACCAAGCAGGCGGCGACGCTGGACCGGCGGATCGGCCGGAGCTTCAACGTGCCGCCGGCGGCGCTGCAGACGTTCATCAGCGTCAGCATCGTCGTCTTCATCCCGGTGTACGACCGCCTCTTCGTGCCGCTCGCCCGCCGCTACACGGGGAGGCCGTCGGGGATCACCATGCTGCAGAGGGTGGGCGCCGGCCTCGCCCTCTCCCTCGTCGCCGTCGTCCTGTCCGCGCTCGTGGAGACGCGGCGCCTCCGCGTCGCCGCCGGCGCCGGCATGGCGGACGCCCCCAAGGCGCGGCTCCCGATGAGCCTGTGGTGGATGGTGCCGCAGTACGTTCTCGTCGGCGTCGCCGACGTGTTCGCCATGATCGGCCTGCAGGAGTTCTTCTACGACCAGGTCCCCGACGCCGTGCGCAGCCTCGGCCTCGCGCTGTTCCTCAGCATCTTCGGCGTCGGCCACCTCCTCAGCAGCCTCCTCATCTCGGTGATCGACGGCGCGACGGCGAGGCGCGCCGGCGGCAGCTGGTTCGCCAACAACCTCAACCGCGCCCACCTCGACTACTTCTACTGGCTCCTCGCCGGCCTCTGTGCCGTCGAGCTCGTCGCCTTCTTCCTCTTCTCGCGGGTGTACACCTACAAGAAGAAGGGCAACGATGCTGATGGCAATTGTGATTACAGGGGAGTTGATGATGATGGCATCTGCGTGTAAACCTCCGATTTGTGCTCTGTTGCTTCATTGCTCGCGAGTGTACACAAAAAAATCTCGAATTGTTGTAGTGCGTTATCATATACTCTGATGATCAAGTGATCAGTAATCAGAGCAAAGATGGCGAGCTGATGAGCATGGTGGACCGAGGTGAACAAAATTCATCGGATGGGCCTGCGAACACATTCTCTTCATGTTGTTGAACAATATTCCCTCCAGTTTCATTTTAATTGACGTTTTGAACAATGACACGGACTACAAAATATATCTTTGACCTTATTTTTCTATTATAATATATACAATGAATAAATGCATGTTTATTTTTATTATAGTGCTTCTATATACGTTGTTATTAGTTTCTTTAAACTAAATATTTTTAAAGTTATTAATAGTCAAAGTTATAAAAGTTTGACCACAACCTTATCTAAAACGTCAATTATTATAGAACCGGAGGAAGTATTACAATATGCATTTAAAAATACAAACAATGACGATAGAAATAGTCTTAATAAACTATCGAAGTGACTATACCAAATATCAACCAAATCTTAGCTTCGAACAAGCCTTGTTTTTAGTTTTTAGACTATGGGCTGCCTAAGTGTGTAGGTGGTTAACCTGTGAATTTACTTATAAGTCAAAATAGGTTGCGGACCTATTTATTTTAACATGTAAGTTAGTATGCGAATTATCTGTTTACACCTGACTGTCTATACAATTTTTAACAGAAAATCCCATTCCACATAATACAAATTATGAAATGTTGGATGTGCTTTAAGGTCCGTTCGCACAATAACCTTATCATTTTCTCTTCCTCCCCCCAACCTTATTGATTGGCTGGAAAGTGTGAACAGCGCCGTTCTCGAGCCAGCCTCCTTCCCCTCTATTCTCTTGGAGCAGGTACAATAGCAGACTATTAGCCAGCTGCAAACATATTTTAATGAGATAAAAGATGAGAGAGAAGAGCAGCGGGCTACAAATATGTAGCCAGCTGCAGTACGGACTCTAAAACGCAATATGTGTATGACAAATGGGACCATATATTAATAGTATAGTAAGTAACTATTGTATGAATTGGCTATTAGATGAACTATAGATGAATCGGAGCCAGTAGTGGGCTATACTATTAAAACTAGCATGGTGGCCCGCGCAGATTGCGCGGCTAGCATCATTATATTTTCTCACATATAATAGCATATATGTTTTCTCATTATATTATTCAAATATATTAAAATGATAACATAATTTTAAATTTTGCAATAACTTTACAAAACTACTAATGTGTAATATTCATATATTTTATATATGTGTTAGTTATTAATTATTTTTAATATCAAATTTTAGTTATTTGTAAATTATATATATATATATATATATATATATATATATATATATTCCTATATGGACTCTAGACTCGTCTTTTAATATTTCTTTTTTTAATTTCAAATTTTCCGTAAATTGTATTTCTATATAGACTCTATGCTCTTCTTCTAATATTATTTATTTTTATTTCTGAATTATCATATTATATTTTTTATACGTGTTAGTTATTAATTATTTTTAATATCAAATTTTAGTTATTTGTAAATTATATATATTCCTATATAGACTTTAGACTTGTCTTTTAATATTTCTTTTTTAATTCCAAATTTTCTGTAAATTGTATTTCTATATAGACTCTATGCTCTTCTTTCAATATTATTTATTTTTATTTCTGAATTTTTATTATTTCTAATTATAAACTCATCTTTCAATATTCTTCAATTTTAATTTCGAATTATAATTACTTCTAAATTGTATTCCTATATTGACCTTAAACTCCTCTTCTTCCCATGTTTTTCTTAATTTTGAATTTTAGTTATTTATAAATTGTATTTTTATACGGACTCTAAACTCTACTTTTAATTTTATTATGTTTATTCCAAATTTTAGTTAGTTTTAAATTCCTATATGAACTCTATACTCTACTTCTAATATTCCTTATTTTTAATTCTGAATTTCTATTATTTCCTAATTGTATTTCTATATGGACTCTATACACTACTTCTAATATTCCTTATTTTTAATTCCGAATTTCTATTATTTCCTAATTGTATTTCTATATGGACTCTATACTCTACTTCTAATATTCCTTATTTTTAATTCCGAATTTCAGATATTTCCTAATTGTATTTCTATATGGACTCTATACTCTACTTCTAATATTCCTTATTTTTAATTCCGAATTTCAGATATTTCCTAATTGTATTTCTATATGGACTCTATACTCTACTTCTAATATTCCTTATTTTTAATTCCGAATTTCAGTTATTTCCTAATTGTATTTCTATATGTACTCTATACTCTACTTCTAATATTTCTTATTTTTAATTCCGAATTTCATTTATTTCCTAATTGTATTTCTATATGGACTCTAGAGGAGAGACTCTAGTCTCCTCTTTTAATATTACTTATTTTTTAATTCCGGATTTCAGTTACTTCTAAATTGTATTTCTATATGGACTCTGGTCTCCTCTTCTAATATTACTTATTTTTTAATTTTGAATTTAAGCTATTTTTAAATTGTATTTCTATATGGACTCTGCTTTTTCTTTTTCTCTGATTAATGTGAGAATTTCTAGACTCCTTTTTCTATTCGTTTAATAAAATAATAGATAGATTGCTCTAACTCAAGCCGTCGGCGGCAAGATGCCCCGCCACGCTATTTCTTCCATCTTAGGTGGCTCCCCGCCACTGACACCAGCCTACGGCTCTGGCACCAACACTGACACCTCGATGCTCATGGCTCGCCTATGCCAATCGCCCACCGACTCTTTTATCAGCAAACCCCTTAAAATCATTTTCCCGCATATCAATATCAACAGAGTAAAAGGGTGAGCTAACCATGGTGAGCCGGATTAAGATCTAAGGTATGATGTTGTCATGTGAAAAAGAATATGATGTAGCCCGCTGATATGAAATTACATCAGATCGGTCGAGTATGTATTTTCTTCTTGTTGTTGAACAATATTCTAAAATTATGCAGGTTTGTTATATAGACCTCTAAACTCTCGAAATGTATTTTGGGTTCCTAAACTTTTCTCGGGTGTACTACGGATCCAAAACGAAAAGATGTTTTTAAAATCTGTTTTTCCTATGACTGATATGTGGGTCTCCCTGATATGTATGTGCCAGTATGGTTGCACGACGTTTTGATCTGTATAACACCCAAGATAAATTTAGAGACCCAAAAATATATTTTAAAAGTTCATGAACTTAGATGTCACACTTGCATAAGAGAGTGTCCGTACGTGTACTTCACTCTTAAAATTACAAACAATGACGAATGAACTAGCAAACTATTGGTGTCACCAAACCAAATTTCAAAGCCTCCTTTTTATATTCGCCATGAGGGCACGAGGCCAAACCAAACACTTTGCAGTTCTCGCGTGAACGAGTAAGAACTCAGAACGAGTGATATGGAATCCAGCGAACAATGCGCCCTCCTGCCTGAGGCTGAGCCGTCCACCGGCTCCAAATCCGGTGGCCGCGGCGGGTGGCCGGCCGCGTTCTTCCTCCTCGGTAAGACGGTAACACTATCTAGCTGATCAAACACTGAGGCTTTTGGTTCTCTTTCTCACTTTCTGGTTTCTGCAAATATTGCGGTTTTCTTCGTGATGATCAATGCAGCGGCTGTGTTCGCCGAGCGCGTCGGGTTCAACGGCGTGCAGGGCAACCTGATCATGTACCTCACCGGCCAGCTGGGCATGTCCACGGCGGCGGCGGCCGCCGGCGTGAACGCGTGGGGAGGGACCGCGTTTATGCTGCCACTACTCGGCGCGCTCGCCGCCGACTCGTGGATCGGCCGGCCCCGCGCCGTCGTGGCCTCCGGCGTTCTCTATCTCCTGGTTGGTGAATCTCCTCTAACCTCTTCTGAATTTTGAGCTCTAACATTTCATTTCAGTCACCATGGTGAACAAATTATTTGGGGTTGGACAGAGCCTTGGCATGCTGACGGTCTCATCCATGGTAGCACCACCACAAGCGACAATGGTGTGCCAGGATACAGCCGCCGTGTGCTCGTCGCCGGCGGCAGCACCGGCGGGCCGCGTGGCGTTCTGCTACGTCGCGCTGTACCTGCTTGCGCTCGGGCAGGGCTTCCACAGGCCGTGCGTGCAAGCCATGGGCGCCGACCAGTTCTCGGAGAGCAACCCAGGCGGGCTCGCGTCGCGGAGCTCCTTCTTCAACTGGATCAACTTCGCCGTGTCGTGTGGCTACGTTCTCTCAACCGCCGGGATCAGCTACGTGCAGGACAACGTCAGCTGGGGCATCGGGTTCGGCGCGTGCTGGGCCATGATGCTCGTGTCGTTGTTCGTCTTCTTGCTCGGCACGGGAACCTACCGCCCGGAGCAACCGCGAACGTTCGCCGAGACGCGTCGTGGCGACGCCATGGACGACACGGCAAGGTGAGCTCGCTCGCGAATGATTTTGGAGAGGCTGCAAATGCCATCGCCATTGACATGTTCTACCGGCGCAGCTTGCCCACGCCGCCGAGAGGCCATGGCGATGACAAGGGGATTGTCGCTAGGCTGCTTCCCATATGGATGACCACCGTGATGTACGCGGTGGTGTAATCTCAGGTGGCCACCCTTTTCACAAAGCAGGGCAGCACCATGGACCGGCGCATCGTCATCGGCACGGGCGGCGGCGGCGGCGTCCTACTCGTCCCGCCGGCGGCGCTGAAGAGCTTGGTCAGCTTCGCCGTCATGGTCACCATCCCGGCCTACGACCGCGCCCTGGTGCCGCTCGCGAGGCGCGTCACCAAGCACCCCTCCGGGATCACGACGCTGCGGCGCGTCGGCACGGGCATGGTCACGGCGTGCCTCGCCATGGCCGTCGCGGCGCTGGTCGAGGCCGCGCGGCTCCGCGCCGCCAGGGACGCCGGCCTCCTGGACGAGCCGGGCGTCGCGGTGCCAATGAGCGTGTGGTGGCTGGCGCCGCAGTTCGTCCTGCTCGGCGTCGCCACCACGTTCACCATGGTCGGCCTCGAGGAGTTCTTCTACGACCAGGTGCCCGACGAGCTCCGCAGCGTCGGCGTGGCAGCGTGCATGAGCGTCGTCGGCGTGGGGAGCTACGCGAGTGGCATGCTCGTGTCGGCGACGAGGAGTAGGGGAGAGAGCTGGTTCTCCGACAATCTCAACCGTGCTCACCTTGACTACTTCTACTGGCTTTTGGCCGGAATTAGTGCTTTAGATGTGCTGGTGTTCTTGTATTTTGCAAAGGGTTATGTCTACACTAAGAACAAAGTCTTATCAGTTGATATTTAATTGTAGATGGATCTTTTCGTCTCAATGGCACATCCCGCGCGCGCTAATAAATGTCAAATGTTATAGAAATGATGGATGAATTTAGGTTGAAATATTGTCTGGAAATGATGTGAGGAATGATAATTTAGCTTGTTTATATATATATGCTGAGTTGCATAATGTAATTTCATATTATAAGACTTTTTAGCATTGCCCATATTCATATAGATGTTAATGAATCTAGACATGAGAGCGTGGAAAATACTAGAAAATCTTAAAATATGAAACAGAGAGAGTAATAAATTATAGATATGTTACTATGCTTGCATATTAACCTTTAGTGTTTAGCGGGTTGATGTGACATACTTGTATTAGTTTTTAGGATTACTAATAATTGCTATATGTTAATCTTTAGATACTTGATGAGTTCAAATGCTAAAGTTGATGTTATAAGAATAGCAATGAAAAAAATACAAGCAGTTATAATCTAATCATGAAATGCAACTTTAGTTTATGTTTAACAATATCTGGAATAATAATATACAGTTTTTATAGAAAGTGGTATTGTCGGATCATATTCAGAAGAACTTCCAATTTAATCATGGGACCGACTTATTTCAGGCGTGGCAGTTAATTCTGAATTTTAAATTAATCTGGGTTTTTTTTTTCTCGTATTCTATTTTTCGCTTTGTCTTTTGGAATGGTAAGAGTAGAAGTACAAAAGTTTTAACACTACAGTAAATTTTCCCTTTGTTCATTCTGTTTTCAGCTTATAATTAAGCTGCAAGCCTGCAACCATACTGGTGAATTTTTCATCAAACAAAACCATAATGGTGCATTTCAAGCGTGTCCCATTCAATGGAAAATTGGCCATCAAAGTTCATTTTTTTAAAAACCTCATCAAAGTTTAATTTAGAGAACCGTACAAGTAAGGAAATGCATCAACATCGTAGATTGTGATTTGTGGTGGCCCAGTTTTTACTTTTTAGTACGAAGCTGGTAACCCCGATGAACTTATCTCTTTCTATAATCACTCTGTACTCTATATTATCTTGATTTTCTGATCCCGACATCTAGCCATTAATGGCGAGGACACAATTGCACACACGACTCGCTGCAAAGCAATAGGTGCACGAAAATATCTTGCTAATTCCACACGTCAGCTAGGACAAGTGAGCATCGCTTTTTGTCAAAAAAATATATAGATATATATAGGTATCCAAGCATTTGTCCACATCAAAGCATTAGAGAGGGAGTGCCACAGTGTCACCGTGCTAGCCATGGAGTCCGGTCTCCTTGCACATTCCGACGAGCCATGCGACGCCGGCTCCAAGCCCGACGCCGACGCCGACGGCCGCCGCGGCGGGTGGCGCGCCGCGCGCTTCCTCATCGGTAAATCTCGCCGACCTCTCGCCGTGCTCGCTCGCGAATCGTTCTTACAACTGACAAGACCACGCTCGCCATGGCTTTGCTGCTGCTGCTGCGTGTGCGTGCAGCCGTCGGGTTCCTGGAGCGCGTCGGGTTCAACGGCGTGCAGAGCAACCTGGTGATGTACCTGGCCGGGCCGATGGGCATGTCGACGGCGGCGGCCGCCGCCGGCGCGAACGCGTGGGCCGGGACGGTGCTGGTGCTGACGCTCGTCGGCGCGCTTGCCGCCGACTCGCGCCTCGGGCGGTACCGGGCCATCGTGGCCGCCGGCGTGCTCCACCTGCTGGTTAGTTAGTTCTCCTTGCTTTCCTTGCCCCTGTAGCTGTAACTGTAATTAAGCCCGAGGTTCCCTGGATGTTCTCGGGAGCTAGCACTGTCCGTGCTAGTGAATTTGTTAGCTACCAATACTTGCGATTACTATTTTTTTTATACACCCGTTTTGTTAGCGTAGTAGTGTTGTTTGACCATACCAGTCTGGTTGGCTTCGCAGCAGCGTTGTTTATCACGTCTGTCATGAGGATAGCTAAAAGGTTTAGATCTTAATAATAATATTTTTTTAAAAAAATAAAAAGGTCCTCACGCGAGATCTAGGCTGAGTCACGCAGGTGGTATACATTCGTACCCAAGTGGAGAGCTTTTACAGTGCTTGAAAGTGAGAGTAGGTACCTTTCTCTTACTGAATTATCTACCGTTAATTTGAAAGGGTATTTTCGGTACAGAAAATAACATAAGCGCAGCAAATTATTAATATTCTAATTATTCTTAACCAACAAACTACTCTAACTTTTCCCATTTCATTGTTAGTTGACGCTCATCACTGGCCTTATATATTCCCTCCATGGCGATCAATCGCTTTTCATCACTAATTTTCATTTATAGTGCCATATAACGGTACTAAATCTTTACCAAAAAAACAGTACAAAATCTGAAAACAATCTTTTCTTCCATCTTATATATACCTTCTTTTTTTTTACAGAAGGTAGATGGTAGTTGATTTTTTTTTTTACAGAACGGATCAATGCAAAGTTGATTACTTAATTAATTCTAGTATATTATTATTTGATTCTCTTCTTTGGTTAGTTACGTTAACGGGTTTCTACTTACAAAGTCTCACCAAGATATTAAAGCACAAATTTGACGGATTCCTATTGACTATTGTCAAGCAAAGTTACTGGGCTTTTCTCTCTAGTTTGTTTTGAAACTGACCCTCCACCTAATTTAAAAGTTAATACTTGGCCCACGATTTTTAGTACCTTCTCTTAGCTACCTTTTGTTGCAGATCGTTAGATCACGGAGGATCAACGGATATAGTGACTCCCAAGCATAGAAAAAAAGTTTCATATTCGAAATCAAATAATCATAAATTTAACTAAATTTATTAATAAAACAATAATATTTATGATGTAAAATATAAGTAGTTTGAATTGGAAGTCGATCCTGTGCCTTGTCCAGCCTCACGGCTTCAGAACTGATGATCTTCAGATGCAGCAGAATTAAAAAAGATTGTCCCGGTTCTCAAGATGGACACATGGTATCCGATGGCTGTAAATCGAAGATCCAAGTCTGAGTGTCTGACACTAGCCTTGCCAAGTCCAAAGTCCGACAATATTTTTATTGTTATCGTACTAGTTGTTTTTAATATAACTCTGAGTAAAAAGAGAAAATCATAGGGGGTGTTTGGATGTAAGGATGTAAAATTTTGGCATGTCACATCAGTTATTATATAAGATGTTGCATAGGTTGTTCGGGCCCTAATGAAAAAACTAATTACAGAATCCGTCAATAAACCGCGAGACGAATTTATTCAGCCTAATTAATCCGTCATTAGCAAATGTTACTATAGTCTGTAGCACCACATTGTCAAATCATAGAGTAATTAGGCTTAAAAGATTCGTCTTGTAAATTAGTTGCAATCTGCAATTAGTTATTTTTTAGCCTATATTTAATACTTCATGCAGGTGTTCAAACGTTCGATGTGACAGGGCGAAACATTTTGAGATGGGATCTAAACATGGCTATAGTTTCAATTGTGTTGCATTGCAATATGGGACATTTTGGAATTAGGGCCAAAATGAGTTTGAGCCCTTCAATTTTTTAACATCATATAAATATTGTGAAAGTTGGTTCAGTGACATATAATATTTTCTCAAATATATAAAAAAATTCACCAAATTAGCACATGCTCGAAGAGACAAGAATAACTGTAAATTAATCTCTTACTTTAAATTTCTATTGGAAGCATTCACCACCAACCAGGGTTTATAAACCGTGCGGTAACATTCTCAGTTTTTTAATGGTATATCAATGGTATATCTCGTGGTAACCGTTAAACCTTGAGGTAATGGTAACTCCACCTCTAAACAGTTTGGTGAACCTTGCCACCAACACGATGTTTTTAATTTATTAGCAACAGGAAGAAATACTAGAAAAGTACTATAGGCTAGAAACTTGGGATAGTGATGTGACTAAAAAAAGTTGAATTCGCCAAAAGGGGAAAAACTGGATGTAGGAGTATCATGCATGATATTTTGGTGATATTTGCAAAACTAAATTTGTATACAGCTTTCATAAAAAAGATAAAGTGGTTGCCATTTAGATATATCTTCTTATCGTTTGACACTCTACACTGATTACCAATTTTTTTTCAAAGACAACGATTGCCATTTAGATATGTCTCCTTTATGATTGGCATTTAGATATGTTTTCGTAGTTCTCTGTCACAACTAAGAAAACCATTTTTATAAGCAGCTAAGTCAGCATCCTATCTTACTATAAAGTTATCCCCTACTAACTCTTTAAACTTAACGTGCAAAGATACCACATCATCATCCACTAACAAGATGCCACATCATCATCCACTAATTAACAAGATGCCACATCATCATCCACTAACAATCATCTTTCATTCATCTCCGCAAAAAAAAAAAACAATCATCACATTTAAACATCATGCAAACATGCTATATTTTTATAGTTTTTAGAATTTAAGAGCTTTTCAAAAACAAACATGTTAAATTATCATCCAATAAAATTCACATAATATTTAAATGTATATCTTTATTATGTTTTATGATATCCTATATACTTATATAGTTTAAGTATATAGTTCATTCACTTAGTGCTTAAATGATTAATCTATGGTCCAAATTATCTTTCTCTTTTTTTTCCTCTAATTAAGTCATATCACATCAATTGTTTTTAGCCTTTAGATGATTAATCTACGGTCCAAACTATCTCCCTACTTTTCTTCCTCCATAAAGTCATACCACCTTACTTTTTACGTTTAAATCACCATTCTACATACTATATAAATTTAAATTATCATAAACCACATTAATTTACTTAATCTGATGTTATTTAGTTATCTTGCACATTATTTTTTTTATTGTTATCATACTAAATTTCCGCAGCAATGCGCGGGGTTTCACCTAGTTATCACAATTGTTTAGCCAACCGCATGCGACCAAACGCTTGTGTAAATGTTGCATTAAAGCAACCACATTTGAAAATGTATTTCAACATTTTTTTTAAAAAAAAAGATTTTCTTATACTATGAATCTATATACAAAGTCGCTGTACCAAAAGTACCGTGACCTACTTCATCCGTCCTAAAATTATAGCAATTTAGGATGAGATAAAACTTAGTACTATAAATTTGGACAGATTGTCCGATCTAATCTTAGGTTGAGTCCCATCTGATCTTAGATTGTTATATTTTGGGACGGAGGAAATAAGTATTACTCTAATCAACCCGTAAAAACCAGGGTTTTAAATCTCCTGCTATAGCTGCGCTATCTCCCACTATAATTGTTTGAGAAGAGTTCTAGCTATTTGTTCTCATGTATAATTTAGCCGCTATACCTCCATTTAGCCCACTATAGTTGTGTTGACAGAAAACACGAGGCCTGGGAGATCTGCTTAACTCCAGTGCAGGTCTAAAGCTCGCCTTCGAATATATGAGCGTGCCAGTTGATTTGATCTGTAATCAACAAGAAAAGAAGCAAAGAAACCGCAGTTAAATCTATAAATGATAGCCGATCGGCTAGGTGCCGATGACATATCATTTATCTTTGAGCCGATGTCATATATGCATCGATCGACAGTCATTAATAAATAAGGAAGGACTGAATCTACTCGATCGGCTGCAGATATTACCAATATATAATCTTTATATCGATATATACTTAAATCAAGTGATTGGGATAGATCGGTCACCATGCCGAGACAGTATAAATCACTTAGATCGAAATATATATTAATAATGAGACTATATACGTTCATAGCATAGCCGATCAGATAGATCTAGCATGTATCGGCTAATACTCCGATACCACTCTATATTAAGATATTAAAGCAAGTAGAATATACTAAACAAAAGTCTAATATACTTAAATGCAGCAAGATCTTAACATAAAGGGCAGATTTAACATGTCAATCAAGCATATAGGATAAAAAGTAGTTAAATCAGGTAAGATCGGCTGAAACTCCGATACTACCTTGATCAGCAACCAAGAAGCGTGCTAGAGATTGAGATTCTAATCACGACTCATAAGATCAAACTTAACTGATGCAGTTATAAGTATGAAAAGAATGACAATATCTAGACAATCAAGCCGTTGGATGTGTCATAGAGTGGTAGATATCCTATATAATCTAAGTCAACACCGGTAT